>NC_051129.1:12762329-13096879 GCF_014839805.1 Manduca sexta
AGGTGTCTTTAAGTGAACGCGAATATAAAGTAAATCCAAATTCTATATCAAATAGGTTTATGAATCAAAACTTTCATAATAGTACATCATTGGTAGTAGTACAATTCTCTGTTACTAACAATTGCAATTACTGCGAGTCAGATATTACCAAAATTTTCAAGAGTTTAAATTGAATATTTAGATATTACTCTATTATTATGCCCTAATCTGGATTTATCTACTTTAATTACTTACACGACATTTGCAATAATTCCAGAAGATATCTAATGTTAAAACCTTTTCACTATCCAAATAAATTCGCGCGTCAAAACCTAATATTTACGAGATATTTTAAATACATTAACACTAAACCAAAAAGATTTCACATTACAATATATCAAACCATATAACCTTTGAACCATACCATCATAATAATTGATTAAGCTGGAGCAAAGGAAGATTTCCAACGTGTTATATGTATTAAAAACAGAAGATGTAATTTATTCGAGCGAGATAGACCGCGATCCGTTATGTTCAAGTCAAAGGCCAGTCCCCGATGGGTTAATAATCAATCCATTATTCTGACTTATAGCTATATTTAATCCTTGTTCAATTGTCTGTTTGTTTGTACAGATATTTGGAGTAAATTTATGTTGAAAAGCATACATTGGTCAAAAGTAAAATGTATATGTTGCTCCTTTGCTTATGCTTTAATTATGTTATGCTTTTGTTAATAATTCTCTTATGTGAAAAGATATCTCAGATTATGGTGTAGAAATCACACACACTCTCACGCCTTTTTATGAGGCATAGGCAAAGGTGCAACTGGTGAACTACTTTCCGCTATGTATTCCGTCCCATGATGTGATAGGGGGGAGCTTCTCACCATATCGAGCACAAATTCCATTCTTCGGGCTGATACTGAGTTGACGCACCTAATACTTTGCTCGGAATCGAACCCGAAACCTCAGCACTGCAGTCGTTAAAATATTTAGTAAGTTCCTCAAAAATGCTAACCATTTTATTACGTATTACATCTATACTGTAAACTGTGGTCCTCTACTACTAATCATATATGAACTCTGTAATCCACGACGCCTAATATCAGTTCTTAAGTTTCCCGTTGTTATCTTACTATTTACCGGCTTTTGCTAGGAGAATCCGCTCGCAGACAAGTGAACTCCTCACCTAAAAGTTACCCAAAGCTGTAATAAACTCTTGCCGTCATTGATAGTATTTTCAGAATTTAAAGAATAGTTAAAATACATATAGCAATACACAGTATATAACTATTGTAGACTACTAAGAAAAAAACATTTTGAGCTATCAAGCGAAACACAACAAACAAACGTACTAGAAGCATACTCTAGTGCATCAGAAAATCAAACAAGCAAAAATGAACGTAGTTTCTCACGGCATCATCAATCCAGGAGCCGTGTCGCCTCAGGCCATGAACGAATTACAACCAGCGAATTATCTAGAGTTATTGATCGATACAGTTTACAAACAAGATCTTATAATATAGGTGTTATTGATTGTCTATTATGACTTTTTATGGTAGACATTTATCAAAACGCGTACAATAAGTACTGGTATAGTTACTATGCGTACGATATCAGATTTGAAATAGCTAAATAGATTCTTATCATTATGTATAACATGGTCTAGTATTGCATATCAGAAAACGATATCTATATATAAACGATGAAAATAAAAATCTATTTCAGACAATAGTGACCCACTAACTCGTATTGGATCACCAACATCGCATTGTGGTTCAAACTCCCTTCTTTTCAAAAGTAAGAAACTTTGACCAGAATTTAAAAAAGTCCCTTCTTTTAAAAAGTAAAAAGCTTTTGACCAGTATTAAAAAACGAACTAGAATATGATCACCCAGTAACGTTAATAAAGGCGAAATGAAAAATAATGCTTGATTAAACTTCTGAATACTTTTTCTCAAGGCAATTTTTCCATAAAACTGATAGATTCATTCCATATACAAAACGGTTAAAATGCCAATAGCGCTTTAACTACTACATCATTCGAAAGAATTTATAATCTAATGGAATTTTTCGTGCCAATTGAAATTATCACCTGTTCGTGAAGATATCGAGCATTAGCGATAATGTAGTGGAATGAATGCTACATTCAGCATTTGATGGAATGTATAAATCACGCTCCGACATTGTGCTCCGTGATTGAATATTATTCATATCTGTAACATAACGTTGTTAGGGGCTGTTCACATTCAAAACAATTTACTAATATGAAATTTTTTTGGATTTATGATCTACTGCTATCGATAATCGATCTCAATCGCTTTTTATCTATCTTAAAAATGAAACAATCCGGACTAAGTTTTATTTGACATGCTTACAAATGAATTATTTTGATCGGTTTATTCTCGAAACGGGATTAAAGATTGAGATTGGGATCGTTTATTGGGAACGGCGCTAAGTTTACATAATTTTGTTGTAAGAATAGCGAGATCAACAGACCATTAATGTAATGGTAAAACACAAACTAAAACTTTATATAATAGAATAACGTAAAATGCTGAACACAAAAATCTCTATTTCACTTTATTTTCTTTGCCACACCATCAGGCTTTGAAATAGTTTCCTAAGCGCATGTTACCTCCTTCCTATCATGCTATTTTCCGCTGTAGCGTAAAGAAGCATCTTAGTAGGCTGGCATGATTATGTCGAATGGCATGAGATAGCCATTCCTTGCCATTCGATAATTTATCTGGACGGCATCGCGGTCATAATCAGTTACTTTGCCGTGCCAGAGAAAAAAAACCTGATTCGGGGATCAAATCCGAGACGTCGATACAGCGGTCGTTCCGATATACAACAAAGCCACTTGAGGCGGTGATTGAATTATGATTGAGTGGCCTAAATTTTGATATTCGACCCCAAGTAATATAATAATAATATCAGCCCTGTATTATACTGTCCCACTGTTGTGCACGGGCCTCCTCTACTACTGAGAGGGATTAGGCCTTAGTCCACCACGCTGGCCTAGAGCGGATTGGTAGACTTCACACACCTTCGAACTTCCTATAGAGAACTTCTCTGGTGTGTAGGTTTCCTCACGATGTTTTCCTTCACCGTTAAAGCGAGCGAAAATTCACAAAGGATACACACATCATTTTTTAGAAAAGTCAGAAGTGTATACCCTTGGGATTTGAACCTGCGGACACTCTTCTCTGCAATTCGTTCCACAACCGACTAGGCTGTCGCCGTCCCGGGCATAAACGCTTTTTAAAAAAATATTTAGACCTGTCAATGTATCCAGCCCTTAACACTCGGTACGTAGATGAAATTCCGGTGTGAATGCATTTTATTCATGAATGCAATATTAAGAATTGAAAACTGTTCCATCAATGAATAGGGCATGTTTAATGAGATGTTTAACCTTACGTTTCAATGCCTTAGTTATAGATGCTAAAGTACTATAGAATCTCTTTAGAAATAGATGTTTTTATATGATTTAGAAATAGGTTGCTTATGTTTGCAAAAAATATTAAATGACTTCAAGAAGGAATTTTGTGTTCGGTGTTTTTTATGTATAAAGATTTCGAAGATTATATAGAGAGGAGATTGGGAAGATTGTCATACAATTTTGCGCTCATGCTACAGATACTCAATCAACCGTGAATTAATAGAAAAACACCAATGTTCTATATATACTTTATATTTTTTCCATACCGTAATTTGTACGTTTTCATTGCGTATATTAGATTTTTTTCTGTAAATATGTTATTTTCGTATTATTATCTAAGGACACTGACATCTTGTCAGACGAATATTTCAAATAAGACAATGACTTGTTACCAATTGGTAATAACTTTTGGAGGACAAATTTAGTCCTATGTCCAGTCTATAACTAACTATACTGTTTAATGCCTTTGTGTGTAACAAAGTTTACAGCAATTACATTCTTAAAGAAATGTAACCTTTCAATTCTATAAAATATGTCCTTGAGATACTCGAATATTACTTATGTCTTTTGCGATTTGCTGGTGCGCCGAGTTTTAAGAAATAAAAATGTACGTAGGGCAGCAAGACACAATCAATTCCACACCAGATTTCGGCTGTAGGCTATAATAACAATAATATCAGCCCTGTATTATAATATATACTGTCCTACTGCTGGGTACGGACCTCCTCTATTACTGAGAGGGATTAGGCCTTAGTCCACCACGCGGGCCTAGTGCGGGTTGGTAGACTTCAAATACCCTAAAAATCGTATAGAGAACTTCTCTGGTATGCAGATTTCTTTACGATATTTTCCATCACCGTTAAAGCAAGCGATACTTCATAAAGAATATACACATAATTTAGAAAAGTCAGAGGTATGTGTCCTTGGGTTTTGAACCTGCGGCCATTCGTTAAAAAGCTTCATATTGTATAAATATTGCTAGTAAAAATCAATTTATTACTAACACTTGCTCATATTTTAAAGGTAAGCTTTTAAAAAGCACGCATAATTAATTTACAATCATTTTTTAAAATGATGAACATATACCCAAAAATTTCAGAAAAATACATTAACCCATTTTTACTTGAAACATATCTCGTGCACTGCCATACATCATGACGGAAACCTAAGTTCAAACGAAGTTCGAGCATTAAGGGTTCAGTACTAATTGATTATAATCACTTATATATTTTTGCATGACATCGTTGGCTCACTTTTCCAAGGTCGTATGTTATTTTTACTTATGATTCTAGAATGAGATTAGATATTTTCATGTTAGGAAAAAATAGAGAAGACAATAGTTTATGGTTCAAGTAAATTGTAAATTTTCATTGAAAAAGACTTAGGATCATGTGATATACATATAATTCAATTCACATCAAAAATATTATAGAACCTTGTAAGAGTGAGCTAGCGATGTTTCCTTCACTTTTATAAATACATGGACCCTTAGAAAATTATGTAGCGTATGGTAAATTACGATAGACCTAATAAATACAAAATATCCCTTTCTCAATGCTCTCTTTATGAGGTCTACAATGTAGTAATGTACTTAAACTTTGAACTCTCAAACATTTTCAAAGATTATGTAACCTATTTTTTAAAACAACGACAGTTGGATCAAAATTTGGGCTACAAAAAAAATAATTCAGTTGCTCAATTGGTGTCATCTAAATCTCGCGGTACAGCGCATACGCACAGGATAAAAACTTTTCAACTTCAAGTTTCAAATACATTTCTTTCGCTTTCCAAATTCACCATTGATCCCCAAAGGCCTGGTTTAAACATTTATGAAGGATGTGCGCTCGGGTGCCGTGTCCGAAACATTTCGACGGTTAATGTCGCCATACATCATCACTCCGACCCATCAATATTTAACGGGCTCGTTATAATTTCAGATGTTATAACGGTTATGGCGAAATTAAGTTAAACGGGTGAAATTTTTGGCAAAATATTTGGTTCCGTACAAAAATGTTGAGAGTATGTTTATGGAAAATAATTTTAGTAATAGAAGTACTTATCGAAGACTTATCCACTTCTTATTTTATTTGTAGAAAAAATATGATTATAAACAGAGTCCATTGGTTGAATAATTTTGCTTAGAAGCTGTTTTAAACTTTATTTTGATTTTTAAACAGCTATTTACTTGAATCGATTAAATCAATACAACACTGCAGCAACAAATAATTTGACTAACCTCCAGAATCATCATTAACTCATCAAGTTATTTTACACTCTAAAGCATCTCCAAAATTAAAACTCGTCCGCTGATGATTCTTACAATTAAGGATGAAGTCGTTTCGGCGTCAAATTTACAGAAAGTCGGATTTGCGAGTAATGTACGAAAGCAATCCACCACTAGTTTTGAAGCGAGAGTTAATTCACGCGACGGTGCGAAATTTCGCGTACACGATCTTCAAAGTGCAATCAGTATCGATTCATAGATGAATACGGATAATTTGTGCTCTTCAACGCTGAATGTAAGAAATGTGTTATGTTTTTGAAGGTAATAATGAGAAAGTTGACTATTGTTTACTATTGTACGGAGTATATAGATGAGAATTTGGTGAGTGTAAGCCTTGGAATTAATTGTAATTCTAATTTAACACAAAAACAAATTATGTTAGCTCATCGATAGCCGTTATAATTTAAATCATACTCTTATTTACATTAAGCTCTATTTTGCTAAAACACGTCATCTTATAACTAGTAAAGAGCTAGTATACTTACTAATAAGATTGTCTACATACTACGTCAATTAAAGGCAACGGAAAAATACATAAATAAACATACATATTGTCATTTGCACAGGAACTAAAACTGCACATAAAGGGCACACTTGACTCATACACGCGACCACTTTCAAAAACATTATTTTAATAAAACCTAAACCTCAAAATACAGATATCCAACAGCTAAAAAATCCACGCGATGCACAAACCGATGGTTGCGGAAAGTATGCGGTCGCAAATGCCCACAGTCGGGGTCAAATGCATAATTCTCGCCTCGCAAGCGGCGCATGTAAATAAGGCAGTATATCAAACGATGAACATCCTACCGGGCTTCTATGAACACCGAATTGCATGCGATATTCTTTTGTATTTCCTGGAAAGTGTTGATACACTTGATATTATTGTTGGTAACCTTTATTGTGACAGTGTTTGTGTGTTCTATTTTTGTAGGTATTTATGTCTTCTGATATTTGTTCTTGCTTAGTTACACTGTCTTCGAAATAAACATCGTTTTACTCAACTTTATTAATAAATTAGAACATATATTTTAATTACTTATAACAATGATGGTAGGGTTTTTATGACTGCACGACGAGACGAGCGAGCCACTCGTCTGACAACATGAGTCATGATCGCCTACTAAAATAGTAATACATACAGAACTTAAAATTACAGGCATTTCTCTCGTCAATTAAACATAAAATCCTAAGTCTCATAATGCTCAATAATTACCCTTATTTCTGTAGTGTCTATCAGACTGGTATATAACATAAATCAGCGGCAGAAATAGACATCACGGTACTAACTTGCTGATGGTAGGATATATTTTATATCCGCCTGGATAGCGACTACCACACGGTGATAAAACCCGCCGTAGTAGCCCACGTAAGTGTGCCGCGTTCCGGGATCAGCCTGTATATATTCGGTTCCAATAGGCCGGCATAATTGTGTCGACTGCCGAGGGGTAATCATCTCTCGTCAGTCGACATTCGGCAACGGAGTCGCTTTGCCGTCCTCGTAATAACAGTACCTACTCGGACAGGTGACCCATCTCCTTATACCAGGGACCTACCAATACGAAATAATAAATTGTCGATTAACGTAACCTTTAATGTTGCAATTAATCGTAAATGTTATTAACGCTTATACCAAAATAATTTATGTGATCAGCAATCAGCATTCAACGGCTTTTGATAGTTCATACTTTCGGCATGACATGATTATGTGAACCTATAACAAACTTCTAACCCAACGGACATATGAAAATGTGTGATATAAAGGGTGATTTTGACATTGCCTTATTAAATGAAACAACATACTCGCCTTAGCCTTTATTAACGTTGTGTCAAAAATCATAGAGGAATGACGAATATTTTTACCAAAAATCCCGGTTTTGGTTTTCTGAATATTTGATTATTTTTTAATTTAGCGAATATGGCGTATGCGTGAGTGTATTTCTGACTGAAAGTGTGATTCTCTTAAAGTAGAAGTAGTGGCATAAGAGCGCGTAAAATTCAAATTATTTTTTATTGATATTCATTTTGTTCGAAACGTAAACTGTTTATTTTATATCTACGGTTCAAGTAACTTATTGTAAATTTTATTGTCATTTTGAAGAAGATAAGTACGTCGTTTCATTTAGTAACGCAATGTTAAAAAGTCGCTGTATAAATATTGGATTCAAATAAGCTAAAAACAAGCGACTGTCTGAATGCAGCTCTCAAATCCGAAGTTAACGCTTCCGTGCATTTATTGATATGGAAATTATTAACTAACGTGCGCCATTTTGTGTAAAATATTGGGTTGCAATAAACGCTGCTGTAATTGTATTAGTACGCTATAAATATCTGTACAATGGAATATTAATCTGTTTGGACTTAAAAGGCAAGTGAAAAGCTATTGGATACAAGTTAATGGCGAGCTGGTAGTGAGGCGAGTGACTCGTATAGTAAGTGCTACTGCCAGTAAACAGTTGCAAGTTAAAATAATTAGTTCTGCATGGATTTGAAGTGTACTTGAAACTTCACATAATGCCTATTAGTTATAAGCAAAAAAATATATATTCATTGAACACAAAATGGAGATATCTTTTACCAAATTGTAGATTTTATATTATAAATGGCTTTATCCGATAAACACTGAAGAATAAAATATTACATTGACTCATTGTTGTAAACTATGTCATCCTGTCACTAAGCTAAAAAGAAGTCACAACCCACCAAGATTATATGTATGGGTAGACCATAAAGTTTATAAACATAATAATCGCGAATCTTGGCCATCAAAAGCAAACAGTAGCGGATTTCCTTGTTATAAATAACGTAAATATATTTATGGCTGGCAATACCAAAGCTACAATGAACAGCTGATCTCAATGTTCACACCTCCCTCAATAGCATTTATGTCATCGATTTCATTGTTTCGTATGTAAACTCTCCATGACTTTATATAATAATACCATTAATCATTTAAAGTCCCTTACAGCTTCCTTACGATATTTCACAAAATCAAAAACGATTAATTTAATTTAATTGCCAATAAAACGCATTGGGACATTATTATTTTTATTAATAACAAATCACGGCAGCTTACGAATTAATTAATCAGTTGGTTAAACAAAATTAATAAAAGTCTGCTTTAATGTCGATTTTAATAATTATTTTTTATTAATAATTATTTTTCACGTCGGTCGTTAAATTTTAATGTTAATTACATTGCCGTCGGTAATTAGAGGGACATCGGTTTAAGGGTCAAGCTCGTAATATTTTGATGTGAGCTTTATACGGGTATTAATACTTAGTTGCGGCAACCTGTTACATTATAATTAATTAGTAGATAAATACAAAATTGGAAGTGTATTTTACACTTTGTCTCCCTAATCCAATCTCTCAGTTCTCGTGGTCTGTTTTTTCTAATTGAGCAATTTAATTCTCCAGACTTATGAAATATCTTATCTTGGTTGCTTGTTTTTTCGCGAATGATAGATGTCGATATAAAACTATTTTCTGGAATTTGTCGAGGTTTTTTATATTCCAATTTTCTCCTGACGTTTGGAAAACTGCACCAGAGTGACGATTAACGAAAAAATTACGTCGGGGAAAATAAAAATAAATCCGTAATAAAATTCGAGAACTACTGTATTTTGACCTCTTTTCTTTTGATATTAATAAAGATTTTTATATAACCTAATTCAAGGCATAAAAGATCGTTATCATTTCATTGTTATTTTTATTCCATTTATTAACAGATAAACTTATTTAATAACATAAAAACGCATACCTATTGCTCCTATTTCTGAAATTATAAACACCTCATTTAATGCCGCTATTTTATCGTTCTGGTTTTGTTGTATTCACAAAAAAAGAATTTAGGTCACTAATTCATTTTCCCGGAGCTTGACGTCATCTCCGACCGAACATTTACGTGACGATCTTTATCTTTGAATCAAAAGAAATTCAGTCATATTTTTTAAGAGAAATTCAAAACCGAATCATGAGACTTGAAGCGTCATAAGGTTCATTTTAGAGGAAAATACTAAACTTACATCAAGTATTAGGTGTTTGATGATTGGTCATCGCAGAAGCAATGGCACAATTTAAAGTAAGTTTGCATTGGTGACAAGTACAAGTTATTTAATTATTCTCCGAGATTATATTCGCTTCATAAATAATTGAAAACAATACATTTGTTAACAATTTATATAATCCATGATATACGGGGTTGTATAATATATGGATCATCTAGACACGAGACAAAATTTGCTTGCTTTCCAGTGTTTTTGCCATGCTTATTGGAATCAAATCTGACACCAAGGAGGACATTTCTTTTAAATTTTATCTGTGTTGCTTTACAACTTTATAAAGTTGTAAACGTCCCTATACTCAAAATGATTCCTTTGTTCAATATTTTGTCTCCCGCTTTGCTATTGAGCGAAGTCGACAATTAATATTTCCAACTCCCTATCTTTCTATTTGATTTCTTTGCGACTTTCCGAGCTTCACCGCTTGGTGTCACAAAATGCGTGCCACTGCTGATCTTGGCTTATACTTAGGAGTTGTAGTGGTGGCTGTGAGGGTAGGAAATTCTCTATAGATTCATATAGTTAACGATAATTGAAATGTCTAATCTTATTCACTATCATCTAGCCCTCATCATAGGTTATTTATTGCACCTTCCTCTAAGCCTCGCCAAAAATCCTTTGCATCAGCAACAAACCCTATATTTAATAATAGTGATTATCAAGACTTAATCCACTTACCCTCCCATAAAAATAGGTCATCAAAAAGCATCCAGAAATACAAATTGTAAAACCAAAATATAAGTTTTTAGAACAACATCGTTTGTTCATATTTATGTGACGTTCAAACGCATTTTCGGTCAAAAGGCCACATTACAATGACACAAGGAATACTCATTTATATTTTTATATTGATATAAAATGGATTTTAAAACACGTGGGCGAGGAATTTACGGTTTACATGCAAGTCTCGGTTCCATCTTGAACAACCAGTTGTTGATGACTTGACGTGGCTTGACCAAGGAAGTTAATCAACTTGGGCCCATGGGACTGAGTGAAATAGCGATTTTTTATTCAGGTACAATTTGACTACTGACTTTGCTTAAGTTCGTAGTCCATAATAATGGGGCCAAATATTTTTTTATAACTATGTATCTATTACTAACGTTAATGAAAGTACAATACAGAAGTTGTATCTTATTACTCGAAACAATTATGTAGGCCTGGCTAATTGCTACCTCACATTTTCGGTCAAATATATATAAGAGATAAATATTTACAACTATAATGATATTCAAATCAAATTAGTAATTCAGATATTAGTTACGGAAGCGATTTGCGATTTACTAAACTTATCTATAGCCCCGAATTAAAATATAATTGTATAATTAACAATGTCATACCGGCCGTAAAAGGACGCCGCTTTTTGTTTGACCGTCAGTATGTTGACAAACTATACTGACATGACGGACTGACAGATGAGGACAAATGACTGACAAAGCGATGTACGCTATCCGATCGGAGATGCTTATCGATTCCGCATCAAGATCCCACGTGCATTAGAATTTTAAATTCACCTTTACAAACGGCGTATACGAAATATAGCTTCTATTTTGAATAAATTTTAATCGATTTTAGAAATTCGATTACTTTCAAATCGATTTGTATTTGTAAGAACGATTGGCGGATTAGAGCGTTAAATCATTCGTGTAAAATCTTTTGGAATACATTCGATTATAATGTTTCGGATGCGCCGGTTTCGTTTGGATTGGTCTTCTAAAATATTAAGTCATCAGCTTTACTAGAACATGAAACCTTGTTTAAATATTTTTGCGTCTAATTTATAACATTGAGTAGTCGATATTTTTTATTGGACTCAAGGTAGCTGCTTTAAATCACATAAATATTCTGCACTATAATTTTTAGATAAAAGTCTTGCGGGTAGTAGGATATACTTTATATCTGCCCGAATAGCGACTACAATACTCAAGGTGTACAACCCATAATACTGGCCCACGTAAGTATGTCGTGTTCCGGGATCAGCCTGTGTATATCCGGTTCCAATAGGCCGGCATAAATGTGACAACTCTCTCTTATCAGTCGAAATTCTATTGGTCCCTACTCCATATACCATTAGGTGTAGTGGGATCAATTAACCATTCCACAAAAATAAGAAAATTATAAATATTTATAGTTTACGGACGGATATTATGGATAGATGGATAATATTTTTAGTCCAAGTCTATTCCGCTACCTATTTTCAACCTTATTGACAAACGAAAAGATAACTTTATTAAAATATAACTACTTACATAATAGATTTTATCGAGATTATTTATTTAACGTTAAATACTTTATGTCAACGTAGCTCGTATTGAACTTACACAATAATTTCTTCTTTCAAACTCCTTATTTCTAACGGAAGAAAGCTCTTTATCCCGTACTAAATAACTATAATCATACATACTTCTTTAATCTAACATCTAGAGTATTTACCTTCGTGAATATTAAAACAAAGTTTCCTCAATTTAAATCGTTTCAATGAATTCTGCGGTTCTTATTTGAACATTTAGTTATGTGTTAACTCTATATGAGTCGGCTGTTATGATTACACACCGCTAAGGGTTCCGTCAATTACAGAAAAAACCTTGGATTTTTTTTATATTTTTTTTTAAATCTAGATGAGAATCATTATTGGTATAGTTGTATTGCGTGCGTGGTACGGGTTCTGGTGTCCAGGGTCGAAACGTCGGTTAGACAAATTGATATTGAGTTTTCTTTCTTAAAAAAAATAACGGGGTGTAAAATTTATGACTGATATATAGTCTGCCCTCTGTCACATCATGGGACGGAACACACATGGCGAAAAGTAGGTCCCCGGTTGCACCTTTGCCTACACTTTCGGATAACAAAACGTGATGTTTTTTTGTTTATTTAGAAGAGTATCAGTCTAAATTATTTTAATTAGTCTCGCCACTCAAGCATGTATCCTGAAGATACTAAAACAAGTAAAGTTATTGACCATTATAATATAATTTTTCAAGCAAGTAATGTCAAATAAGAACTCCTTCATCTAATGGTAAGTAACAATAACACACAGAAAGTTAAATTCAAAATTTCTGATGACACATATTAAGACATAGAATACCGAATGACAAAGCAATGCCCATTTCTGATAATTGATGTTAAAACAAAATGTCGAGTGCCAAAAAACCTTATTCAACGACTGGCAGATATTATAATTCCTTATACAGAACCATAAACCCACATAAATCCTTAACATTAAAAATATTCTAAAACAGTACGTGACATGCGCAGTTCTGCTGAACAATAAAACACTTGGAACTAGTTCATACATGACGCACGTCGAAACGTGTAAATATCGCGAAATGTGATATGTTTTGGGAGGATTTCTCTTTTATGTTCACAGGATATAGGGAAGGAAAAAAATAAACTTAACCCATTTTCAAGTATCTATTAGATTTGATGGCAAATGCCTAGTTTCAAGAGCTTCTAATAACTTTAACAACTTTTATAATCTATGCATATTGATATATTGTTTAAAAAAAGTCAAATATATACGCGCCATATTGTTTGTGTGTAAGTTCTATCAAGAATATTAGCTAGACAATATGTGATGAGTTGTTTGAAAATATTTGTAACGGGTTTCGAGGTCGGGGTTATTTATAATAATATGATACAAAACTTGATAGTCAAATAGCTAATGCATTTTATTATACCTTATATGTGTAAGCTAATTATTGTATCATCTGTTGTTGGATCCAAATTATAAATAAATAAAAGTAAACGATTAATGGTGAACCACCCGCGTCCAATCTCAAAACTATTCACAAAGCGGTAATGTCCTTTGATTCAGTTCCAACTACGCTATTAGATAGATCTTCGACAAATCCATAAATTGGCCCAGATATTCTTGTTATTAGAATGAGGTTCAATGGCTCATTAGCGACGGTCGCAGGCCCTCACGTACCCGCCCTTCGTGATGGCATTCGCCCATTAAAGATATTACAACTTATTTTTGTACTTTCTACTAATAATGTTCATCCTATATCAATTGCTAGTAAGCGCATAGCTTGCGCTTTGATATGTGTTTTGTATGCGGACCGTATGCTGCTGTTTCTGTTGACTCTACACTGAGCAAACAGCCTAGAGCCTTCATTCATACGCGTAAATTACGACGGGAATATGCAATAATTTACCAATATTTATATAAAAATCAATTTCACTTTTCACAATTTTAAACTACCAAATTATTAGTGTTGGTTGAAAATTTAAATGATGTGTACTTTAGAAGGAAATGCAAGGGATCAACAATTATAGTGGATTCTTTTTGGGAAATTAATGACACAATATCCACATTACAAAAATAATAAACTTACAAAAGTAAGACAACATTCCTTAGAAATATGATGTTTAATTTTTATTTTTTTCATACGTTTTATAAATTTCGAGTAGATACCTTTAAAAATACGGCTAACTCGCCGTACGTTAAGGTGCCCTGTAATTAGTGTATATAATATTTTGAAATATCGTCCATATCTTATACTGAAGCAAACTAATACGATGCGGTATCTTAATTAAAAAAAATTGATAATATTCCTGCTATTTAATGAAAATACAGTAATAGCTCATCTTACAACCCTTGTCAAACTTAAATATGGAGACGACCCTAATTTAAGGCATGTCGTACATTTCTGCAAATTTTATAACCAGCTGGTGGTTATAAACTCCGAAGCAAATGAAGGATGTGTTACATCCGTCCGGATAGTGACCACCGTACACAATATGTTAAAACCCGCCATAGTGGCCCATGTAAGTGTGTCGCGTTTCGGGATCAGCCTGTGTATATCCGGTTCTAACAGGCCGGCATTATTATATCGACTGCTAAGGGGTAATCATCTCTCGAAAGTCGACATTCTATTGGACCCCACTCCATTTACCATCAGGTAACCGTGCTTGTATAGAAAAAAATGTAGCTGGCTCCGTATCATGAAACCGCATAGACACATAATGTCAACCAGTCATCTCATGGAAAAAAAATTCCCCCGAAACGTCCAACCAACAGAAAGTCTTAAAAGAAAAAGCAACAGTAATTATTTTTAACAACATTTAAACGTGACAAACCCCATTAGCGCCAAACTGCAATGACAAAAATACATTTAAATTAATTAATTGGCAAAGTAAACATCGGCGTGTCGAAATAATTATCGGTGTTAATTGAGTGCGATTGAGTTTACATCGTAATTGGAGTTGGCATCGGGCTGTTTGATTCGCGGGGGATTTTTTGTGGATGTTTGCGATGTGTTTTTGAATTATTTGAGAGTTCTGTACTAGATATAAAAGGAACTGTATCTAATATTACTGGTGGTAGGTCTCTCTTATGTTAGAGTCCGCCTGGGTAGGTACCACCGCAATGTCTATTTCTGCTGCCAAGCAACAGTGAAGTCACTGCTGTGTTCCGGTTTTAAGGACATTGTGGTCAGTGTAACTAATGGAAATAATTAGACATAATATCATAACATGTCTCAGGATGCCGAGCGCAGTGGAATACTTTGTAATTTAAGGCGTTGGATGGTGTTACTACTGTTTATGGGCGGTCGTGTCGCTTACCATCAAGCGAACGGCAATCGTCTCGTCATTAAAAAAAATAAAACTATCTAATAAGATAATAAGATAAAAAATCTACAGTATATTATGTGGTATCTCGTTGGTAATAATAAATCATGGACGCTTTAAGATACGGAAAATAATTGTTATGACACATGTAACTTCCATGGTGTTTTTCCCCTTTTTGAAATAAGAAAAAAGATATACACATCACGCCTTTATCTCCGAAAGTGTAAGCAGAAGTGCTCCAGGGGACCTACTTTTCGCCAAGTGTATTCCGTCCCATTATGTTATGGAGACGAGCCCGTCGATATATCGGGCACAAATTCCAATCTCAAGCTGATGGTGTTTCTACTGTTAATGGGCGGTCGTATCGATTATCATCAGGCAAACGGCAAGCTCGTCTCGTCATTCACAGCAATAAAAAAATACTGAGAAAAAGCCGATATTACTTTGCCCGGCCTGTGATACGAACTTAGAACCTCAGAGCACTATCATACGGCGCACGCAATACAGCTATGCTATCGTTATATCTATGATATATTTACTTTATGAACCGCCAAAGCTAAGTATACATTTATTTCAAAACGCGAAATAGATCTGCTTCGCAATAATCGCCTTACGTCAAGCCTTCGAGGATGTTATATGCAGCGCAACAATTCCTAACTGATCTATTTATCGTAAGCAATAATATACATCGACAATGTAATATTAATAAATCCAGATGTAACAAGGAACAGTCTAGGCTTGGTAACTGTGAAATAAGTTAATTTAGTGGGAGCGTTTATGCGACATACAATATTTACTGTTCTGGTTTGAAAGAAATATAATCAAGGGGCCTTGTTGCGTCTACGGGGGCATATCCGTCTTTTAATAATTACGAGCATCCTCGTTAAAAATCCCCTAGTTATCTATATTGCTATCAAAGCTGTCCTTGATGAGATATGTTTACCCCTCGGCAGTCGACACAACTATGCCGGCCTGTTGACACTGGATATACACAAACTATTCCGGAACCCAACACACTTAGGTGGGCCACTATGATAGGTTTTAAAACTTTATGTACAGTGATCTCTATCCGGGCGGATATAAAATATATCCTACCACCAGCGAAATAAATATACTGTTTAAAGCATTTGCTTCAAATATATTTTTTCTCGATGAAAGAATCTCTCTTTTACAATCACTAGAATTATCGATGACTAATCAACATATTCCGAATACAGTATCGCCATCATCGGATTTGAAACGATTGATTTACAACCATCAGTCCCGCATAAAGATTGTTTTGGTTATAACACTTATTAGTTCTGTTGCTTTTACATACTTTAATACGGATTTTCTGTTATAAATCATAAGCGTATTACGTTGGACTAGAAAAGCCTTCGGGTTTGCTTTGATACAACTTAACAGCTATGGTTTTGAATTAACAAGAAACTATAGTTTTGTCTTTTATATGATTGTAAAACAAGGGTGGAATATAAATGCAAATGACTTAGTTATTTTATTTTATTAGACGGAAACCGTTTCGCCTTATACTAGTGCACATAATTGAATGTCCCCTGAAGTAAATGCCTCGGGTACTTATTAATGGACTTAACAGTTGAATGTTATGTCATGAACAATTAATGTCGGACAATAGACAATTTTGATACTTCTGGCTGGCTCGATCGAAAGTAGCGGCATTCAACCTTCATGGCATGGCTTGAGCATGGCTGACTTTGCTTAACACATAGCTGCCTTTGCTTGATATATGGTGTCCTGTTACAATTGTTGACACTTAAATGTGTTGAAAATTTGTGAGGGTATTTGTGATTTGTTTTCGCTATAAAACAATGATCGTTTGACAGGTCGAGGCTTACCGATCCAAAGGGCGATATCACTCTACCTATCCACAATAAGAACGAGTATATGAAACTCCTACACTGCACAAGACCGCAGTTCCGTCCTCGCCGTCAAGGACCTCGCCCCATTCGCCGTCCTCCCGACCTTCTGATAGTTCCGGCCCGCGTGTCGACGAAAACGTTTACGGGTAGTTGTTAATACAGTCATCCTATAACAGCTGATGTTTCCATCCTTAACCATCCATCCTGAGCCGAGGTTCGTAACCCGTTAGTAGGTAGCCCTCAGCCTCGTCTCTTAATTCAGAGGATAACTAAAGCAGGACCTTAACCCTTGTCAAGCTAACGAACGTATACCAGGTTAACAAATAGATCGAGGCAGTTGGTTTTCCGTTACCGTTTGGTTGTTGCTGTCTTTTTGAATGTATTTCTGTTAAATAAATGGTAGATCTTATTATTTTAATCAAAAACGTTTCTATTTCTAACAGTATAATAAGGAGTTCGCGCGTCCTTTCGCACATTCATAAATTTTTCGGTATAATATTGTGTATTCACTGTAAGACATCGTACTACATAGTAGATTAGATAGCAATACATCACAAGAAACTGACGAGCAATAGATTGAACTGGAAGAAGATGCCATGAAAATTGTAACACATGAAACTAAGAATTTCTACACAGCTAAGAAAAAATTAACAAAATTGCTTTTCCTTGATTGACTCAATTGAGATATGCAGAATGTGCCAATTTTAGAAGATGTTAGTCATGTTTTGTGAGCCTATAATAATGGGAACAATTTCGTAAAACTCTAAAACAAACAGTAAATTTTGTCATCGACTAACAATATTGTCAAATACGTCTAATTTGTATTAAAAACTCATTATACCACCAATCAATTCTTATCCAACCATTATCTACGAATGGACGGACAAAACAAATGGTTTCTTATTAAACACATTAGACACTTGAATATCTTTCGGCAATAAATACGATATCTTAATTTGGAGACCTTGTAACCAATGATTTATTGTTATCAATAAATAAATAAATTTGTTAAATATTTAATGGTGTTTCATTTAGCAAATCCCCTTGGTATGTTGATATTCAAATTAATTTAATAATGAATGTTAAAGTTTAAGACGTATAGTCTAATGAAATAGGGAATTCGTTTTCAGAAACATTCTAGAATAGTATTGCAATGTCGTTAACATATATTTTGGAAATTATTGAAGGACTCCAAAAGGCTATCTATCAAATACTAAATATAAAACTTGTGACAGTCCAAGAATACCACAACATAATTGATTTATTTAAAATTAAGAATTGATGATAATTATTTACATATCGTTTAAAATATTATTGCGTCCACTATTATTCAAAGTTAATGTTACTACTAAAATAATTTTAGATAAAATCTGAATTTATTTTACATCATACCCCCAAAACTACGCAATATTCATCAACAAGACAAGGTAACAATCCAAAAACCCTTATCAATACCTATTTGTTGACTCGTTCGCCGTTATCCGTAGCCAATTATTTGCCCGTGGACAAGTTTAGCACGCGACGCCGCTCGTAAATATGATCCGATCGGTACCGGACGTGGTCGAAATGAGAGCACTCGTCGGCTTGGATTTTGAACGCTGGATTGGATTTTAGGCGTTCAGAATTGGAATACTGTTGGTTTTAAAAATTCATACTGTGCGTCAGAGGTAAAGGGTCCATACAATCTGACTCCTGTCGACATCCTTTTCGTAATTTATGTAGAATCTAATTATCATTAGAACGACATGCAGAGCGTATTTATGCATAATATTATTAGTACTTATATGTTCTATCGGGTTCCCTTCTCGAAAAATTTACCATTCGCAACTGCTATACGCAACCAAATTTAATTCTAATTAATGCGTTTTACAGACCGACAACTAAACAAGTTTAGCTTCTATAGGAAAGATATTTTTTTATGTATTGGGTGTCGACAAACTACGTGAATTAATCTATGTACTTTTTTGCGTAAGGTTGTCATAAGGTAGCTTGTGAATGATGTCCCAAATGTTAAAAGTCTTCTGCGGGAGCTATTTAGATTGGAATAATTAAGTTAAAAATTATTTAAATAATATATTATCAAATTTTAAAAATTCTTGGTATTTAAAAATTAACCCTATTCATAAAACATTTTAAGTTTTAATCCCTTTCAGAGACAATGATATCGTTAAAAGTTCCAAAAAATACTCCAAACTGTAATGTTAACTCGATTGCATAATATACTGTGTTTACGTTACATTTTTCACAATAAAGAGGTACTTACATTATCTCGTGGGTTTGTTTCGTCCAATTTATTCGTACTCAGAGCGATAAACATAATACTTTTGGTGAACTTTTTGTGTACAAGAAAAATATGTATTGAATGGACTTTTGTAAGTGTATCAGTGTGGATTCGTTGCTATTGGAACGGAGTTGTTTAATTTGGTAAATGTTGATAAAGTTATGAATAAACTATGCGAAATTAGGTGTACTATTTGCACCGTTAGGCAACGCGTAGACGCTGTCTATTTATTGCCAAAATATAGCACTCTAACAGGGAACTAGCAAATGCTTCAACCTCAGCGGACAACCACGTTAAGATTCACAGTAACCTAGTTTCTCAGTAACGATTTAACGGCGTCTGGGCAATATCTACACATCCAATGATAACATCGAGCTATATAGAAACTTATTTCTAACTCCAATATTAAAAAAACAAATGAGCACTAAGACAACAATTATACTTAGACAACAACTATACAATTATAATTTTCTAGAATACATAATTTTTACAGTCGACATTTTCTTTGGACTTAACATTAGATGTAGAGAAGCCACTTAGCCGTGCAATTTTTTTTTATTGCTTCGAATGACGAAACGAGCTTGCCGTTTGCCTAATGGTTAGCGACACCTTGAATTATAAAGTATTGCTTAGTATTCCACTGCCATGGCGTTCCTGAGACATGAGATGTTAAGTCTTATTATGTTCAGTAACTACACAGGCTACGTTGCTCTTAAAACCGGAACACAACAGTGACTACACACTGTTGCTTAGCGGTAGAAATAGACATTGCGGTGGTACCTACCCAGGCGGACTGTCATATGTATGAGATACCTACCACCAATCAACCAAATTATCCATAACAGTATAATAAAATTATATAACTACCTACTTATTCAGTAACAGAATGCTAACCTAATAAATACAACGACAAAAGGCAAGGCGTGTCGTGCACAGAAAGTCGAGATTTATTTTTATTCATTCCAGTAATACATTTATCATTAACAAATTGACGCTTTCGAGTCGTAACGAGAGCCCGCGCCGAGACAGTTTTGTTATGGAAATCTCGTGGTTCCGTATGTTAATGTATTATGAGTTATGTGGGCTATTTTTAAATCGATTTATCCTTATTGATTTATTGGGTCTATGTATGTGGCGTAGTCGGTCGGTATAGCAAGCTGAGGTGGGTTCGATAATCTGGTTGAGTAATTCTGTCTAAATTCTTAGTATTTGAAATCAATATTTTATCGATAAAATAGTTTAATATATTACTTGAGACGTAAACTAGTTGACAAATAGGTGATACTTTGCATGTATTTTTTAATTCCATGACCGCATCGATCGTTTTTTGAATGTTATAGAGAGCAAACGAGCATACAGTTCACCTGATTGTAAGTGATCATCACCTCTGAACATACGCAATACCAGGGAGCATAGAGAAGCGTTGCCGGCCTTCTAGATGGGAATACACTCTTTTTCCAAGTCATCAGGCCGTATCTTTCGGAAATACTACTGGCGGCAATTGCTTCTATAGTTTTGTAGAACAATATCACTCTGCATAATATGGCTGTGTTTACGCCTCTACCTAACCCTTTAGGTAGAGGCGAGAGGCGTTATAGAGGGATGATTGTTTTTAAAGGCTAAAAATGGTTTTCACGTCAAAGCTTCCACAGACTGAACCCAAATACAAATGGCGGGCATGTTTTACGCGAATCGATTTAAACATCACTATATAGATATTCAAAGCGGTGACTTTATATGTTACGCGTTATTTACGATTGTATGCAACGCAGGTGTTAATTTGAGATAATTGTACTGTGGTAGCTAACAAATCAGAATAACGTATCGGTCGCGTACCTACACTGCGGAGTTGTGGAATTTTACATTTCTATTTTTGATTTCTTTTTTTTTGCAATATTCCCTGTTGCCAAAAACACGACTCGAATCCGTACCGTCTTATTGGTTGAGAGAATAACACGTGACCGACGCATTGTTCTTTCGATCTATCAATCATCAAATTTAAACATCGACTTACGAGTCGCTTTGAGTTTCATCGTCGGAGGCTTGTTCACTTTTTTATATTTATATATGCATTGATTTTTTAAGATATATATAAAATTAAAAAGTGACTGTCAAAAGAGAGTACCTATGATAATACATAATATATAAGCCTTGTATTATATACCGCCCATTATTGAGCACCAATCTCCTCTACTACAGAGAATGTTTAGATCTCAGACCGCCATGCTGGCCTAGTGCAGATTAGCAAACTTCACATATCTTTGAATTTCTAATTAATTCTTAGGTATGTAGGTCTCCTCGCGATTTTTTTATCGGTTTAAGCGAACTATACTAGATAAATATTACAAAAGTAACTTCAAAAACTCTTGCCTTGGGTATGAATCTTACAAAGCTTCGTCTCAGCAGTCCGTTGTAATCCCAACTGAGCTATCGTCCACGTTACATCTAAATCCAGAATAAAAATTTCACACAAACATTTTTGTCTTAAACCCAAATTTATTATATAGTGTCCCACTATTGGGCACGGGCCTCCTTTACTACTGAGAGGGAATAGGCCTTAGTCCACCACGCTGGCCTCGTGCGGATTGGTAGACTTCACACACCCTCGAAAATTCCTATAGAGAACTTCTCTGGTGTGTAGGTTTCCTCACGATGTTTTCCTTCACCGTTAAAGCGAGCGATAATTCACAAAGAATACACACATATTTTTTTAGAAAAGTCAGATGTGTGCCCTTGGGATTTGAACCTGCGGACATTCGTCTCGGCAGTCCGTTCCACAACTAATACCTAATATGCATTTTGCTTGTATTGTTTTGTCGTTTTAATTTTACATAATATGCTCCCAGCTTCATACTATCAGTGGTTGCACTCCAAATATCTTCATATTGGCTTTCCCTGTAGTCCTTGTAAATCGCATCAAAATGAAGATTACAGAACAATTTGCAAGAACATACCATATCTTGCATAATATATTCATTTTGGAATTTTGATTTGGCAATATGTTTTTTGGTTATTGATATACAAGAATTTCTTAGGATGTGAGATTTGATAGTCTATAATGCTAGTTTAGAAGCAAGTTCCTGAGGTATAATATCTCAAGAATTTCAAGATGTCTCTACACTGGTAACAATATTCTAGTAGTGTTATAAATATGTCACGTGCTGCAAGTCCTTCAAAATTAGCAGAAGTTAGCTTGCCGATCGTGATTTTTGATACTATAAAAATTGCTTGCGGTAGTCGACTTTTACAAGTTTTCTTGCCAATCTAAACCTTATTTTCGAAACGGTCTGCACCTGTAAGCACAGGTGTTGGGCGTCTAAATATAACGTGAACAGACGACCTGAAAACAGAAACTCTCTATTTAAATGAATTATAATTAGAAACATTCCAAATTATTACACAATAATTACTCTCAAACCTTAACAAGCTCCCCTTTGCATAGACTAGCAAACAACAAGCATCCAAATGAAAACAATGATATAATTGCTAAAATATTAAGTGCAGTTACCATCGCCCGCGTTGCACACGGCAATTGATTCAGGGAACCGCGCGAACCAGATCGCGCGGCCATTTTATTGCTTGGACCAATTTTTTACCGTTTACACGCTATTTAGGGTGGCTTCTGATGGCGGCCAATTTCATCTCCTTAATGGGATGTATATGATTAATTGCGGTATTCAATACATTATATTTTTGGCGTATCAAGTCTGGTAGAGGACGGTCTGGTGAATTTTTTGAGCAATATCTAAATAAGTATTATATTATCTAAAGTGTCCGTTAGCTGGGAGACTAAATATACACATCTAACATTAATATTTATCATGAAGAAAGAGGAATGTATCATTACTATGGATTTATTGCTCACAGTTGATACATTTCTTCGGTAAGTTCTTACGATGCAAAAGTTTAATTCTACAAAATATTTTGCAGCCTGATGGGAGTGGAATAGACTGCCAAGACGAATATCTGCGGGTTCAAAACCCAAGAGTACGCACTTCTGAACTGATGTGTGATTTATCGCTTGAATTAACTTGGCTGAATTGAACTTGGTTGGTAAAGGAATTTATTGCGAGGAAGGAATTTATTTGTTCCGTAACCAAGTTCTCCATAAGAATTTCAAAGGTATGTGAAGTTTGTCTTCTCTCGCTAGGTAAGCATGCTGAACTCCTTAGTTCATCACAAGTCTAAAGCTGGCATGGCCTTCTCTGTTATTGAAGGGCCTTCTATTGTAGAGGAGGTCCATGCCGAGCAGTAGACTTATATTGTTTTTTTTCTTTTGCTTTGAATGACGAGACGAGCTTCCCCGTTACCTGTAAGCGATACGACAGCCCACAAATAGTAGAAACACCATCCAACACCTTGAATTACAAAGTATTATTTGGTATTCCACTGCGCTCGCATCATGGGACATGAGATTTTAAGTCTTATTATGTCCAGCAGTTACACTGGCTACAATGTTCTTTAAACCAGAATACAGCAGTGACTACAGCTGCTTAGCGGCAGATATAGACATTGCGGTGGTACCTATCCAGGCGAACTCTCACATATGAGAGACCTACGACCAGTCAATATAAAAAATAAATATGCTA
Source organism: Manduca sexta (assembly GCF_014839805.1). Classification (NCBI taxonomy): domain Eukaryota; kingdom Metazoa; phylum Arthropoda; class Insecta; order Lepidoptera; family Sphingidae; genus Manduca; species Manduca sexta. The sequence continues at coordinate 12,786,428 of NC_051129.1, forward strand.
TGTCATTAAGCACGGATTGAATTAAAAAGATAAGACAACGAATGTGACAAAGTACTTGCTAAAGTAAAAGTAAGACCTCCCAGACACCGTTAGTCAAGTCACTGCAATATATAAGACCGGACGCCAACAATAATTTACAAAATTCTCCAAAAAACACCATTCCAAGAACATCACAAATTAAATTTATACCCGGGCATGTCGTGATTGAAATTTCGGAAATTATTCCTCAAATTACGCACCGGGTAATACGACATTATCGGTACATCGAGTACTTAACTCAAATATCAAGATGTAGTATCAAAATTGAAGTTAAAAGTATTTGGAAATTTAGGAGATATTTTACAAATGCATGGGATCCTGGTATATTGCTTTAAATTTAGAGTTATTAGTATGAAATCTAATTTAAAGACTATAATATTGAAAGACAAAATTTCTTAAATTTTTAACTAAGTTTGATCACCTGCTAAAATTCTCAATCTTCGAGAACTTAGAAAAAAAAGAATAAAATCTTATTTATTTGTGTAGAAATAAATCAGCAAATAAAACTAAAGTAATAAACACTTTATAATCCAATTAGTGCGCTACAATTACCTTGTAGATCAGCTGACCGCATAATAAACCCATAAACCAACACCGGTAGCCAGAGGGAGCCCTGCATTAATCAAAGATTACCAACGCGGGCTTAGATGCACTATCTCTGGCCCTGGACTCCCAGTAGCTGTCATAGATTAGCTAATTATCGGAATTTTGTAGAGGGTATAGTGCGGTTTTATTGTGCCTAATCTGGTTTGTCTTCTCAGAAATTTTAGGGCTAGTTAGCTTTAGTAATTGTTACTATATAATTATTAATTATACATGTAACTTAACTTAAAAGAATATGTTATCTAAAATATCAAAGAAATTGGGCAGTTTTAATTGCAAAGATACACTGAGTCTACTTAAATCCATGTATTTTGCTTAGTAATCATTACTTACATGTAAATTACTGTGAATACATAAACACAATTATAATAGTTAACATAATGACAATAATAGTGTTTGTAGTAGAATTATTTAATTTCATATTTATCGGCCGTTAACAAAAGATGTCACACACACACGCAAAGACTTTCCGCTGTGCGTATTACGTCACATGATTTGATAGAGCTTATCTCCAAAAGGTTAGAACCGAGACCTCAGCATTTCAGTTGTGCAGTAATACAATACCACGAAGGCAGTACATCAACAAAATGATAACACAACCAACCGCCGCATCTGCAATAACAAATCATAATTAAATAATCTATGCGCATTATTACGCTAAATAATATATGAGACGATTCGTCTTAGCCGAATAAATGTTGGGCAATATATTACACGCGCTATTGTGAATTGGAACATACGATTTCCGGTTACTGGACTTTTGTCGTGTACACTCGCCTTACAGAGCTCATGACATATTGCGCCTGCGATGTTATGGTTTTATGGAATTGTGAGAATCGATATGTTTGATTATTCGAATGCATCTTCGTGTTTTATTTAATGGTTTTGAAACGGTTGAGTTCTTGTAGGTATGTGACGTAAGCTCACACCCTTAAAAGAAGTGATGAGTTTAGCAGAAGCGTGATTGATGAAGTCGTTACATTTCTCCTAGCTTATGTTAACCGTCCCATGATGTGATGAGGCGTCTATTTTCATATTGAGTGATATTCGAGTTCCGAACAACTCAGGTTTTATATTGAAAGTCACTTGCCTCATCCGGAAATCGAATCCAGCCCATCGCGTACAAATGCCGCTTCCACTACACCAAAGATAGCAATGCCTGTAGAAAATCATTGAGCAATATTAATTATCTTTTATTGCTATTTATTTTATAAAGGAGAGTATAAATTGTCGCACTCCAATAACTCCTTTTTATAGCTATATTTGTACTAAGTCGTGTGAAAGTCGGAAAAGGCTCAGAGGTTCAGTGCATTACCTCAGAATTAAAAGAAGCCTTGTAAATAATAATTAGGATTTGATTTAATAAATTGAGACAGACATAATCTGGGCGAAAAATTGGTGCACCAGATACCTCACTACCTGCCCCCAGTTGTGATTACGTTGTCAACATGCTTGTAAGTAATCGAATCTTCGTTAATAACATTAACCTATGCCTCTAAGATTCATATAATTAACAGAATAGATCTTAAGTTTTTAATTACAATTAGTTGTTTAAGTTCAGTACGAACATTAATTAGCCTTGCGGTCCATTCACACGGTACACAAACATATTTCATATGTTGGTAGTGATGTACCCACACATCGATAAGTAACTCGCCAGTTTTATTTCCACCGCCGATTTAGTGGATAAATAGATATTTTACACACTTTTTAGTCCGTTATAGCTTAACGTTATTTTTTTTTATTAAAATATCGAATATCGTATCAATTAATTCATGATGTATTCCCGATATCCGGTTTGTCAGGTCGATACTAAAGACAAACTTAGGGCGTTAGGCATTGCCTATATTCTAGGCAATATTCTATAACTAATGTAACCGTTGATTATTATTAAATGAAACGGATGTTACCGTTAGAACCTCTTTGTAAACTTAAAAAAAGAAATGTAGAATGCGTGACGGCCTCATTTCGAATTACTTGTTTGTCACGTTACTTATTTATTTAAACACAAAATATTTCGTTTTTCTCTCTATAAAACCTGACATCTACATGTCTCAGACTGTCTAAAGCAACATTTACTAGCAAATAACACCCCAACACTATTCAAAGGCGTTACAGATGGCATAAATCATGACCGGGCGCGTAGGTGGCCCGCGCCCTGCAATTACCAATTAACATCGGCTCAAGCAGTATAGACGCTGAAATGGTAGCGTGAAATGTATTTACCAAAATTCGATTTTTATAATATGCGGAGAAAATGTAACGATATTCGATTTTTAATATATGTGGACGAAATGTAACGAAATTCGATTTTTAAAATTTGTGGACGAAATGTAACGAAATTCGATTTTTAAAATTTGTGGACGAAATGTAACGAAATTCGATTTTTAAAATTTGTGGACGAAATGTAACGAAATTCGATTTTTAAAATATGTGGACGAAATGTAACGAAATTCGATTTTTAAAATATGCGAAAACAATGTTCAAATATTTAATATTTAATACTTATATGTCGAGGAAATGTAATAAAATTCGATGTTTAAAATTGCGTGTTTGAGGATGAATTTTTGTAACTGACATACCATAATATTATACTATGCACACCATTTACTTATATTTCCTTAGTTTACGACTTTATTCTCGAAGGATTGGTCAGAATTGAAACTAATGCTAGGATTAAATTCAACTTGGACATGACCTAAAACTTTTTAAAGCAATATCATATTGGTTTTTATATTATTACGTAATCATTTTCACTCACAAGACTAACTGCGGTGCGCAAATACAGATGTTTCAAAAAATAAACTGAAATATCGTAGTGTTTAAATTATACTAAATTTATTATATTTTGGCCTTATTTTCTTGTAAGAAATGGCAAAGGTAACATTTACCATACAGCCCAAAAATATAAAATATATAGATACTTAGTAAGTGTTCTATACTCAGTATATGTGCTGTCTTATAATGAGTATATTATATTATAGTCTCTACTATTATTTATTACCTAATATCTACAATTTTTTTGTTGCTATGTCTGAGAAAAATCAAATCAAATTCTGGGAAGTAACGACTGTACAGCAAACCAGAGGAAAGAGCATTTTGTTTATTTATCTTTAAATAATTTCATTAATTCCTTAGTACATTCCGTACTCGGCATGACTATGGAAGTATTTTAAAAGGAATTTAAATTGGATTTGATAGAGGACAATGTTCCTCACTCAATAAAAAAAAATATGTAAAGGAATAGGTTTGGAATTCCAGAAAATTAAAACCAGGTTTCAATACATTAATTCTTTTATATTTTCAAAATATTTTTTTACAATATCGATATTTATCAATATTATGTATTTGCTATTAATTAAAGGATTCAAAGTCTTAACTTAGGCCGGGATCTATTTTTAAAATATACTTCTAAGTATAAAAATACTGATGACATATTGTTTTGTGAAAATACAATGTTAAAAATGAAAAAATGAATCGCGCAAAAAATATAAAATAACTGAGTTAAAAAAATGATTAAGGCGAAATTTTTACAAATCAAAATGTCCAAATAAAATCAAATACTTAATCTAAATCAAATGTTTCCATATTTGGATTTAAAATTAATTACTAATATCCATTACTGTATATAAGTTGTATGTCACTATGTTTATTATTAAATACCTAATTTATTTTAAATAAAATAATTTCAACAAATAATTTAAATATAATTTTGAATCTAAACTTTAACAAATTTAATGTCATTTTACTTTAGCACCACAATATAAAAGAGTATTTAAGCATATTATACATAAAAAAACTATTTAAAACACATCAATAAATGCACAAATCAACTAGCACTCACGAAACATGCGCTGGTCAGACATATAAATGTTTAGAGGTGCCCACACTGTAATGTTTCTATACATATCTTGTCTGTTCGTATCATACTCCTCATAGATGAACGAAAGAATATCGAATTAAAAAAAATCGACAAAAAGTCCGATGGGCCAAATTATATGAATTAGTTACCTATTTAATAGGCAAATTGGACGTAGATACGCAAAAACGATCCAACCCAGAGTATGGTCGAAAATGAACCGAGTATGCCATATTAGTTTTATTCTATAAGGTCTATATTTTCCATTATTATTCAAAATATGTTAATTTGAACTTTTTATTAACAAAATATAAAATTTTGAGCACCAATACGATTTTAATTTCAATCTTCATTTTTTCAAAAGTGTAATTTTGACATTCCTTTTTGCGAATCAACGTCAAATTATTTTCAATAGAAAGGCAACGTTGGGTCATTTTTTATCTTTTTTTTTGGTATAAATTGTAAATTTAGCCATCAAATTCAAAATTCCTAATAAAATTAATTTCCTTCAGGCACTTCTTAACATTCATATGGCAATCTTACACTACTCCTAAAATAATTTATTTACAAACAAATAATTGTCTATCTAAAATATCTATTCGTTTATGCAATATTTTTCATATCGAATTATAGATATCTACTTATACTATATGTCATATTCGTGATATGGTATTTATTTTTGGCTTATAGTATACATATTATGAGTAAAATAATATGTGTATTATCGACAGTAGAAGAAATTTGAAAAATATTGACTTGCAACTTTTAAATCATTCTGTATAATAGGTTTATATGCTGTTTTTAATGAACACGACAAAATAACTGCACTACACCTGATAGTAAATAGATTAGCCTCCAGATAGAGTATTGATTACAGAGAGAGAGATTGCAGTCGACACAATTATGCCGGCCTGTTAGCACCGGATATACACAGGCTGATCCCGGAACGCGACACACTTACATGGGCCATTATAGAGAGTTTTACACCTTGAGTACAGTGATCGCTATCCGGGCGGATATAATATTTATATAATTTATGATAAAAAGATACATAATACTTCCAAAGTGTCCAGACTATATTTAAAACATCTATGAACATCACTTGCCTCGAAACACAGTAATATTTACAATTAGGCCTATCATTATTTTTTAAAAGATCTAGTGAACTTGCCCAAACTTTCTTTTCATATGAAACCATACTTAAAACAATAGCCGTTTTAAATAACACTAGTATTAGTGGCAATGAAAAAATCAGGAAAAAGTCATCTAAAATAAACTTAAATTCAATTTATTCAATCAACTTAAATACTTAATTAGTATTTGTATTGGCGTTCCATTCATCTTACTACAATAAACCAGTTGCTACATTTATTATTTATTTTATTGCATTAAAAATTATATTATTTTAGGCAACTTTATTAATTTTATAATACATATATATGAAAGAAAACGTCTGTTTTACATTGCTAAAAATACTGAAAATAATATGAAAGTAAGAGAAAAAATTCATAATTATATACTTCTAAACTTTAAACTGATTTCTCCTGCTACAAAAACACAGGACCTGTTTCATAACCTCTGATTAAATATTTATTACTCAAATGTATAAGCCGACCAAATACAAAAGTCACTCTATACAATTCAAATAAATATTAAAATGAGTACTATCTACATTAGTTGTATAATATGATATCTGTCAAATAAAATTACATTATTTAATAGACAACATAATACAGGTTATTTTTGGTATCTATTTGTTATTTATAATAGGCAATATCACGGGCATAAGCATTCGAATATAGATCTTAATATGTATGAAGTAAAGACCAAATTAATATCCTTTATTAATCTACGCAGTGTTTGAGGGGCATTTATTAAATGAAACCAAATTTAAAAAATAAATTCATACCTATTTTTTCATGGTTTTCTTTAATATTCCTGACTATATCGACAATATTACTATATTATTTAAAGCCCCCCGGTGCTATTAGGCGTTTTGACGAAGTATGTCGTTAAGGTCCCTTTTCCTTTGACGTAGGTTGGACCTCGACACTCGCACACGTACCCTGCGTTCATGAGAACCCTGGAAAAACAAAAAAAAAATAAGTACCCATAAAGTTAATATAATTTTTATTTTGCCTCAATTAAATTTGGCTCTATGTATCTATCCTTTTAAAATTCTTATAGCAAAGTTTACGTTCTATTACTTGCTAATTTTTTTTACATAGGTTTCTCATATGCGACTCTGGACTTTTACCGCTTTCAAAAGCGTCGCCAGCCGATGGCCCAGGGGGAGGGGGGCGGCATGTTGATATAGGGAATGAGAAAAGTATGAATTGTAGGTAAAGTCGAGAGCACATGTTCCTCTACCATTCCCCCTCTCCCGCTTTAATAATAATATAGAGCAGAGCGTATTAGGAATGGAATTGGTGAATTCATTCGAGTTTCGATGTACAGGAATGATCGATCAAGCAAGTGAAGTAAACTACTTTAGTTGCTTTACATTTGGCATTTTTTGTTAGAAACTGTAGGTCAGCTGCCCTTTCCTGCCCCCCCTTGGTGACGCCCTTGACCGCTTTATTTATTTCTACTATCAAACATGATTCGATCAAGCAAGTCATGTCAAAGGACTTTATTGACACTTGGCAATTTTTTTCAAACTCTAGGGCAGCCGCCCCTCCCTGCTCCCGCTTGGCGACGCCCTGGACCGCTTTATTTATTTCTACCATCAAACACCATTGTATAAATACTGTTGTATTGAAATTTAGCCAGTGCCATACAGTGATAATATATGTAATTTAACGTTCAGTGATTTTTTTTACATGACCCTACGTTTGTTAGCCTGCCAAGGGTCGGTTTATACAAACACACCGGACTTTTGGGTGACGGAGTTATACGCAGACGGAGTTGTACGCGGACGGAGTTGAATGCTGCTGAAGTTCCGTGCAAAAAGCTAGTGATATAGTATGTGCTTACTTGGCGGTGTCGTCGGTGACGTGTATGCGGCCCATGACGCCGGTGGAGTCCATGCGCGAGGCGACGTTGACGGTGTTGCCCCAGATGTCGTACTGCGGCTTCTGCGCGCCCACCACGCCCGCGATCACCGGCCCGTGGCTCAGACCTGAAGGGCAAGCGATTAAACTGATTTGTCTAAGCTTTATGTATAGTCAGGGGGCCTTATTCCGTCCCCGTGGGTTAATCCGCCTTTTTACAACTACGGGCGTTCTAATTGCAGATCACTTTTGATAGCCGTATAGGCAAATAGGGGATTTTCGCAAACATACACAAGGGCTACTATAGCGGGTTTCACACTGTGGGTACTCACCCACATTAAATACACACACAAACCATAGTCTAAATTATGTCTAAACTAATTTCCCTACAACACCTTGTACTGTGATTGTTATTCAGGTGGATGCAGATACTCTACCACTAGCCAAAAGCTTTAGAAATAAACTTATAATGGACCAAAAACATGTTTGTGAGCCAACGAATGGTAAGTATCCGCATCATATTCATTTACGCCTTTAATCCCCGAAGGGCTAAGCAGAGGCACAATTGATGCGCACATTTTCAGCCACGTCTATTCTGTCCCATAATATAATAAGGTGAGAATCTACCGCCATATTGGGCACAATTTCCCCATTTCGTGATACTAAATAGAAAAATCCAATACTTTCTCAGACCCGGGGCTTTAACCCAAGACTTCAGCACTACAGTCGTATCGTACTACAATTACTACCAAGGCAGACACTATAACGAGAACCATGAATACGATTTTTGCGGATAAAGCGACGAATAACAAACGAACCATCTAATGTTAGGTGTTTGCCTAGACTCCACAAATCCAAAATAATTATCGACACTGGTCTTAAAGGAAAAAATACGTTAGAAACTGCCGAAATAGAGTTAATAGTCTTAAAAGAATATTTTTCTTTTAGACTCAATAAAGGTCAAAAATAATTAGGACTTCCGGAAATCGAGTAGATAATTTAAAGAATATGTTTAATTTAAAGACTCAACAAGGGTCAACCTATTTGAAATATTGAATTTAAAGACCAGGTGAAAAGGTATTTGAAAGTAAACTCACCTATCCTAAGTTTAAACCTCTGGAAGGACTCCCTGTTGATCTGGTCCAATATCGTCATCAGAGCGATAGCGAACTCCACTAGTATCGCTACTGTGTGCTCTTCTTTCGTGTTCGCGTCCTGAAACAATAACAATTTTCCAAAAATTAACTATACAAAAAAACTTAAGAAAAGCTGATTTTTAAGCTTCAATCTTTCTGTTTCTTTGCCTGGCCAAATTAAAGGTATCAGCTAATCTCAAATGATAAACAGGCTTTAATAGAACCTTGATTACTAGATAAAGAATATAATACGACACTCGGGAGTATAGCATCATCCGAGCGAGCATTGGGCCGAGTCCCTAACCCGTGTATCCCCCCCCTCCCCCCTCGGCAATTCTTGTGCGCTCGGTGTTCACACCGAATGCACGCCCATGCACGGGGGAACATTATTAACATTAACATTATGCCGCGACTCTAGGCACATAGTGTAATGTGTATACCTCTTGGTTGCCAAATACACATTGAGGTCTATAAGGGTTCGCCAACATCTCCCCTAACAAAGCTCCTCCTCCTTCCTATTCTCTTCTTTCGCTCTATCTCCTCCCTTCTTCCTCCCAGGCCCCGTGACCGAATACCTGCGGGCTGCCAGCGTACCGTCCGCTGGCACGCTCTGTGATAGCGGTAGGGCTCACCAAATCTTCATTGGAGCTACCGTGGTTGCTAAGCCGGGGGATCGCTTGTACACCGTTAGCAAGGTACCCCCGGGAATAACCGCGGCAGTTCCCAACAAAAACACCGTATACCCGCCACCGTCATATCAACGAAAACTTGTGGCCTTCTTCGGCGCAGATGGAACGGTCCCGGGGTATCTTGTTGTATTAAGAACCATCCCGGACAGTAATGGTATACTCACGGTCTGATCTTCCTTCCCGGGCCGGAGTCCTGAAGCGATCATGTACGTGCTGCCGATCGTTTTGATCTTCTCTATGCAGCTGAATTTCGGCTTCAGTAATAACTGAAATTAAATATAACTTTTAAATACTTAAGCATAAGGTCAATATTATAATACGATAGAGTTAAATAACTGCATGTTGTGTGGAGACCGAGCGCATAAGATTTGCCGAGGGGCAGCAAAGGCTTTGTTGATATATATCTTTACTGGTGGTAGGTCTGTCATACGTGAGAGTCCGCTTGGGTAGGTACTACCGCAATGTCTATTTCTGCCGCCAAGCATCACTGTGTAGTCACTATTGAGTTCCTGTTTGAAGAACACTGTAGCCAGTGTAATTACTGAATATAATAAGACTATCTCAGGATAGCGAGCGCAGTGGAATACCGAACAATACTTTGTAGTTCAAGGTGTTAGATGGTGTTTCTAATGTTCATGGTCGTAGCGCTTACCATCAGGCGAACAGTAAACTCATCTCTATTCAAAGCAATAACTAATCGAACCTTGTCGAAGTCGCAGATGATCTCGTTGAGGAGCCTGAGACACTCGAGCCCCTGCTTGTTGACGTCGGTCTCGTCGTAGAACTCCTTGTAGTTGGGGATCGACGCGAACATCACCGCTATGCTGCTGTACCGCTCGTGATACAGGTCCTCCTGGAGACATGGGATGATAGTACTGAGCATTTGTCAAAACGCGTTGCATTCAATATGGCCATAATCTCGCTGTCTGGTTCAAGATAGTTCATTTTTTATTTGCAATAAGATTACGCGAAATTATACTAACATAAATAATATTACTGGAATCATTATTAAATACCAAAATTACCAGGGTTTTTGAACTAGGCGAGATGTATATCTTGGGTAAGTAACTATACTGTTTAACGTCTATAAATGTAATGAAACTTTCTTTGGCTCAGTGTACCAAAGAAAACATTTGTTAAAATAAAATATTAATAAATAAGATGTCAATGCCAAATGACCCTGAACTTAACTGGCCTGTCGTCCTTAGTTAAATGTGTGAAGTTTTTTTTTTTTTTTGTTAATAATTTGGAACACAACAGTGCCCTAGCACTATGATCAGTTGAGAATTCCCATATCAGTATTACGACAAACGTTTTACATTTGTAAAACGTAAACTATAGAAATACCAGTAACACGAAATATATGATCTACAGGTAGGCCATATAGGGCCATTTTGATATTACTAAATAATGCCACATACTTCTAGAAAATAACACTACAATTATCTTCTAAAAAATAACACCACAATAAGTTACTCGATTGTAGATGTAAAATAAATAAATGTAAGTTTTGAAAATATAAATATTAATAATTAATAAAATGTAATTTTAACTTTACGCTTCCTAATGCCCTTACTACTACTCTAAGGGACTTCATCACAGCGACATCACACTTTCAAAAATATACCCCATATTCGCACTAAACTACAAAATGATTAAATAAAAACAGAAAATAAAATTGGGATTTTTGGTGAAAATATTCGTAATTTATTGATGATTTTTGGCACAATGTTAGCTCATGTATACACGAGTATATGTATTTCAACTTTAATTTATTAAGGCAATGACAAAATGACCCTATAAAAGTGTATGTAAGCATCATGTTACAAATGACTACATTTACCTCCGAAGCGACTGATGTCAAGAAATGTTCCGCCACGTGCGCTGGCAGAATGTTTTCGAGGAGAATCTGTAATACATAAATAAATATTTGAAAGATTTTTTTAATGAAAAGCCAAAGAAATTATAAGTGAAAATTCTTATAAAGTGTCCCACTTATTTAATTTTGCCTTTATTGATGCCTTAGGAATACGAACGGGAATAAAGAAGTAGAAAAGGATTTCTTGAATTCCAACCGCTGTATGTTCTCCTGGTAAAGTAATAATAATACTTATCTCACTTAATAATATCAAAAAGAATTAATTTTTTTAATAATATTAAAAAAAGCCACAAAAAGAATATGTCAGAAGTGGGATTCGAACCCACGCCCTCAGAGAGGACCAGAACCGCTCGACTCACAGAGTGAGTAAGGTAACCTTGAGTCTGGCGCCTTAGACCGCTCGGCCATCCTGACTGATGCACACAGAGACGAAATTAACTACTACATGCTTATATACTGTGGTTTAAAAAAAATAACTGATAAGAATTATTGATAACTATATTATATTGACATTTTTCTCTTGAGCGGTTAGTTATTAATTTGATATTGGTGACAATTGAAATAAAAAAAAAAAATGGTATAAAAGTTGTTTGTTAAATTATCTACATTTAAAAATAATCGTGTTCCAATTTAAAAGTTAAATAAATGAAATAATATTCAAATTAAATTAACACAATACTGTAATACAATTTATTTTTGTGGTAATGGATTTTGAATATTATTTCCATGAAGACAATGACAATAATAGTTTGACAGTAAAAAATTCGCAGCGCCGGCTCATAAATAAGACCGTACCTTATTAATCCCTCGCATGGTCTCCACTTCCTCCTGTTCGAATTTAAGCTTGTCCTTCCACAGGAAGTCAGTTCTGGACGTGAACTCGATCTGCCGATCCAGGATGTGCAGGAGCGCCGCCAGGAACACCAGGACAAGACCAGCTTTAGCTGCGTAGGGGAACATTGAGAACCTGGAAATGTCAAAAGATTATAACTATGAGAATGTATCTAATAGCAGTCTTTGATAGCTTCCACAACTGTCTATTTCTGCCACTAATGTTTAGCTATTTATTTTTTTGTGGTATTTTTGTCATTTATTTGTTCTTGTATTTGTCAAAGGTTTAACGTAAGATGTCGCGTTTCCGGCTGTCTTTCTTACGTTATAGAAGGCAAATGAGCATACGGTACTGGGCCCTTATTCTGTATGGTAGTGTAAACGCGTAACGCGGCCGTGTCATGTTATCTTCGAGAAATGTCCATGAAATGGTATTCTGTAAGCCAAATTTCTATAGTCCTAAACTGTTAAAATAACGTGCGGGATAGAGAATAAGGCCCCTAATGGTAAGTGATCACCGACACCCATGAACGTCTGCAATACCATGGAGCATAGAGATGCGTTGCTGGCCTTTTACCTGCGAATACGCTCTTTCTTTTAAGGTCTCCAGGTCGTATCTATTCGGTAATGCTGCTGTCTCAACATGACTATATCAGGGGCCTTATTCTCTATCCCGCAGGTTATTTTAACAGTGCGTAACAAGGACGTAACACAACGCATCATGTTTAGGACCATAGAAATTTGGCTTACAGAATACCATTCCACGCACATTTCTCGAAGATAACATGACACGGCCGCGTTATGCGTTTACACTATGATACAGAATAAGGGCCCAGGCTCGCCTGTATATACACGGTCCCAAAAAAGCATAACTATGAGGACTGGCGAGAGCTATCATCTCTCGTCATGCAATATTCTTTAGACACCCATACACTCACTATTGGATGAAGTTTGCTGGTGGTAGGATATATTTTATATCCGCCTGGATAGCGACCACCGTACACAAAGTGTTTAAATCCGCTGAAGTCGCCTACGTAAGTGTGTTGCATTTTGGGATCAGCCTGTGTATAACCGGTTCCAACAGGCCGGCATAATTGTGTCGACTGCCGAGGGGTAACCATCTCTTGCCAGTCGACATTCTATTGGACACCACTCCACTTACCATCTGGCGCAGTGGAGTTACATAGTCATGCACGAATAAAGAAAACAATAAATTATAAAATGATAATGAACATGGTGCTCACTCGTTGTCCAAGTCCCTCTTGTGGTACTCGTTGAAGATCTCGGTGGAGGCGAAGAGTGCGATGTGAGTGAGCAGGGCGAGGCCCGTGAGGAACAGCTTCAGCACGTAGCCCGCGCGCAGGAACACCGAGATGGACGCCAGCGTCAGCACCGAGCTGTACAGGTACGTCTGGAATGGACGTTCAATACAATTATGACAATTTTTAACCGACTTCAAAAAAAAGGAGGAGGTTATCAATTCGACGTGAATTTTTATATTTAAATTAAACTATTTTTCGGATTTTATCGCGGTTTTAATATTTTACCATACTCCCGACGTTTCGAAGACTGCAGCTTTCATGGTCAGGAGGTATATTCTATATTCAGTGAGCATAGAGATATTTTAACAAATTTTATTTATTTAGCAAAAGGCATAGCACAGAACACAATCATTGTAGAGAATACTTAAGCACTAAATTACATGAAGACTTCATTGTATTCCTTAAACCTATGCCCTAATTGAAATTATACTACGGAAACGACTCTACAATATACAATTAACAATATAAACATCTGCTTATACTTAAGTAAGTTATGTAAACTAATTATAAAAATAAATTACTTACATAATTATTAAGTAAATTTTTCATTTAATTTGTATAAGATATTCTTAAATGATGTCTAAGTGTTCTCATTTAATGCATTGTGAAATTTTTTTCAATAATTTTGAGAGATGAATTTTTTTTAAGTGCCGATAACTTTTTTATTTCTAGAAATTCGTATTTATGTTTTGTATGTGCTATTATTACTCAATATTGGAGAAATCATCGATAGGTAATCGATGGAAGCTATAATTTAAAAAAGAGAGATTCCGGACAGATTTCTTTATTGCTCAACCAGAACAATACCATAAGCTCTATATTAGTAAAATAAAGTTTTACTGTTGTATTGTAATCACATACCATCAATAGATCGAGGTCCTCAATTTTCGACCTTATGGTATAAACAATAACGTGGTTATAGAAAAATGTATTACCGGCGCCGAATCAACGTCCGGGAACAATTGTGGTGAAACGATCAAGTCCGGCATCAGATCCGTGACGTTGCCGGTCAAGTTCTGCGACTTAGTGATGTTGAAATCTTCGAATATCGAAAAGTCTTGGATCACGTATGTCTGGAACTGTTAAAAAATTATTGGATTTTTTACAATAGATTTTTTTTTCTAAGTAATGGCTACAAAAAGAGAAAGATCAGAAGAATCGGTTGAAAAATATTTTTTTTTTTTTAAATGACATAATTTTGTAAAAACTATTTCGTTAAGTACATTTATTTCCAGAAATACTCTTGTTAGCTTTTAGATCATATTTATAAATATTTATATTGAATCCATTATCATTTATGTGTTAGTACTTAGTAGCTTTAACATACGTCTCCCTTTATTTTTCCTTGTGATAAAACATAGCTTTGTCAGTTTTGGTTTAAGATCTTACCATGAAATTATTCACAATTAATTCAGTTTTTTTTTTAAAGGTAACTGACAAAGACTTATTTTAGAATCCATAAGCAATACTGATTTTAAACAAGTATTATTGACAAAAAAAAATCTTATAGCTTTGTATGACAAGCGATACGACCGCCCATAAACAGTAGAAACACCAACACCTTAAATTACAAAGTATTGTTTGGTATTCCACTGCGCTCGCTATCCTGAGACATGAGATGTTAAGTCTCATTATGTCCAGTAGTTACACTGGGCTGTCCTTCAAACCGGCACACAACAGTGACTATACACTGCTGCTTGGCGGCAAAAAAAGACATTGCGAGGGTACCCAAGCAGACTCTCACATATAGACTTACCACCACAGTATTTAGTAACAAAGGTTAAGAGATGCTCTAAATGCTGTTTCTATGTTACTCACCAAATTGATAACAGCACAAGCGCCTATCAGCAACACGGATACTAAGAACATCGTAAGTCGTATGAAACGATTGCTCGTCACCACCTGCAAGGAGATATTAGTATTGTAAACTATTCATTATTAGGAAGTATTAAAATTATGTTAATTTTTGGATTCATAATCTAAATACATTTATAATTTAGCAGTTATAAATATATAATATAGAAATTTTACATAGATAAGCAATAGGTACTGGTAAGCAATTTTAGCATAATGGTACAGTCTAAATCGTCTAAGAAATTCAAACTTGACACCAAAATATTCATGATAATATAATAAATAATTTAAATTATTTTAAAGTAGGTAACATTCATCAACCATCATCATCATCATTCACCAACCTGTCCTGGCTTCGTGCAGTTGTCAGCGTACAGATCATCAGCTAACACCGGCACGTCAGACAGCTGGAGTAACCCTCGCTTGAACATGTGGCCATCATACCACGACAGATACACAAACACTAATAACGTTATTAGTGTAGGGCCGAATGATGCGTACAGTACTATACCTCTGGAAGTATATAAAGTTAACATTTGAACGAGAGAATAGTAGATATTATACTTTTGTAAGTATACAGGGTCATTTTGACATTACGTTAATAAATGAAACATATACATATTAGTTGATACTTTCGCTAACATTGTGCCAAAAAAAATTATGAATAAGGAATATGTTTACCAAAATTTCCGGTTTTATTTTCTGTTTTTTTTTTTTTTTCATTTTGTTGTTTAGTGGGAATATGGAGTGCATTATTGAATGAAAGTGTGATGATGCCGCTGCGACGATTTCTCTTAGAGTAGTATTAGTAATAGTAGGCCGTGTAAAATTAAAATGACTTGTTAATAATATTTATTTTGTTCGAACGTAATTTTTTATTTATTATATAACTTATTGTAAAGCATTATTTTCAAGAAATTCTTTAATTTAGTATCGCAATATCAAAATTGCATCATATAATGACAGAGTTAGTGTTTGAGAAAAGTTAAATCATAATTGATGATGCATCTATACAAACTGAAGAAATAGATTGCGGTCCCTACAATAGTCAAAGTGGAATGGTCGATCCCGATATTCTGTCAATATCTAGGTTTAAATATTGGATTGCGATTAAGGTTAGTGAAAGTGATAATATCACAGTTAATAATGACTTAAACTTTGACTAGACTATCTGTATAATCACGGTTATAGTAGTTGATTCCCATTTTTTCCGATCGAAATTCAAAAAGTAGATAGTCATATAAATTATAGATCATTCCAAACAAATTTCCTTTTAATACACTTCCGAATTTTAATAATACAATAATTCATTGTGAAGCGAATATTAAAAGTATAAAGACTATACTACATATGTTTGTCATACTTATACAACGTTTCGTCTCTCTTCTTCTGACTATATCCTACGATATAAAAACAAAACATAGATCCCGCATTTATCCCCGTATTGATATGCAAAGGTGCAAACAGGTCACCCACTTTTCGCCAAGTGTGTTCCGTCCCATGTGATAGGGGGCGAGCCTATCGCCACATAATACACAAATTCCACACTCCGGGCTGATACTGAGCAGAAAATCCCAAATAACATTTTGCCTCACCCAGGATTCGAACCCAGGACCTCAGAGTACAAGTACCCCACTGAAGTAGTCATTAGACATAGCAAGAAAAAACGAAGTATACTTAAAACAGACTTATATAAATTATGCAAGGTAAAAAGAATAGTGTCCTTAACTTACTTAGGCACAGTAAGCAGTTGCATGAAGGCGAGCAGTAGAAACAGTAAGGCGGCACACCCCACGTTGTATTTGAAGAGAGGGTCCGCCTGCCCGCGGTACTGGCGCTCTTGGGAGGGATTCGTGAACCACAGCGTGAGAGGCGTCATACCTTCTGAGTTGTTGCTGGAAAGATGTTTAATATGATCAATACATACATAATTATTAAAATATTTGGAAACTTTTTACAATTATTCGACTGAAACTATTTGGATACGTTATGAGAAATTATCTAACTCGATTATTAAGTTTATTGTCGGTTCTGTAATCCGATTTTAGTCATTTTTATGTACTATTGAAACAAAATTAGTAACATTTATATCCCAAAGCCAGTGTCATTCGAAATCTTGCTTATATCATAATAATAAATGCCAAAATTTGTAAAAATGTTTCGATATTTGTAGGAAGTAAACGAGGAAACGACTGAACGGTTTAGAATGAAATTTAAAACACGAGTAGACCATATCTTAGATTAACACATCGGCTACTTTTTAACCCGATAATTTGCACCCGTGGGATATATTGTAATTTTTAAACAAATTCTTGAAACAGATGGCGCTGGTGCCGAATTGTGTTTTAGACTTTTGTAGCGGTAAAGGCTTTACACACAACCAAAGCCGTGAGCAACACCTAGTATATGATATTTCATAGATCCATAATAATAAAATAATCTTACGTGCAATCACAGCAAGTTGTTCTCTGAGGCAATAGATTCTGTTCAATCATGGCAAGACTCTGGAAAATAAAATATAGTAATTTCATAAAACGATACAGCATTTACCAAACTCCGTTGCAATTTACAAAGCGAATTAGCTTTAGCTAACTTTTTAACATCTTAAAAAGTATGTCTGTGATAACATTTCATATTATGTTCTCAAATATAGGTACTTACAGAAATACCAATGTTCTTGGCGAGGGTAGAATCAGTGATATTGGCAAAAGGTTTATCGGCTCCCCAGCACTC
Source organism: Manduca sexta (assembly GCF_014839805.1). Lineage (NCBI taxonomy): Eukaryota > Metazoa > Arthropoda > Insecta > Lepidoptera > Sphingidae > Manduca > Manduca sexta. Next base: position 12,804,366 of record NC_051129.1, read on the forward strand.
CACGTACTTGGTCATCTTACTGGAGGGACGAGATCTGGTCGGTACACCAGGAGTGGCTGCAAACATATTTCAGACAATTTATAGCTAGATATTTAATAAATGACGCTAAATGGTTACTATAATAATCCACAAAAAATGAGGAGTTGTAAATGAATGAGGTAGAAATGCAGATCGGAGTGAGCGGATCGGAAGGCGTTCCGACGATAAATGATGAAGTGTTGATGCTTTCATTATAATTAGTAAAGTTTTCAGTAGTCATTCTTTCCAGTTATTTAAGAAGATGATAATATAGATAGTCATGGTAATCAACTTAGACTTTTAAATAATTTAATTTATAATCCAGACATCACTACAAGTTGCTTTTTTCTTCTTTTGATTCAGAAACCAATCCTTTTACTAGATATATGTATAAAGCTTTAGCTTATTAAAACGGCAAAGAGCCGTATATAGTACAAAATTTAAAAAAAAAGGGGGCTACAAAGAGTGTATTCAGCGGTTTCCGACTCTTATTTTTGCTTAATTTTGCAGCGATGCATGTACTACTTTGATTTTAAACTTTGTGCTCAACGATATAGGTTTCTTTGGAATTATATGAAAAGAAACTCTTTGGGAACGAAAATTCAGTTAGTTTTTGTAGTTCAAACACTTATTTTATCCACAATAGGAGTATGTTAACTGAAAGATACATAAAATGGGTTCTTGTAAAACCAAAAACAGGTTAAGTAAGTCTTCAAGTTTCTTTATAGGGTCCATCCTCACTTACTTTCTATTAACTTTTAACCAATTGAATGAGAAATGCTATGAAATTCTATATTACCTCAAATTTCATGAAAAGGATGTCATGCTTTCCACTCAGTTCTTACAACACAGAGGAATAAAACACCACAACAATAAAACGAAAACTAACTTATCGATTCCGTAGACATTGTACTTAACATTCTAAGAAATAGCGGCGAGTTTGATGTTTCAATTGGACTTGACGGTTCTTCTGAAGGCAGAATTAAACCATTAATATTTAAATTTCCAAATCTTTGATGCCATCGTATGAGCTTCGGTTATATTAATAATTGTCAACCATTTTGAATTTGAGTCAATATTGGTGGCATCATTATATAAATAAATAATAATATCATTAAATATTTGATTAGCAAGTAGTAATTTCACTAGATAATTGATGACATTGCATTTTTTTTTTTTTAACTAAAGACCATAAGTCAGATAATTATTAGTTCTTTATACTTATAGAAAGATTTTCTTCGACGCAAAAAACATAAATATACCTGTTCCCATGATAGGACTGATAGCTCCAGCAATGGATCCACTTCTACTCTTCGGCTTGGTCACCACTGCACCATTCGTTAGCCCTTCACCAGGGCTGGTGGCGAGGTTGCCGCCTTCGAATGCTACTGTCTTCGGACCGTCGACTTTCACTGATGCTCGTCTGCTGAGATCTGTAAGGGAAGACTCTTGCACTAGGCAACTAAAAAGAATTATATTCTTTTCTCACTTTGTTTGTCACTCTTCATCACCGTAAGGAAAACGGTAGTGTTCAGATAGAATATCGATTGACGGGGGGTGGTTATCCCTCACTAGTCGATATAATTATGCTGATCTTTGCGAGACCGGACAGGTTGATTCCGGAACCAGCTATGGCAGGTTTTTCATTTAGTGGACGGTGTCGCTATCCGGGCTGGTTCATTGAGGTATCATAAGAGAATCAAATGATAAAAGATTTTCTACCAACCAGTGTCTCCATGTACACAGTAATTACGATGGATGCATCGTAATTTAGCCCTAACCTACCGTCAAAGTAAGACGATATTACGTCGACCAAGTCATATTTCACTGTATTATCTAATGTATTAATATCAATTAAACTCTCATTTGTTTTCCTAAATTTAAACATGGAGACTGCTACCAACTACCTTTAATTTTCGTAGTACTTACCTCCTGGTGTAGTCCTCATAGATTCAGTTCTGAGCACCCTCACAGGAGCCTCATCCACAAAGCTGTGTTGGGAAGGTGCTGGACTGATGTTATCCCTGGGTTTTGTTGGTGATATATCTTGGTATATCGAAGAGACAATGCTGGCTTTTCGGTCAACTGTACATACCGAAAGGCGGCCGTTTTCTGATGGTTTCTGCAAAAGAGGACATGAACTTGAACGTTGAAATAACCGTCCTTGTTTATTCTTGTCACTCCTCAATATGCATATAATATGTTAAAAAATAATGCTATGCCGCATTTTGTTCTTCCAGGATTCCAGCTAGTTTAAAAAAAAGCCGCTGGTATCATCTCCACAGCAAGTCAGTTTGTGTGATCAGATTTTTTTTGTTTTAATTCTGTAGCTCAATATAGTAATTTAAAACATCAGAAAAACGATATAATATGGCTATATTTGGTTTTTACTTTCCATATAAATAAAACGCTAAATGCAATTGTAGTTCATAAAGATTTCAAACAAACACTGATTTAAAACAGAACTACTAATGCAAAAAAATGCATGTTATATTTGCTTAGTAAAATTCTAAACACTGGACAACGCATTGCTCGAACCAGTAACTCTGGGATGAAGAAAGTTGCAAACTACCTTATGCAATGAGAACACCAAAGTATTTTAGAAAATTCATCCCCTAACCGCATTGGATTGGGCGCATGTATATAAAGAGAAACATAAAACATAGATATAGATATATTGAAACAGAATACAAAGTATGCAAAATGTTGTTTTGTATTTAACGGTGAAAGGTGTGAAAATTTAAACGCTGTGTTATTTATGCATTTGAACGCGACCGTATACTGAGGTAAACAATTTCAAGAGTCCATTTAGGAACGTGGGATGTGCCCCGACTAGAGCAATGACCTCTAAGGCACTGTGCAGTCATTATTCTGAGAAACACTACACTACTTTGCTTCAAACCTAAAAGAAAGTTTGATAAACCACATTTAAATCCAAAAGTACATGCAAGCAAAAATCTATACACTTTGCATTTAAAAGTTAATTAGGTACCGAATCGGCAACAAAGAGCAAACGCTTACAAGTCTAAACAATTGAAGTCAAATGTCTTGCCTATTTGGATTTTATTTATTTCCGATGTTTGCAATAATTAAGCCTAAATTTTGATATTTAATGTAATTTTTAATATTTTGAATATTTGATATTTAATTTAATGCATGTTTGGTTCACGTCAAGAGGGTTGTTCGTGTAATTATCTTGCTCTTGGAGATTCTGAACTATGTGCAACGAATTTTGTGAATCTAAATAATAAATAAAATTTGAAAATGATATGAATACAAGCGATATACTTGCAGGAATGTGTAATTCCCATAAATTTTATTTTCTATTGGCGACAATGATTTTAATAAAGCATCTTGTATGAGGCCTCCGGTATGATTTGGAAAATATATGGCTTTGAAGAGCATATTGTATTTCCAACTTTCCACGGAAGCGTTAATATGCTAGTGATTATTTTATACCTATCATCATTCAAATTATTTGTAATTTTATTGATGTTTATACATTATGTAAATATATAAACATCAAACAAATTAGCAAACATTTGCTTGTTTATCTAATACTAACGTTATCTCAAAATACTCAAGTTACTGAAATCATTTTTCATTCATCCATTATGAAAACCAAGATACGTAATGCCTAGATTAGAGCCTCGAGTTACTTTATTCGCTTGAAGCATGAAAAGCTTCTATATTATCTAAAAAGCTTTGAGACAAACAGCTGAAAAAATCATAGAGACATTAAAGTCACAATAGATGCTTTTAAATTATTATACAAAGGAAGTATAATTTTATTCCTTTCAAGTTTTATTTGTACACAAAAGAGCATAAAGACGAACTTTCATTTTATATCTATTAAAATATAAATTGGTAGTTTATTTTAAGGTAAGTATGTAATACGATCTAATAAATACTTAAAAAAAATATATCGGTCCTGTATTATACACTATCGTATTGCAGGTTTGCACACTTCACATACCTTCAAAATACTTATGGAGAATTTCTTCACGATGTTTTTGTTTACCGTGAAAGCGAACGATAAATCATAAAAAATACAAATATAACTACGAGAGGATCGAAGAAGGAAATATTATCGCTAAAAATTATCAGTGGGTAATCTACAGTTTTTGGTAATAAATCATAACTCAACATTAAGTGATACACCTGCTTCTATACTAACTCGTTTCAGATTAAATGTTACTTGGCACCTACGATTTAAGACTTTCAACACTTTTCCCAATTTATAGACAGGTTATCATCATTTTAGCCGGGAATCCTCCACTGCTAGACATAGGCCTCCCCCATTGAACGCCATAGAGACCGGTCTGGTCCGCCCTTATCCATCGGACTAGGCGACCCTCAACAGGTCGTCGGTCCATCTCGTGGGGGGCCTGCCTATACAGACAGGTTATACATCAGATTATATGGACCCTCGCCAATGGTGACTTATAAATTATTTAATTTATATTTATAATTCAAACAATCAAAATTGAAACATTAATTTCTTCAATTAACAAGTTTCGACTTTCAATCAAAACCCAGTTTAATCTAGGACTATGTTTGAATGGAAACGAAGTTGTTTACCAGCCGTCCCTCCAAGGGAACAACAACAAGTTACCGCTCAGAGACACAGAACTAAATTAGTGGAGTAAACTACACGAGGCCTCTACCACGTCCCGTGTGTACGGCGCGTAGTGTTCCACGCGCGCCTCGAAGAGCAGTGTCAGCATAATTTGCGGGGCCCTTTAGGGCCGGTGCCTGCCTAGGTCTCAATGCCACCGGATCTTGGACCTAGGCACATAGGCAAAGGATGGGAACACCGTAGGTTCTTAGTCAGTAAAAGTCTGACACGCTCTCCCGCCCATCCCAAGGCGGGAGATAGTCAACTGACGATTTACCTACGTAAAAAAAAAAAAAAAAAGGCCTCTACCACGTGTCTGTTATCTAAATTATCTTATCCTACTCAATAATCTTACTTCTTACGAATATTGTAAATGAGAAAGTTTGTGATAATGTTTTGATGTTTGTTAGAAGTAATTGCAGAAACAGCTGAACAGATTTGGATGAAATTTACCACACGGGTAGACTATGTCAAAGATTAATCTATAGCCTATTTTATCCCAAAAAATTGCCCACATGAAAAATAAGTTATTTTTCTGTTTATTTAAATAGATAGCGCTGGAATCGTATAGGTGATGCTAAAAATCGCAATAGTGTTTTAATGACTTTTGTAACGGGAAAGAAATTCCACTCGGAAAAAGCCGCGAGTAAGAGTATTATTATATCTAATATAAAAAAAATCAATGATTGTATTTCATGCGCCGCCGTACCGTTCATCTAATTGGTTGCGCTTACGGGTAGATTTAAGGCTTATTACAGTAAATGGCGCGCGTGTCGCTGCGTCTTACACAATTATTTCTTCTACGCCAGCATCATGGCGGGTGCCATCAGCTTGTTACTAACATTATAGGTACATGCTAAAATTGGTACTGCATATATTGTATAAGTATTGAGATATGTTCACCATGAGAAATAAATAGTAAGGGTAAACAGTAGTAATTAAATTATTCGTTCAAACCAACTGCTGTCCTATCTTTCTCTTGATAAAGTCCAAACTTGGACTCGAGGTTGCGATTCCAATTGTATTTTACCGTTCATTGAACGCTTTAGAATAACCAGATTAAAAATTATTATCCATCATAAACAATAGTTTTATTATACTTTTAATTAAAGTCTTTTCAGTTATTTGCCTAATGTTCTTGCCTTATTGTTATAATGGCACACAGAGTTATTATGAACTGAATCTCTTTGATTTCCGATTATATTTGATATCGTCCATGATATGATACTATAATGACAGGATTAAAAATAAAAGGAGATAATATGGGATAGCTCAAAATATCAATATCATAGCTGGAATTGTCATTATCATCATCAGCCACATAGTCCACTCCTGAACATAGGCCTCCCCTAAAGATTTCCAGACGGACCTGTTGAAAGCGGCCTGCATCCAGCGTGTTCCTGCGATCTTTATCAAGTCTTCTCTCCACCCAACAAGCAAACATCCAATTATCAAAAAGCTGCGCATAGATCTTATGCTTTAAAGATTATAATAATATATAGTTGCAGAGTATTCAGTGCTATTAGAGAAAAAATTTCCACGCCTTAAACCTAGTCATCTATAAACATCAGTAATCCTTTATGATTCCGAAACCTTAGTACGTTGCCACTAAAGTAAGCTGGCAAACCAATGATGAGACCAAAATCCAATATAAACCATGAAAAATTTGAAGACATTTATATCATTGTAATACGGAGCGGTCAGACGACAGGGAGGGTCCGGCAACAATTTGCCAACTATCGACGGAAATTGGCAATATACGAGGACATCTAGGCGAGAATCGAACAAGCCATCTGATCCGGGCGTATGTGAATAGTTCATTTACTTGGAAATCATTTTTTGGGTTCCTTAGGTGACACGGGATTCGATTTTTTGTCAAAGAATAGGCTCGCTCATTTTCCGTTGTAGAATACTTTTTTTTTCGACGCTCGGCAAAAGATACAAGCATCTTGGATGGTCGGCACAGTCACGCCGGCCTGCATAATTGCTTCTTCACGCTCCACTTGAAAGACCCAAAGAAGGGGGGGAACACGTATATTGGCAAACCATTCCACAGCTTGATGGTCCGGCACAGATGAATACATAGACGCGTTTTCGATTAAGAACTTTTAAAATATAAAAAGATACGCCTCGCCAACATGTGAGTTACAATTAATTGTTTTTTTTCTTATTATAGAAATAGATTTGTAGACTCTAGTTTGACAGCTAGTTGTTTGTACAAAAGCTATATAAGTCAAAGACTGAAGCCTGAACGATACTGAATAGTTCAATTTGGCAATACGAACCATTTATTCAAAGGGACGTCTGGACGTAAATTCTCAAAAGTCGTCCTAAATGGATAATTACTAGAGTACATTCAATTATAGGCCAAACCATCTCGAGTGAAATAAGAAAGTTGTTCCGGTCCTTCAATTACAGTAGAAGTCTAACAATCGAGCAACTAAATGATCTAACAATAACGACGGTCCATGAAAATTCATAAAAGGAAGTTGTGAAACAGCTGACCTTTATGTTACTGTGTCTTCTGTATCTCCTCCAACGATAACAGCAAACCTCTTTTGTACGGCAATTGTGAGAATTCAAAATATTATCCACTGGAATCGTCATTAATGCACAATTTACTGATGTGTGGATGTTAATAGCTGATATTAGAGTAGGTAAGTAGTAGTCGAATTCTATCACTAAATGATAGATCATACAAGCGTTATCTAGGAAGTATAATACTCTTTGCGACATGAGAAAATTATATGTATGTACGCATGTATATAATATCTATACCTATATTACGTAGGTTTTATATTTATAAATTTGATTAGTCTTTTTTTAATGTTTTGTCTACTACCTTCTCTCATCGTATACACCTACCTTCTTTAGTCTCTGCACCACCTAAAGGTTGACTGGTAGAAAACGCCTTCAGCATTAAGTCCGCTTTTGTACTCTTTGTATATAAAGTGTATTAAATAAATAAAATAAAAAAATATATTGCTCAACTATTTCCTCACAAAGTCGTATCCAAATATATATGTCATGTTCGTATTAAAAAAGCGCCAATCACGAAATCTAATCTTGAATAAAAAATATCAAAGCGAACGGTTTGTATTGCAGTTAGAAAAATGTTTTTCCACCGGTGCGGTGTTACCGGATATCAAATTTAAAACTGCGATGGTTAAAGCTTTTTCGAACTTAATAACTTTGAAGTATTGGTTGCGCAGTAACAGAAACGGCTGGTAAATTGAAATACCTGTTATATTGAAACCTTAAAAATAAACAATGCATTTGTTTATTGAATCTTACTTCTTATTATAAATTTAAAGTTTCTGATTAATGCTTGGATGTTTATTATCAGGCTTTTCATGTTAGCTACTCCGCGAGCAATTCATTATTAAATCTATAAAAATGAATCTCTATTTCCCTTGGTCATCGAATCACGTGTGAACGGATGGAACAATTTCGCTAATTTTTTTTCTTATGTTAATTATTGTCAGGAGAAGGTTCTTATGAATGAAAATATTAAGGAAGTTGAGCGGAACACTAAATAATTTAAGAAAACTTAATAACAACATGAATTTTGAATTTTCCATAAATGTCAGTTGTTTGAAATGACTAACAATAATTGACAGAATGTGCGCTGAAAACTCATAGTTAAGACAAGATAATGTATATCGTGTCAACTATTACATAATATATAAGTCTCAACACCCTTTCAGGGTAACGCACGCGTCATCACAATGTTTATTAATTCATAATTCCTGTAAGCCAGGATCGGTAGTGACACGCATTTTATGACACCGAACAGTTAAAATAGACTTACTAGTAACACTAATCTGCTTGTTTCCTGCAAGGCAATTAATCAAATAGAAGATTGGTAGGAGTTACACATTTTTTTTATTACTTCAAATGACGAAACGCCCGTAGCAATACGACTGCTCATAAACAGTAGAATTTTCCAACACCTTGAATAACAAAGCATTATTTGGCATTCCACTGCGCTTGCCATCCTGAGACCTGAGATGTTAAGTCTTATGTCCAGTAGTTACACTGGCTACAGTGTCCTACAATTCGGAACGCAACAGTGGCTACACACTGCTGATTGGTGGCAGAAATAGACATTGCTGTGGTACCTACACAGGCGGACTCACATATGAGAGACCTACCACCAAATATTGTATTCATATCCAAAGAACAAGATGTAGTGAATCCAATCCGTCGCTAAGCCGTTACTATCACAGAACCCGGCCGCGCTGATCGCTCACGCATGACCGCGCGCCGATCGAGAGCAATTTTTCCAATATTGAGTTACGATACGCCGAAAAATCGTTTAAAACGTGCTCACATTGCGCACGTTTCTGTTACAATTTGAATATTTTTAAAACTAACAGTTTTGAATCGTTTCGTTGCTCAATGTTAGTTTGTCTCCTGGATATAAAGAATTCCGGTGTGGACTCCCAGGTCAGATAGGTTTTATTACGCAAACCTTATTGAGGGAAAGAAAAGTTTCGATCAAACTTGACTTTCAATTCTGTACGAGGTAGGGGTCTACCATATTATACATTTACCAAATGTCTAAAGCCATTTATGTAAGTTACTGTTTCGTCTAATCCCTTTAAACTATACGATTGTATTTTAGTGTAGATCAGGAGAACTATAACGTTATAATGGAAAATTTAAAACTCAACATCCAAATAAAAATTACGATCTCACTGATACGGCTTGTAATTCAAAGTTTTAACAGATATTTCTATCTTTTATCTCCAATTATAACTCTCACCATCAGATACCGACTAGCTCATTCATAAAGTATTAAGAAGTTCTTGTAGCAACTCACCATATACCCGTCTATTAATATATTTTTCTTTGATATTTCCAAACTCACAATAAATCAACAACAATAGCATACATTAGTCATACCCCAACTAATTCACCTGGGGCTACAGATATCATTTATCACTTGACATTCGCAGAGTTCTATTGTACTCTTGAGAGTGGACTATAATGCGCTTTTTCATATTTTTGCAGCATCAGCTAGTAATGCTTCAAAGAAAATTATAATATACATTACGTTTATTTCTACTTTCGGATTTAATTCAACGGAGCAAAAAAATTCTAAAATATAAATTTATTTGCATGGCCTAATTATGGGGCATGGTCTTAATTTTCTTAATGGAAGACTAAAGTTCTTTCCGTCTTTGCCTAAAATGCTTGAAAAGTTTTAATTGAGATATTATTCAAAATCTATGCTTATATTTCTTACTCCTATAGTTACGAAACTAAATCTCTACAGAAGGAAGCCTCCAAATTCTATCTTATTCGTTGCTGTGACACCTTTGAAAAGATGTATTATGTCATATCTAGATTAGAATGGCAGCAGAAAGATTGTTCCTTACCTTGGGCGGCACGATCAGGTAGGTCTCCACTTTATGATCCGCTAGGTACCCTTCTCTGGACGCTCCGTCCCCTGGTTCCACTTCAAATCTGCCGCCGAGTTGAAGCATCGTTGCTTTTGTGATGTGCACCCGTCTGAAGAGAAAGATAGAACTCTAAAACTGGTTAAAAACCAATTTAGTAGTAGGTTACAGAGCTGATGGATGATTGTAAATTACATAGCCAATTTGACCTAGTCTAAATAAGACCAGCATCGCATTGGTTGACACTTTAATTAGAACATATTATATTGGCACCAGCTCTAATAACAAAACAAAATATTCGGGACAAATTTGAAAAAAAAATATAAATCCAGACGCCGAAAAGCAAATGTCGTTTATGTTTTAGATGTTTTATAATTTGAATTATTTATCAACAAAAAATATATTGTATGCGACGATTTTATCGAAGGTTCTTCTCCAAATCCACTCAAAAACTGTTTTAAATTTCCATGAACCGATCTTTTAAATCATAAACAATTGGCTCAAGCTTCGACTAAACTTTGAACAAATCGAATTAACAAAATACAAAGAGGAAAGCTGTATTAATTATCATAAATTTAAAATTCGCGTAAAAAAACAATGTTAGCAGATAAAAAGATGTTTGTAAAACTCGTTTCGTTTGCTTTCGTCTATGTTCAAAGGGAATGTTTTCGTTCCAGTTTCTTTTATTCCGTCATTTCTTATTTGTTTCGCATATTCGTTGGCATTAAACAATACATTCGAATGAGTAGATCATTAGCTGGATAAAGATAACATCAGCCCAAAGGTTCATAAACAAGCAGATAGATCATTATCATCATCATCATCAGCCTTTGGAAGTCCACTGCCGAACATATGCCTCCTCTAAATATTTCCAGACCATCTGTCAAAAGCGGCCTGCGTCCAGCGAGCTCCTGCGACTATTAACAGGTCTTTTTCACTTTAAAGATGGGCATCCAAGCAAGCAGTTCATCTGATTGTAAACGACTAGCATTACCCATAAAAACGTACAATAATTCGTAAGTACGTTCCAAAACAAAGAAAAACTCTAAATCATAAACGTAAATTCTATTTATCTTACCCGGCGATTCCACCAGATTCCATATGGTTGGCCAGCGTGACGTCATCGCTCCAAACGTCGAACTGCCATTTTCGAAGACCGAGCACACCGCAAAGGACGTTGCCGGTGTGGATCCCGATCCTCATGTCCACGTTGAAGCCTGTTGCTTCCCGAACGAACCTGGGTGAGGAACCAAAATAAATAAATATATCCTGCAGTTACATCATATAACTCTATATAAAATATATAGATCTTGTGCCTTATCAATTAGAAAAGGTTACCTAAAAACCAGATCGGAGTAAAATACTATCAAATATTGTATTAGTTCAAAAATCGGACTCGAGCTCACCTTTTAATAGACGTCATTATATTGACATCTGCTTTATGAAACTGTGAATTTTCAGGTAGCGTAATGTTATTATCTAACTTGAGATAGAATTAATATACAAGAGTGCGTCATGGAAAGACTTTATCTATTTATATCATGAACTAAGTCTACGAGCATCCTAGCAAAAGTTGTAAGGCACTAATGGATATCTTGACAATAATGACTAGCAAAACTCTAAGCGCTTCTCGAGATATATTTACATAATTCGAGTCTTACGTATTTGCTACGAAGAAGTCATCAATCATTTAGTCTAAAGCTTCCATGTAATCTTTAAACCTTAATGTAGTTGTGTATTGGTGGTAGGTCTCTCATATGTGAAAGTCTGCCTGGGTCTATTTCTACCGCCAAGCAACAGTGTGTAGTCAATATTGTGTTCCGTTTTGCCAGTGTAACTACTGGATATAATAAGACTTAACATCTCATGCCTTAGGATGGCGAGCGTAGTGGGATACCAAACAATACGTTGTAATTTAAGGTGTTGGATGGTGTTTCTACTGTTTATGGGCGGTCTTATAGCTTACCATCAGCCAAACGGCAAGCTCGTCTGGTCATTCAAAACAATAAAAAAGTTAAAATAGAGTACAAGACTTAATTTGTGTCAAGGCAAAGAAAACTACTGCTATTATTTAGATTTATGTAAAGCTGGTTTCAATGCTGAAAGCTGGGCGAGCATAATGATTTCTTATGTTGAGGCGAATGTTAGACATCGAAGTAAAAGTATTTTCCGATTTTATCGCGGTCTTTAATATTATTATTTTCTCTTGACGTTTCGAAGACTTTGCAGCCATCATGGGGCGGACTGATTTATTGGTCGTCAGAAAAGTTAACGTAACAATATCTACCTACATTTTACAATTATACAACTTTTAAAATTAAAAAGGAAATCTAGGCTATGTTTGCAGGTCATGTTTGATAGTTTCTCTGCAATTAAAAAATGTATTATAAACTAATTTTATATTTTATTTATACTGATCTGGTGTCATTAACTTTCAAGACCTAACGCCCATCAATACTAATGTAAGCCTGAGTTAACAGTGATGCTTCATACGCATTTTAAAGACATCGATCACTGATTAAGATCACTGATTAAGATCAGTTATGTCTAAATTATCTCAATTATTAGCGAAATAGGTCTAATAAATGTGAAAAGAGATTTTTTTAATTGCTAGTAGAAATTTTGTACACAATAAAATTATTTTACTTTGACTCTCATATGAGACTAAGCGCTTCCTTTGGGAGACGTAAATAAACATCGGATGAAATTGAACAAAATATTTTATCTATAGAAATGAAAATCCTGTATAATTTTTTATAACAAAACCAGAACATACCGTATAGCATCAATCATCTGCAGCCCCATGTTGACGCAGTTGTACGCGTGGTTGGGCCTCGACACCGGCAGTCCCGACACGCAGTAATAACAGTCTCCTAGAATCTTGATTCTCATGCACTGGTTCTCCTGAGAACAAAATAAAATCTAGATAGTGCTGCCTGAGCAATAAGATAGATTAATAAAGAAGTATTCAACGGAATCATAAATACAGAATTGTAATGTTTATAAAAATAACTTTATTATTAAAGATAAAATTAAATGAGGAACTACATTGTCTTCATATAATTTTTTGGAAATATCATCAATAATAGGCTGGGTTATAATTCTAGAATTTCTTTTACGCGATTTGAGTAAGCAAAACAAGCTTGGCGAAAAGGCAGCAAATGACCATCTACATATGTTTTACTAACCACCAATTATTCCATTATATATAAAATTACGAACCACCCAATTTTCGAACTATCAAATTTTTCAATCGATTTGTCCGTCTCATCATTAATATAATGTAATTCATTTAACAATAACAGAATAACAATGGAGCATTTCACACTAATTAAAGTACCTTTAATTATGCTAATGAAGTTGGCTACAAATGTTTTATGTAAACTGGTGAGTTGTGGTGCAAACTACAACACAAACAAACACTACTAGAGTGTTTGTGAGACAACAATCCGCGAAAATTATATTTGTAAACCTTAATTACATTTTAAACTTAGTTCTTTACTGTTCTCTAATTCAAAGTATAAATTGCGATTAATTCTTTTACTGAAGCCAGAATTTGTGGATTCCGACACTTCAAATTACTTTCCTTGTTAACCACAAAGCAAACAAACATAAATTCAATCTTATATCCAAAGGGGTAGGCGAAAGTGCGACCAGAGTACCCTCTTTACTACATATGTGTTCGACCATACAATTCAAACATAGTAAGTATTACAAACGTAAAAAACCCAATATACAACAGGAATTGTCAGTTTTCCATTTATATTTCAATATCACGGCGACCACGACTAACCCATATTGAATTTAGTTAATTGGAGCTGCTCGCGCACAAAACACAATCATTCCTGCGGCTGAATACATGTTTCGTATCAATTTCAATTAAACCAGTGGTTATTAGTTGCGGTTTGTTTCTAACTTTTGCTCGCCTCTGTGAGTTTTTCAAGGTTTATACTTTATACAACTTTATACCTTAATTCATAATAAAATGTAGCGTAAGTCACTCAGTGTCTGTTGATTGCTAGAATCTTATCGGTTTAGTAATTTCAGATGTTACTCACCTACATACAAACTTAGAAAACATTATATTATATCCACCTTAATATAGTGTTGTGAAAGGTAATAGTACCAACATTGCTTTCCAAACTGGTAGTAAAGTAACAAGTTCCTGAATCTGAAGAATGTTTAGATTCAGTAAGTACATACGATTCATAATTGTAACTTTTTTCATTTTCTGTTTCCACTACTGTCCTATCCACTACGCACTCGTTTTTTGAGTCCATAATACATTCCCCATCACATCGCATACAAACGTGCAATAAACTCCTACAAGGTGGACAGACGATCTCGTTAAGGTCGAAGGAACCTACTAGATGCAGGCCGCTTCTAACAGGTTAGTTACGAATCATCATTCAAAGCAATAACATAAAAAAAAAGTCCACAAACACACCACATACAACACTAGAACATTCCATTTAATCAAACTAATAAATAACTCATTGTCTAATCTATTTCACAGATCGCATTAATCAATGTAATTTCCCTTGCGATATTGGACTAGAATGTTATCCTTAGGGAAAGACGTTAAGGTTTTTTTATTTAGTAGTAGTTATTCAGCCGAATAGCGAATTTCGGAAAGTCATTTTTTGGGAATCGATGTACTCAAAGACGACTCGATAAAATTTGCAGGAACACGCTAAATGCAGACCGCTTTTGATAGGTCCGTCTGGAAATCATTAGGACCTTTCTTCAGCAGTAGTCTTTCTGAGGTTGATGGTATTTGTCCTCTCCCTTCCTAATCCCAATTTTTTCCTTTGAGATCTACATCAATGATCAATTTTGTATTAAACTTCTACAATAACCTTTCTATTAAGCATTCACACTTCACTGGTTGGTTCTGGTTATTAAAATCGAAAGTTAATGAAAGTAACTCAATATTGCTTCCAGTCTATTATCAGATTGATATTGTAGGGCGAATTCAATTATTCAGGAGTAGTTTCGAAAGCTTCAATGGGTTTATATTTCATTTGAAACAAGCCTTTCCTCTTCAATTTTATGTTGACTTTTAATATAATTAATTGAATCAGTGAGATAACGTTTTGTGATGTTTATTATTTTAACGTTATCTACAATGCGATTTTTTTACTTAGGGTCTATTCACACGTACAACCACTACACCACATCGCAGCGACCACTTGTGATTACGCCGCGCCGTGGTAGCAATGTGGTTGATATCGTCTACACGGTCGAATTCGATTGTAGAATGTAGTCCACGTGAAATGTAATATTAATTTTCATACAAATTTTATAATGGTAGGTATCTGCAACACAATGTAACCACGTTTTGTCGCTGAGATGTGACGGGTTATATAGCGGGTAGATAGAAGCCCTATATTCCAGTGTGGAGTTGACACCACTTTTAACAAATATTGTTAAAACGAACTGCCTGTGTGATGTCGACCCTATCTAAAAAAACATGTTGAAGAAAATCCACACAAAAAGTCTTGCCTTATTTAGGAATTGAACTGAAGGCCTCACAATTTATCTCAATAAATTACATAACTAGTAGACGCGATAGATTACACGAAATATAAAAGAAACAAGTAGGTAGATAGATATACAAGGTTCTATATTAATTTTTGGTTATGTTGGTTTGGTTTGGTTGGGAAAGGACATTGTTCTGTGCCCATACATAATTCGCCCTGGAACCAACAGCAATGGAAAAATGTTTGTAATATTTAGAATCATTAATAAATTCTCATGACATATTATTTATGAAACGGACAAGCTGGGATATCGCATCAATCCAAAAAAACGATGAGATTTTGAGGTTATAATTGAATGTAAACATTGAAAGCTTTTCAATGTTCAAGGTAGATTTATAGTCCTATCATTTACGCTTTAAATATGCTTTTTATTGATATAAGTACCTATCTTATATATATAAGCCCTAAAAATTCATCACTATGTAGGTATCTGATTATTTTTTACTTAAATCAGGCTATTTTAAGACTTGATTCATGTAATTTTTTATAAGTAAAAAGGTACTTAATTATGTAGTTATAGTATTTACATCCCCTAAGAGTACCCTTCAGATTTTATGTATTTTCTATATATACGTACGTCGTACGTATTCCCCGAAGAGACAGATAGGGGCGCACTGTTGAGCATTCACGCTTCATCAGAAGCATGGCATATTTTACACACTTTTGGTAGACCCTTAGGGCGTGTAGGATTAAATTAAACAAATAAAAAAATATTTTTAGTTCATATTATTTATTTCGTCATCACCTACATTGTTTTATAAAATATTATCTGAGTATTGTGCAGGAGGGTTGTTGTTATGGTATTATTTATCAATTCAGTTTTGCCAATCACAATCACCGAGTCCAGAGTTCCAACATTCTATTACAGAGCACGCAGCTTCTACTAACATTGTTACAGCTAAAGTATGTATAGATTCTTGGGCCGTGGTCCAACATGCTGTACATATAAGATCAAGGGCTACAACCTGAAAAAAAAAAAAAAAAAACAAAAAAAGCACATTATGCTCAAATTAGAATGGCAATATATTAATATTGTGTCACACGGAAAGCAGATTTATGTATTCAAATCTTCCAGCTGAATTAAATGTAAGAAATCTTCAAGCATATGACACACATTTTTTAATCAACAATATACTTGCTAGTTTGCTCTTAAGTTGCCACAGCCACATGCTAAAGTGTGTAGTAGGTAGTATACAGACTCTGTTCGCTGTCTCCACGCAGTTACCAAGAACAGGAACTGAGGAGCGAACTAAAAGTTTGGCGGCAGTTAAACTTGTACGATTAAAGAAAAATGTGCTTACCAAACGAGGCGCTGTCCATTGTTGTATACAATGGCGAATCTGCTCGTTCTCCAACATCATGGACCCGCCAGCAGAGCCACAATTGATGAAAAAAGCAATTTCCATTCCGTATCCGTTATCAATGCCAGGTAAATTGTTACATCAGTTCACAAAGTCCAGAAATCACAGCCAGTGTATATCGATATCGTAATCAATCGCACAGAGTCTTTATAATAGTCGAATCGTCAATGATATCGTGAGAGTCAGAGAATTATAATATATTATATGGAAAGTGAGAGTCTAGTTTATTTGTCTCTGATGAGTGAAGTGTGAGTGACATTAAATTGAATTGAAAAATGAAGTAAGAATTAGGGATACTACTCGATTAGATTCTGGATCGATTATATCGATCATTTATACAAAAATCGATTTTATTCAACATAGGGTTATTTTTATTCGGAAAAATATTTAGCGGGACCCTTATCCCAGAAAATTTTTCACACGGGCGGATCCGATAGTAATTTAATGTGGAGAGAGTTTGAGGCCCCCGGATGAAGGGAGAGAGAAGAACGGTATTTTTTATATGTATAATTCATAAATATAATGTACGACAGAAAAATAAATGTTTGCATAATATATGATGCTCTACTATCTGTACGAAGCCAGGGCGGATCGCTAATATAGAATCTAAATAAACAAAGTAAATCAATATGAATTAAAAACTAAAAAAAAAAACTTATTTCATAGACGACTTGATCTATAATCAATTTAGTCCTAAAACTAACTACTTATTTATTTGAGACGCATCCACTGCTCGATTAAATATTATTATAATAATTAAAGAACATATCGCCTCACAAATCGTATATATTAAAATGTTTCAATAATTAATTATCGGTAATTAGATTTATCGTTTTGTCAAACCGGTACATCTCTATACACAATTAGTTGTAAACATGTCAGCCACTTTGACTTTAAGTCGTTACAATACTTTTATATATTCATTTTGGATGTAGCAGCTTGTCCGTTTTATACACATATTTGCAAATAATATTAAAGAATACATAAATAATTATGGTGCTAGTCACACCTTTGTTGGTTCTGGGGCCGTTTTCGACAATGTCCTTTGTTTTGGTTGGGAAAAAGAGGGTAAAAATTTTCATATGGGTAAAAACTGGAAATTGAAGTAAAACTATTTTACTATTTTATTTATATCTAATCGCCGTTACTTATATAGTTATTTTCTCCCGATGTTTCGACGACTTTGCAGCCTTCACGGTCACAGCGATATAATGTTTAAAAAATTCTTAAAAGGAATAAGTTTTCCCCGTTTTGGAACATTTTCATTAAGCTTCACTCCTATTGGTCATAGCGTGATGTGAGATTGCCTTTCTTGATACATGGCCTATTCAACACTAAAATATTTTTTCTATTCGAACCAGTAGTTCCTGAGATTAGCGCGTTCAAACAAACACTCTTCACCGTTATATTATAAGTATAGATATATATTAGATTTTATCGAAATATATTCAAATAACTAAAATCTAACATTGCAAAGTAATATGTACGGTCAACATGATATGAGAAGTTACCAAATGGAATTCCAAATCCGATGTTAGTCCTGCACTTGAGGTTACTCTGTAAAGTGTCTGAAAGTTTGCATACGATGTGATGGCGAATGTATTGTGGTCTTATGAAAACGAGTGTGTAGTGGACAGTCGTGGAGTCAGAAAAGGAAAAAGTAATAATTCTGGATTGTATATACGACCTTTTCCTCGCCGCTTCGGAGTGAAAGATTTATTTTTTTAGAGAAATATCGCGGTTTATTTGAAACTGTTATATATGTATGCATGCGTAGGCTATAGGTACATGCGTACACGCTGTGCTGAGACGCAGCGCCAATAAATCAGCGTGCTAGTAACTGGCTTTTATTTCACACCTGTCCGACACAACAAAAACTATTTAAATATATTTATATAAAAAATATCTGCACGGTATCAACCCGGAAACCATAATTTTGTGCCCCATATAGCGATGAGCTCGCCCCTTATTACGATTATATGGCGAAAAGCCAGTGCTTTGGTTCCACCTCTGCCTACCCCTTGACGAATAAAGGCGTGATATTGTGTGTCTTATATATACTGTGTGTTGGTATATCTAATATATACTTCTCATCGTCAATGACAATACCTTAGTGGTTTTTCACTATACCTCCGTACGAATGAAGGTGGCGTTACTTTATTCCGCCAAATAACTGAGGCCATTGTTTTGTACTCAAACAATATTGCTCACTGAGAACCTTTATCGCTATTGAAATAACTTATTATGTAATACTATATAGGTCTAACATATACAAATAGCATCACGCTATTTTATTGTTCTAGGTATATTCATTCTCCTGTCTCCTTAACTAATCCTACATAAGAGACTACTACCTCAAAAGCAGAGAAATAGCATTA
Organism: Manduca sexta; assembly: GCF_014839805.1. Lineage (NCBI taxonomy): Eukaryota > Metazoa > Arthropoda > Insecta > Lepidoptera > Sphingidae > Manduca > Manduca sexta. The sequence goes on from NC_051129.1 coordinate 12,823,689, forward strand.
AAACAGTTAGAAAATAAAAATCAAAGTAATCCCGCGAATCTAGGGAGAAATTAAAAAACTCGACACAAAAACAGCAATTAACTATCTTTTAAAAAGGCTTAAGTCTTTAGCGAGTAATTCTGTTAATTAAAAATTGTTTTTCTTTAAACAAAGGCTTTAGATCAAGACGGAACGTGTTTTAAGCGTCCGTAACGGACATAAACTAATCCTTCTTGTTGTCGGATTGTTGGAAAAACATTATCAAACTTGATAAAATGCTTTTTTATTTTTTTTTTGTATCGAATCTTGTATACCTATTTTACACAAGAACGTTTGTCAAATTAAGGGAATCTTCACATCTATATGCTCCAGATGATAAAAAATAAATTGTAGAAAACACTTTACCGAATATTATCACTATTAAATTTAGAATTATGATAATTTGTTCTAGCCTATGTTGTTATTTAAATATTACCAAATAATCATTTTTTGTCGCAACGCATAATTTGCAAGGCCATAGACGCGCCCCCTATCACATCATGGGACGAAATACATTTGACGAAAAGTGGGTGCCCTGGTTGCACCTCTGCATACCCCTTCGGGGATAAATGCGTGATGTTGTGTGTGTAAGTATACTAATGTGGAGAGGCCGGATAGTGTTTGCAGTAGATAAATATTTGTAATATGTTGAAGGTTCAGATGTTTTAAATCAAACATGTCTTACTCATTCAAAGTAATTTATTTGAATGCCATAAAACTTATTAATTCAAAAATCAATAACTAGCCTAATTGCGTAACACCTAATTATAAGTTGCAATTATTATTGCTAAGGGAAATTCATAAATTCAGATTACATCATATTACATATTAAACGGTATTACCCAAACGGACTCCCACGTACGATTACTGAAAAATACTTTTTATTACAATGTGCAGAGGATTTAATCTACCCGATAATAGGATTGCGGCGGAATGAAATCCAGTCTACGCTGTGAACAGTGAAAATAAAACACTAACCCTGTTTACTCGGAACTTAACGAGTCACTTAACGGTTTATTGCAATCTCGAGAAGACTTCTGTTATTTATTTATTTATATCGGACAAGTTCGGGGCGGAGTTTTATTTCTGCAATTAATTAATGTTTAAGTATTTTATCCCCTGTGTGGGCATTTTCCTGTCTAAATCGATTTTCCATATACTATTTTTATATTTATCAGGTTTTTAGAATCTTTTTCTGAAATACTATATGACATCTTAAGATTTGGTCTATTAATTTCCAAACTTTCGATAAGGCCTGAGGAAAGCAATGAGCAGAAATTAGTATACGTAATTCATATAAATAACACTTTCAAATACTGAACATGGCTCGTATTTGCACAGAAACCAAACTAAACGTATTACGAATGCACTAAGGGTCTAGCCAAAAGTGTAGTCTAGACCTAATCTGAAACTAACGTAGCGTCGTAACTCGCATCTGAAATTCAAATTTTCGATAACAACGCTTGAACGTACCAAGTTGGGGACTCTGCTCCAGTAATAGAAATTTAGTAACATTAGTGATTGTAGTTTCAAGAACTTATAATGTGTGTACAACCAAAATTACAATGCGTCATCACGTAACACACATATACAGACAAAGAGGGAGAGAGAGAGAGAGAGAGGGAAATTATATAATTTTCATTAAAAATCTGATTCATTATAAAACTATAAGTTTGATTGCAACATAATTAGACTAAAAATTATTTTGATTCTGAAAAATATTTTACTAATAGGAAGGTACATAATATATCATCCATCATGCTCTATCATATTTTATTTCAGAAACGAACTTTTTTGCGAGCGGCGCTATAAGCAGAAACTTGTGCTTTATTTATATATAGAAATGTAATAAATACAAAGGTATGTTTCTATCCAAAAGATTTCAATACAATATTTTAAATTTTTCTTAAAACTAGTATCTTCTAAACTCTAAATACAGAGTACAAAGCCAATTTGGCGCAACCAGTTTCTCCGATACAGTAAAAGGTAAACTTCCAGATTGATGTTGGTGGATATTAGTTTTCTTGAAGATTGCTAGTCTTGCGAGATTGCAAGGCAGAAAGATCCGACATATACTAATGAGTTCTTGTTAATTCACATAATTAACTTTACAAGAGAAACATTGCAATCTACACCGTCATTGTTTAGTGCAGTGTTTGTAGTTATTTCTACAAGAATTTTGTTATAAAATTGGTAGAATTAATCTTATAAAACATGTAAACTCGACGGTTTTAATGGCGCAATTGTCATCGCTCTGAGGTCTTGAGTTTAAAACCCACGTCAGATAAAGTGATATTTGGTTTTTCTGTCAATATCCGGAGTCTGGAAAATATAACAGATATGGCGATAGGATTGTCTTCAATTTCAGCATGGGACAAAACACACAGGGAAAAGTGGGTGCTATGGTCGTACCTTTACTTGCCTCTTCGGAGATAAAGGCATGATGTGTATGGTGCGTTATGTGTGTGTGTGTGTGTATTTGTATAAAGTCTAAAGTGGTACACATACGACATATTTTTCTACAGAACCATTAAGTGGTAGATCTCTCGTAAGCCGCTGGGTAGAATGCTATTTGTGCTGCCAAGCAACATTGTAAACAAGTAAAAACTAGCGCGGTTGTGTTACAATTCGAAGGACACTAGCCAGTACAATTATTAAGCATCATTAAACCTAACACGTAATGTCTCAGAGTGATTTAAAGACACTGTATGACAAATATTGGCATGTACAAAGAAAAAAAATACTCATCAATTTCATTCATTATAATTGTTATATTAAAGAATGTAATACAATAATTTACACAAACATTGTATAGGTGAGTTGTGCGAAGAGCGGATCACGGGTTAGTTTTGCTCCAATATTGCTGCTAAACTAACAAAAACTAATTTACAGCAATTTTCAATAAACGATCTCAATCTCAATCTTCAATCCGATTCCAAGAATGAACTTATCGATAACTCATTTGTACGCATGTCAAAAAGACCTTATTCTGATTGGTCCATTTTTGAAATCGGAAAAGGGGATGAGATCATTCATTGAAAATGGCGCTTAGTTGCAAATTGTAATAAGAACATTATCACAATTATACGTTTTATCCAGTTCGTATTAGGAAACGTTGTCAATTGAATAAATGGTATAACCCAACGATCCGACCTTACCTTAACTGACCTTGCCTAAACTTATGACCTCATTCCAAGAATATCACGCAAGTCCATGATGTCACTTCGCGACCTGTAGTTAGTGCCTGACGGACATTGGCATCTGCAGTATTCCTCGTAGCCGGAGAATCCGAAGTCGCTCTCTCTTCTACACCCAGGGGCGATTGCTTCACAGCATTTGTAGCACGAATAAAAACCGGTGCAACGCATAACCCTTACGTCATCAGCACTCACTATCACTGCCAGGAGGAGAGTAAGAAAGATGATCATCGACATCTTGACTGTGGCTTGCTATTGTTCGTTTTGATACCAGTGTATCTCCAGCAGTGGTTTTATACTGTACTGTTATCAGAGTTTATGGAAAATCCGACGCAACTGGTCTCACTTCCCTAATTTGATATTGTGACGCATCGTTATGTGCCTATAGTATATTTACTGGTTTGTTCTATAATTAGAAACAATTATCTGGATCACTTATCTGTTGGTTTTGAAGTTATTTTCTAGGTTATTGAGATATAAATAAAATTATTTATATTATAGTATCTTTTTTCAGTTTAGTTATTTATTTCTAATTTTTATTTCGAAAAATCTCCGGTATATAATCAGCTCGTTGTATAAAGTGTCATACTACAAGTCCATCTAATCTGGAAGAGGTCACTTTTTAGCTATAAGACCGCCTATTTCAGCACGTATTTTGTAGAAATATTATAATCGCATTCATTTTGCTGTATGTGATTACAATAATGTGTTTTTATTCATTCAATTTTATTCCGTGCAAGCCATAACAACGTAATTCTTGTATTCAATTGCTCGAAGTTTTCAGTTGTTCATACATGTTTTGTAAAAGTGTTGAGACCAAAAAAAATAATTTTGAAAGTATTTATACCGAAGGTATAAAAATTATGCATTTTTTTAACATTACAACTTAATCATGTAATTAAATTATAGATTTCCTGTGTCTATTTAATATTTATGAAAAAATATTTAGATGACACGAGGAACATGTAATATAACGTAAAAAAAATTTTTTTGCAAATAAAAATAACAGCAAGGAAAACCGGGATTTTTGGAGCAACTATTCGTTATTCATCGATGACTTTTGGCACAAATTTTAGCAGTCAAGACGTATACATGATATTATTTATTACCGTAACATCAAAATCACCCTGTATCGAGAACTTGTTGACACAAGCGTGCCAAACACTGTAGCTAATAATTAACTACATGATAAACTTTAACCTAAACTGATTAACGTTCCCAATTTGTAAAAACCCGTGCTGTCATGTCCGGTCATTATATTGAAGTAATTTTTAATGCACTATCGCAAAATAATAAGACTGAGTAATCTTGTTAAAAACAAATACAACCATGCGACCTCATCAACAGTAATCTTTATATTTCAGTATATTTACATAAAACCGTAATGCACTAGTAACCTAAACCTTGCTCAAGAATTGCACTATCATTTTGTAAAAACCATACAAAAATCCGTGCAGTAGATTTGGAGAAAATCGATCACATACAGACTGACAGCTTTTTATATTATGTATAGATAAATGAGCACAATCTTGTGCGTTTGCTAGAGGCTCTGCCTATGTTGTGTTCATACCCGAGAAAAAAACGCCAGTAGCAAACAGCAATAATGAAATAGTTATCAAAAATAAATCGGACAATTGCGAGTTGGACTCCCGCACCGTAGGTTCCGTACAAACTTATAGTTAAGGTATTTAATTACAATTTTTATTTTCCTCCGACGATTCGAAGACGTGTATAATTCTAAAATGTAGGTACATATTGCAGTTTTGACTTTTCGGACGAATAACACCTCAGCCTAGTGACCATGGAAGCGGTAGCCTTCGAAACGAAATACCCGAGCGTTTGATATAAATTTCAACTTGATACTTCTATGCATTCCTGAGAATGCGATCTTGACTTGACGGACTACAAAGTGATCCTACAAAGGTCCTTGTCGAGTTACATCACCCTAAAAATCGGTGTAGTACTATAGACTGGCGCGTACAAACAAAAAACGAACAAACTATTCAACATTAGATAATATTACAACAATAATCATTTTATTAAATTAATTTATCTTAACTTAACTCTTATTGGTCATTGGGGTTAAGTTGATAAATAAGTCAAGAGTTCCACTAAGAGCTGGGATGCTGTTGTGTTTCTCATTCGAATAGATACCGAGCCTACACGAATTAAGTAAGGAACAACGGAGGTTGTAAAAAAAGTAATTTAAATAAATTTATACTAATATAAAAACCTGAAGAGTGTATTTGTTTGTTTAAAGCACTAATATCAGGAACTACGAAACCGATTTGGATTTTTTTTTACAAATAAGAAATTATATTATTCTTGAGTGCTATAGCCTACTGTTTATCTGGGAAAATATTTCTCCCGGAAAACATTTTCACGCTGCCATATCCGCAACCAGATCTAGTTTAAATATAAAAGAGAACTGCAATTAAAATACGTGGCCATTAGACATAAGAACTGAAAGGGATTTTATATAATAATGTATTAAAAAGAGTATGGAACTTTAATAGGTACATTGCAACGTCGGTGCATCATGCCCGATGAGTAAGTGACACGTTTGCTCGTGGTAGGATATATTTTATACCCGCCCTGATAACGACCACCATACACAAGGTTTTAAAACCCACCACACTGGCCCACGTAAGTTTGTCGCGTTCCGGGATCAGCCTGTGTTTATGCGGTTACAACAGGCCGACATAATTGTGTCGACTGCTGAGTGGTAATCATTTCTTGTCAGTCGACATTCTAGTGGATCTCACTCCACTTAACATTAGGTGCAGAGGGGTCACTTTGCCGAGCACGTATAAAAAATAATAATAAAATTCGGCTTTTGTCCGCGAAAACGTTATAACTCTGGACCCAGCATAACATCGGGGATTGTCTCTCCTTATAAAATTATTCCACTAACCTGAGCAATCTGATCGAACCTCCCGAAGAGTTCGTTCAAGGTCTTCACCAGGTCAGAGGCGCTGAGTCTCTCAGATAGCGGAGTGAAGTTCACAATGTCGGCGTATAGGATGCTGACGTTGTTGTGTCTCTGGACGTGCATCTCGTGGAAGCGGGTCTGCTTGGAGCTGTCGGCGCAGGCATCCGCCATCTTGAGCATGATGGACCGTTTGACCTGAGAACAAGATGTATCAATATATAATTCGTCGGTCTAATTAAATATATGACTGTCTCGGTGGCGTAGTTGTACTGCATTCGCGGTATGGCAGTACTCTGAGGTCATAGGTTCGAATCCCGGGTCAGGCAAAATGATTTTGGGTTTTTCTGGTCAGTATCAGCCTGGAGTCTGGAATTTGTTCCCTATATGGCGATAGGCTCTTATCACATCATGTGACGGAAGACTCTGGACGAGCCTATTGTTACATCTGTACAAATTCTGGACTCCGTACCAATACTAAGAAATAACACCCAATATCACTTTCCGGGGTTCGAACCCGGGACCTCAGAGCAGTGTCGTATCGCATACACAATATAACGCCACCGAGGCAGTCGAGTATATTATATCATTTAATTTAATATTGAATACGAAAGCACACAATCCAAGTATATTAACAGCAACAAAAATTCGACAATTAAACCACGATTGTTTGATTTAAAGTAACGGAAATTGAGTTCAAACAAGACTGCAGCGGTTTGCGGACAAGAGTCTCGTGCAATCAAAGGGATCCGGAAACATCCAGTAAATACTGTTTAACCGTCAGTAAACGATCCGTCGTATTTCAAGTACATGAGTTGAAATAGCTACATTAATATTAAAAAAAGTAATTATCCATGAATACAGAAGAACTCACAGCCCGTCAATTGTTAAATGATCACTGAAGCCCATAAATATCGTATTTTTTCTTTAAGGATATTGCAAGAAGCCCACTGCACTCGTTGGTAAGCGAACGGGTCCAGATAATATCGGTTGCCGAGAGATCATTATCCATCACCAATCGCCACAATAGAGGAGTGACCTATAGCATAACCACCACAAAATACTTTTTTTTAAATTTTATTTGAAGGTCATAATGTAAGACGGTCAGAGATTGGAGAGAAGCCCATCTTAAAGTACATAGGTGTGTAAAAACGCACCGTATTGGAGATATATACGAGGTTTTAAGAAGAATCAATTACCTTCCCTCAAAATCTGATAGCAAAATATATTCTATTAAATTTATATACGTTAAATACAACCTTATATTAGGTATATGATATGTGCAATAACACTCACGCCTACCCCTGAACAGGGAAAAGCTTGATGATATGTATCATATTATGTAAGTGTATGTACCTCGTAGTATTATTACAAGGCAAGTGCTATTAAAGTTTCAGGCGCCTGATCATATTATTAGAGCAATACCTCCATAGCGACATAACATATTTTTATTAGGAATTTCGAAAACGCCTGATAGTAAATGATTTGAAATTACCTAAGGGAGACTATTCCCTGCCAATGACTACTTAGGAAGAATAATAGAAGGTAAGTGTTATGCAAAGATAAGATATATAGAAAGTGCTATGCCAAATTTTAGAGCTGCCTGCTAGTTTGTAATTTTTTTCAGGGACCAAAAAGGCGACACCGCTAAGGGTTAAATATTCTTTTTGGATAATGTTTAAACCTTATAATAAGAGTTAACGGGTTTATATCGGGGTGATTTAAATAAGATCAATTTTTGCATAAAACATTTTACACTTTCATTAAATAGGTATTTAGATTAATCGGGAATATTTAACGTTTAACTTTTATTAGCCCAAGGGTGAACCTACAAAGGGGCTAACCAAATGAAAGATTATTAAAACAACCGGTTATCCTTAACCAATTAATGTTCCTGGTTTTTTCATGTAGTTGCCCCACACTTATACATTACCTATAAGATTTTTATCAGGCGCTTTAAATTTTCCACTCTTGCCACAATGATTTAATACCTTTAGCTTTGCTTGCGACTCTTTCAAAGAACAGTTAAAGCACTCAGGTAGCCTATAATGTACCTTCCATTACAGAATTTTATAAATTTCAACAGTAGTTTTGGTTATTACCTCATAGGTTACTTTACCTCACTTTAATACATTCAAGAAACGTCATAAAATATCTGACTTTCTCGACGGTGCAGCGCACACGGTAGACCAGCCGTGCTGAGGTTTCGAATTTGGTTTCTGGATCGGGTCGTATAAAGATTATCTACAATACCAGCACGGAATTTGGTATTGTGTCCGGTGATTGGTAATAAGCTGCCGAAATGTAATTATTTTACATCTCTGCCTAGCCCTAACAGAAATAGGCGTCATATTGTGCATGTATATGTGAATGGATAAGTAATTATGGGAATTACCCTATTCGTGTAAATCTTTATCTCTAAACTACAGACTGAATGCGTTATATAAAATATGCTATTTTGCAGGAAAAAACGTCAGTGAGTCAGATGCCGCATGTATTAGAATTCCCAGGAATTGCGATTTACAAGGCGACGAGACATGACAGGGCCCTTATTCTGTATGATAGTATAAACGCGTAACGCGGCCGTGTCATGTTATCTTCGAGAAATGTGCGTGAAATGGTATTCTGTAAGCCAAATCTCTATAGTCCTAAACATGATGCGTTGTGTTAAGTGCTTGTTACGCACTGTTAAAATAACGTGCGGGATAGAGAATAAGGCCCCTGATATTTATTGTAATAACGGGGTTTTATTCATTTCCATTTTGTTTATTGGAAGTCTAAGTCGAATTGCATCATGTTGGCATACATTTACCTTGACTACGTGTAAGTTTGGGGAATAACGTAGTTAATATACTAGGTTCGCTAAACGGCGGATGGCGCGGGACGACGACGCAACGCTGGACAGTTGATAAAATTTAATATCTTGAACTGCCATAAGTGCAACTATGTTGGCCTGCATGGCTACTTAGCTATATTATTTTTAAATTTAATATAGAATCAGATGGTTTTGGCATTAGAGAGGGTGGATGATAGGAGACTGACAAACAGTATGTATAAGGCGAATGTGGACGGGAGGGCCGGTAGGGGTCGACCGCATCGAAACTTTAAATGTTAGATATCTGACATTAGTAAAGACTAGGTCAAAATATCCTAAACCGGCAAGAATGCGTGAAAAGTTTAATAAAGGTGGAGGAAACGACAGATGCACGCCAGAATCGTGTATTGGCAATCCATAGTCTCTGGCTACCCTTATGGGATAGATGCATGAGACTATGTATATAATATATATACGTTACATAGAGCGAGCTCTATGTGATATATTCAATATTAATATATTACAAACTTCTCACGTCCCGCCAATGTTGCGTCGCGCCGTCTTGCTCACTGTTTGTCGAAACCATAAGATAATTGCGTGAATACGCAATCTTCGGAGACATATCATTACTTATTCTTAACCGACTTCCAAAAAAAGAGGTTCTCAATTCGACTGTATTTTTTTTATATTTGTTACCTCATTACTTTTGACTAGGTGAACCGATTTTGATGATTCTTTTTTTATAGTGTGCTAATGGGCAAATAAAAACATTTTGCGAGAGTCTAATGGCGAACTGAACGGACTGTTGAGACAGGAATCACAGGTTCAATTCCCGCTTGCAAGTAAACATGTCTGTCTTTTAGTGCGCATTCATTGTTTAGTCACAAATATCTGGGAAACGTTGCTATATCGGTGAAGGAATAATCGTGAGGAAATGTGTAGGTATATCAACATACAAGATTATATTAATATTAAACTATAAATATCTAATAGATAGAGTGATCATCTCCCGTCAGTAGACGCTCCATTTGGACCATACTCCAATCACCATCAGTTACAGTGTGGCCATTTACTGTAAACTTATAAAAAACCTACTACTACTGGCAGTTTAACCATAAAAACATAACAGAAAAGCTTGAACTGGTTTTCACCTCTATCCAAACCATTCTATATAAAAAAATGTCGTTGTGGGCCACCGTCATACCACGACCACTGACCAATGTCACCCATTTATCGCGACCGTAATACCGCAAACTGTAAAACACGAAACTACGGCAGTAAAGTGATAATTGAGTGTCAAATTCTTTGAAATATTATGCCTTATTAGGAGTGTTCTTATTAGAAAATGGGTAGGAGTTGTGAGGTGAAAGTTGAGAGGTTTTGGGATATATACAGTCTCACTTATTTGTTTTAGCGGTAAGAGGTGGTTAAGAATTGCTTAAATAGCTATTAAAACATCACCGGTTTCCTAATTTAAACCTTATTAAGATGCAAACTGGCGAGTTTTGACTTACAGCTTTGCGAGTAAACTTGTGTTTTAACTAAGCATAGTTATGGGAAACTTTTGTTACTAAGACTGATAGGAAGAAAGAACTATTTATTGCTGGCAATAAAACTAAAATCAATAAGAACGTCTAGATATAAATAATTAGTCATGTTTCTTAAGATAAATAATAGGAACTGAAATACGAGTTACGTAGGGATAATTTGATGGCACCTTGTTTTATTATAAGAAGTAAGCCAGAAATTACATCTAATGGTAGAGGATTACTGTGACATGAAATACATTCGCAACACAAAAAAAGTAGTCCATACATTGCCAGCTTTACTGTTTGCATTTGAATAACCGAAACTTTAAAATACCCTAAGCCCAGAAATAAACTTGCATACTTTAACCACATATATTTCTGTCGACCCGGTGGATGGTGTAGGCCTTTTTTCAAAACTAAAAATATGTTCAGATTCTACTTTAGTGGACGTCATTAGACGTCCGAAAGCCTCTGCTGTTAGAAATCAAACACACTGCATTATACATTCAATATTAACATGATTATTCTATCGTAATCAGATCTCAAGTTGTCAGTATTCAGCAGGAAAATTTATATTTCAACTAGGTGTTCCTCGCGGATTCACCTGTTTGGAAAGTATTTCCTGCTTCAACAGTCCCTTAATCACTAGCCATAGCACTATCTGTACGGCGCCAGCGCATAATCAACGTAAGATAAAATATGCTCTGGTTACAAAACTACATTGAATTATGACCCTCCTTATCCGTACATATTGTAAAACAAAGTCCCCCACCGCGTCTGTCTGAACGGTCAAACCTACCGACCGGATTTCGATGAAATATAGCATGGAGAAAAGCAACAAGTAGAAAAAAATATATAAACGCAGCTTTTATCCTGGAACGACTCTTTCACGCGGGCAAAGTCGCGAGCATTAGCTAGTTTATGATAAGTTGGAAGAGTCCTATAATAGCGGGATGTTCCATAAAAAACAGCAACAAGTTTTCGGCGCAGCCAGCCTACGTGATCTAAAGCGTGTTCCACATGGTAATCAGTCATTCAAAACAAATCACTACCGGTTGGAGCGACGCGTGCGCATCGACGCTGTAAAGGTCAAGTGCGATTAAAACTCCCACGCGAAGGGTTCCGTCACAATATTGCGCTTCCAACAATTGTGTAACGGGATGTTCGTCCGCATTTCCTTCCTGTTTAAATGTTACGTGGTATATTCCTTACAAATAAATATAAATCATAATTTACTAGCTTATACCCGCCACTCCAACCGCATTACAATCTTTTCAGGATAAATGCACTGCTATATATTATCTCTGGATAAAAAGTAGTCTATTGCACTTAGAAGTAATATAGCTTCTTATTAGTGAAAAAAATCAAAATCGGTTTAGTAGTTCCTGAGATTATCGCGTTTAAACAAACAAACTCTCCAACTTTATATATTAGAATAGATTAACATTTAATATTAGTATAGAATAAATATTACATGAATTGTTTATGTATTGAAAAACATACAAGGAAAATATAAAAAAAAATATTCATTGAATGTTTAACGAAACCAGTCATTATAGTTATTTTCCTTTAAGGATCAAAACAGGGACAATTGCTGTACCTAATCTGAATCATCAGACTTTCCAGACGTTGACGTATAATGACGTCTTTCGTTTATTACAAACTTTTATTTTTTGAATCGACCTTAATAATCAACTCATTGCGCTGTAGCTGCCTTTATTTTGAATAATATATTTATAATAATAATATTTATTTATTCCAATTATTGGTACATAATACTTGTTTTCTGTTATCCGCATTAGCCTTTGTCGATATATCGTAGATATTGGTTATAATTTCACATGTGTATTTGAATGTATCCTAAAAAAAATATATTATAAAGTATATTTGTGTATTATAGTGATATGAAATTACAATTTAACAGTTTATTGCTCCTTCTACTCGAAGTAACATCTAGTTCTAAACTTGCCTTATTTTTAAAGGCCTTTCTAATAAAAGTCGTCGCATTAATAAATAAGGTTAAGCCAGTCACTTTGTTTCCCATATGTAAATACAGTGATTTTAACATGTTTCCTAATAAAAGAGATTTATTTATTTTTTTCAATAAATTCGTTACCCTTGTTCATTCTTCAATAGTAACAGCTCTAAATTTGGTACTTGACTGCATAAATATATTTTTAATATAATATAAAAATATATGTGCCAATTTTTTTTTGTTCTTACTACACCCAAAATGGGTTGATTTTCACAAATAAATGTCATTGTGGTCTTACGGCTATTTACAATAAAAGACCCCCATACGATGAAAGGCCCGAGATTAAACTGATTAAAAAAACTCATTTGTAAGGTTTGTCAAAAAGCTTTATTTCGGTAGTTTCATTTTCGCGACGGATCCAAAAACGATTGGGGTCATTTACTGAAATCAGTGGGTGACGAATCGAGGAACCAGTTGGAATCATCATACTTAAATCGGCTATTGGATGAAAGTGTGGCATTGATATTGTGATGTCACATAATAACATCTAACACGAGACACTGACCAAAAAACCGACTGCAAATAAGAACATCGATACCAACTAATAATACTTTTTACTTTACCTGTTGGTTTTATAGGGCGAAATATTGAAAAAGAAATAAAGGAGGAATGAGGAACACATTTACAAACGTCCGCACTGCTGCGTAAGAGCGATAAAGAGTTGCCAGTAAAACAAAACAGGATGACAATGCAACAGTGTTTACATATTATAACTGGCAATAATAATTTGTTTGTTATCATAAAGCTAACATTACCTACTTCATTGTAACTTTGTGGGTGTGTTCCTACCTCGCTATTATTGTATTCATAAAAAATTAACCGTTCAAAATTGGTTTATAAACTATATTTTATAAATATGCATTAGAAGAATGAATTCAATCCGCGTCGGTCGATGGGTTGACCGTATATGTACGGCGGGGCATTCCTAACAGAGTTGTCAACGGATGACGCACAGAGACGTCGCAGTGACGTCTGCAATAATGCAAATAAGTAAGGGGAAACTATAACACTTATAAAAGAAAGTGTATTTCGTTACTCTTTCATGATTTTTTAACTGACCCCGCAGTCAACACCGGGGGAAACCTGTGAATGTGATACTTGAATCTCTAGGCTTAGATGCAGGTACCTGGAGGAATGTAGGAGGGGATATTTGAGAAAGGAAGTGTGCGGAAAGGAGGAAGAACTCTCTTAAGATCGGAGGAGGAGAGAGGCCGAGTGCTTAGGGCCGTGATAAATCTCCCTCATGCATGGACGGGCATTCGGTGTGGAAACCGAGCACAAAAGAATTGCCTCGGGGGAAGCACTGTCATCATATTGACGCCGACTACACACACATAGATAACTTGTTATTACAAACTGCAATATGACATATGAAAATATAAAAGCATCATTTTCATAAGCATCATATAGGATATTCTATGGAACATCGTTAAACAACAAACTTCAATCAGTGCTGACGCGATACTAAAGCCAGTTGTGCTAATTATTTATGACGCAAATTATTTATTAAAGTCATTGCCCTTGAGAATAAAAACCATAAGCGTATTTTCATCAAATTGAGCATACAAGTTGTAAACGTCCATATTAGGCATTTTAGTTGACTAACAAACGAAGGTTATTTGACCGATATGTACACGAATAAATCACACCATTCACAACACCTTATGAATGACAAGATGAAATTACTCCATTGATGACGTACCACGCCCACGTAAAACATCGGCCACACCATTTAGAACCCTAAACTCTAATACATTAGTACGTTTGCGTTTGTCTAGTCACCTGGAAACGTCAGATGGATGACGATTGACAATTTTTCAGTAATTGTCGTGGAAAAACAGTGTTGTGTTCACCAGAACCATTACGAAGTCATCCGACTGTTATAATTGCTCGATTGTTTTATATGGTCTTTTATTTATTTATTTGCACTTCATTTACAAAAATTTTACATAGGCCGACTTAATGCCGTAGGCATTCTCTCCCAGTCAACCTTAGGGTGGAGCAGAGATAATCATGATAGGTGCATTGAAGAAATCTGTTGCGGTGAGCAAATACAAGAGCTTACTTTTAATATAAACTGTCCCATAGCTGGGTGCGGGCATCGTTTATTGAGAGGGCTCAGGCCTAGTGCTGGGCACAGGCCTCAGTTACTGAGAGGGTTAGGCCTTAATCCACCACGCTGGCCTTACTGGCTCCCACTTACCATCAGGTGCAGTGAGGTCTTTACTCGTAAAAAGGAAGTGATGATGTTATGATGATATGATATGTAGGTGATGACACACGGTATGCCCAATCGATGTGCTAATGAGTGGCGAGTAAACGACCTCCGTGCGGTGTACGTGCCTACAGACATGATACGCGCTCTCTCACCCAATACATGAATATTCTTAGATTGAATGATTTACGTAGATTTTATTAGTGACTCATATAATGGACTTGAGGAAATTATCAACTCGCAATCTTCGAATCTCACTGACAGTTTTTTCGTATATTTTTTTGTATTTCGCATGCATAATCAATTACCGAGTTCTGGGGTAACAAAAATAAAAAAAATCACGTCAAATTGATAACCTCATCCTTTTTTAAAGTCGGTTAAAAAGACTACAGATACATGTGATGTGGAGCGTACCATTTGCATATTATAAACAAATTATAATCTCAACTGAGATGGTCTATTTTATTGCATACCACAAAATTTTTAGTTTCCTATCATTAGAATAGAAACCGGAATACACAGTTCACAACTAACATATTGCCGCCAGACAATTACTGGTGGTAGGCGTCTCTTATGTGAGAGTTCGCCTGGGTAGGTATGACCGCAATGTCTATTGCTGCCGCCAAGTACCAGTGTGAAGTCACTGTTCGGGTTTGAAGGGCATTGTAGCCAGTGTAACTACTGGACATAATAAGACATAATATCATATTTCAGGATGACGAGCGCAGTGAAATACCAAATAATACTTTGTAATTCAAAATGTTGGATGGTGTTTCTACTGTTTATGGGCGGTAGTATCGCTTACCATCAGACGAACGGCAAGCCCATCTCGTCGTTCAAAGCAATAAAAAAAACTGTGATGTCTCTAACTATACCTAAATTATAATATGACGTTCTATCGAGTTTTTAATAAAACATCCATCCGCGAGATAACAGTATCACAACGGGTAAACCCCCATATAAAAATTATAATAAAGAATTCCAACTTCACGGAAAAAGAATCATGAATGTCCCCATATAAATGAGAAACGTATGAATCATACCTATCGTCAGACTATTATCGCAAAGTGTTTTTTCTATTGACAAAACTTTATGTTTTGCAATTATTAGGTAACTGCTGACATTCTGGTTGGAATATAAAATGTACCGTGATTATATAATCTGAATAAAGTTGTTGTTCTGCGCACATGATTCTGAGATATTGACGTAATATAGTGGAAAATAAATACACTCCTATTTCCCCAACTCCTATGTCCCAAACATAACATGCTGGTGGTAGGATATATTTTATATCCGCCCGGATAGCGACCACTGAAGACAAGGTGTTAAAACCCGCCATAGTAGTTCACGTAAGTGTGTCGCGCTCCGGTATAAACTTTTCTATATTCGGTTCCAATAGTCAACATAATTGTGTCGATTGCCGAGGGGTGATTACATCTGGTCAGTTGATATTCTATTGGACCCCACTCTACTTACTATCAGGTGCAGTGGAGTCGCTTTGCTGTGCAATTATAACAAAATAAATAAAAGCGACTCTATACTGTTTAACAGCGGATATAAACAGAACTCCTGCACTCTATAGAACTGTTTAATATTTTTCCGATAACATATTTTATAATCCGAATATATTATAAAACTAAGTCCCCCGTTGCGTAAGACTGTCTAAACGCGATAAAATCCAAACGTACCGAACGGATTTTGAAGAAATTTTGTATGGATTAAGTTTGAGACCCTGGAAAGGACATAGGCTATTTTTTATCCCGGAAAATATATACCGGGACTTTTATCCCGGAAAACAATCACGCGAGCAAACCGCGAGCGAAAGCTAGTAATAAATAAAATGCATTATAAATTATATTATTGCACGTTTCGTGTATAAAAAAACTATATGCTAGCAATCGACCTTACTATCGTCCTTACACCGACCCTGCAGGTCACCACTCAAGCCACCATCACGTTATACCAAGGTCAAAACTTTCTTGCGGAACAACTGTTATGACATTGTATAAGGTCATGTTTACCTTCAAACCTCATTGTATTTGCTATTGTCTAACGGAAATAGCTTCCCCTTAATTATATAATTACCGTTAAATGATGTTAATGATGTTTTGAAATAAGAAAAACATCATTAAGGCTGAACTTCTAATTATATCTGTTTGGGTACTACTGCATTGTATCAACTGCAAAGCTATAATCTAACAGCACTATTCTTTTCGGGTTTATTCCCAAAGAGGGAGGCAGAGGTGAGACCAAGGCACTCCCTTTTCGCCATGTGCGTTCCGGCTAAGACGTGATAGGGGGCGATCCTATCGTTATATTCGGCGTAAATTCCAGATTCGACACTGACATTGAAAAAGAAACAATAAACCCATCCCGGGTTTCGAACCAGGGACATTTTTTGAATGATAAGTATTATGCATCACCTTACTTTTTACTTTTTTTTTGTTGCACTTCTTTTATAATTCGTGGTTCCGTCTTGCAGTGTACGAGACAATAGCTCACCATGAAGCGAGGAATTTCACAGCTTGTCATTCGGTTGAACACAAAGACAAAACAAACTGATTTATGAGCTTTATAAAAAATCACGCATACAATTGTTTCATTGCGTTTTGATCAGGTAGTTACAAATTTCTCCTCCGCTCGGTTCTTTAACAGCTGTGTGAAGGCAGATGTTTTCCAAATGTTTGTATTGTATGCAGCTGATTCTACATTTATTGGTATGCTATCTTATACAGAGTTACAACTGCATTTCAATTCTCCATTCAGAACGATCACTGTTATATTCCGATTTGAATTAGGTGGGTCTCTAGCTACATTCAATTATCCATCTAGTACCACTTTATAAGTGCGACAGATTGTTTAGATGCTTGTATGTTTTGGTAGAAATATATGCAATAATCTTGTATAGTTTCCGATATTATTAGGTACACAGATAGATCAATAATTAACTATAGTGATTAATCACATAGACCAATAATTCATTATGCTGTTTAATGTCTTTGACTAAGGCTTACTTTTTTACTGGCACAGCAAAGTGACAACTGCACTTGATGGTAAATGGAGTGGGGTCTAGATCGAGCATTGACTGATGAAAGAATGTCCCTCGCCAGTGGACACAATTATGCCGGCCTCTTAAAAACCCGTGAATCTCGGAAGTCAGAACGCGAAAAAAAAATTCGTAAATCTTTGCACAATCCCGCCATAACTCGTGCGCCGAAAATGAAACGAATTTTCAATATCGTTTGATAGGAGCAAGGTCTTAAACCTGGTGCTAGTTTTAAAACTACCGTCTGGCAAACGATCAGTACAAAATAACTTTACTGGTGGTAGGTCTCTCATATATGAGCGTCCACCTGAATAGGTATCAACTATCACTTATTCGTACTATCACTACATCTGCCGCCAAGCAGCAGTGGGTAGTCACTGTTGTGTTCCTGTTTGAAGGACATTTTAGCTAGTGTAACAGCTGGACATAATAACACTTAACATCTCATGCCTCAGGATGGCGAGAGCAGTGGAATACCAAAAACACTTTGTAATTCATAGTGTTAGGTGGTGTTTCTACTGTTTATGGGCAGTCGTAACGCCCATTAGGCGAACGGCAAGCTCATCTCATCATTCAAAGCAATTAAAAATACAATCCTAGATTAGCAAATAAAATAAATGATCTTGGTATCATAGCGACGCAGGTCACGAGAGAAGCTAAGGTTACAAAGCATGTGATGCGTTTTATTTCGTACAAGGACGCCCATTAACCTCCGCTAGGCAATTCTCTCATAGATCAATTAGTAACACGCTTATAATTGCACTACATAAGTTTTAAATAATAGTATTATTATTATTTGAAGGTATATCCAGTGCGAATGAGGTCTAAGGATGCCGAGTGCATAGTGAGTTCATTACTCATTGAACATAATATTTCTGTTCAATTGATGCTAATTGTAAAATGTAGGTAGATTTTGTAACTGACTTTTCGAAAAACCTACACGTCAGTCCGCTCCGTGACTATGAAGGCTGCAGTCTTCGAAACGTCAGAAGAAAATAATAATACAAAAACCGCGAAGAAATAAAAAAATACTATTTCGATACCTAACATAAGAAATGATCATGTAAAAAAGCCTGTCGCTATATATGTATTTGTCTACATAAAACTATATAAAAATGTATATGAAATATACTCGTACTTAAACCTATCTAAAGAGGAAATGCGTTAACTGATACGAATTTAAATGCTGATAATAGGAAAATAAATTACGAAACATTAAGCCATGCGTCGCATTTTAATTCAGCTTAGAGTTTTGTACATTCAAAGTGTAATGTTATTCCTATAAAAAGTTTAGCCAGTATAACACACCTCTTTATTGATTATGTAAAATATTTAACAGTAAAAAACTGTAGAATCCTATTTATGAATTTCCAGTAAAATACGTTTATGTCAACTTCCAACTTCTTTGTATAAGAGTAACGGCCCCTTACAGTTCATCGGCCTATCTTGGAACGTCCCATGCCTTGGTTTTAAATCGTTTACCCCTTTTTATCAGTCGTGAAGACAATGGCTCGTTGGCAATTCTTGCAGCTTTATACTCAGGTCTATTTCATAATATTTATTATAAGGAACATACATATGATACCTAGGTTCATACATATAGTAATGTTACGCAAAAACTATTGCATTTTCGTCATTCTTTTTTATCTTGATTCTAAATATTGGCAGAGCTATTTGGTTTTAAACTCTGTTTTAAATTAAGCGTGACTAAAATAATTAGCTATGAGTATAAAATCATTAATGACGTACTTGTTATGACATGGTTCATCAAAAGGAAATTATGTTTTTATAAACATACAGGCTCAACATTGGTTACAGTATTACACAATAATATTGTATTTTGCTAACCATGTACTCTGAAATGGCAATTCCATTCGAAATATGATTCATAATAAAAAAATATATTATTTTACATTTCGTGGTAATGTGACATAATACAAGGTGACGTTCTTGCACCAGGAACCATAGACAAAAGATAATAACAACAACTCTGTATTAAATACCGTCCCACTGTTGGGCACTTGCTACTGAGAGGGTTTAGGCCTTAGTCCACCACGCTGCCCTAGTGCGGATTGGTAGACTTCACATACCTTCGAAATTCTTAAGGCGAACTTCTCAATTTGCACGTTTCCTCACGATGTTTTCCTTCGCCGTTAAAGGAAGCGATAATTCACAAAGAATACACACATAACTTTAGTCAATTCTGGGTCAAAGGCCTCAAGATTAATTACGCGTAAAACGTTTTCACACCGAGAAAACAATTGGCAGAGTTTTTACGACCAATCGGTTGTAAAAATTAATCTCCTGTGGGTTCCAGACAAATCTTGTTAAATACAAAGTAATGCCAAAAATATCAAAGCCCTAATAACCACTAATCCCGAGCCAAATACACTGCCTTATACGTTACAAGCTATACTTACACTGATAAAGAGTGTTGTTTGAGCTATGTTTAACCGTTTGAGGTACTTATTTAACTAAATAGACTGGGCATCAAACCTGCGACTTCCTGCCTCTTCTTCCTGCATCATTATGCAAACAAATTGCACAAAAATGATATCAGACGCAACACTTCCTCGCTTCTTATGTGGGAATTTATATACAGATACTTCTGTATATTTTTTTATATTATATTGCTATTCTTTGTCATATTTTTTTATATTTTATTGTTATGTCTGTGGGAGTTTTTTATATGAACTTAAATAATATTATAATTATTAATTAAGTATAAATACGTCATAACAGAGTTGTTTTATTATTACATATTTAACATGGCCGTTATATAATAATATTAGGGACTAATTTTAATTGTCTGGTTCCGTCTTTATTGTAATATTTATATAATTATTGTTATACTGAGTTACAGCATAAACTGACAGCTCAAGAAGTAATAAATTTGCATACAAGTACCTAATGTATGAAGGTATGGTTCTTAGAATTTCTTCCTAATGTCTTACAAAATTGAGTTAATTATTCGTCATCACACTTTTATTATTATATTTTAATCAGTCTAAATATTTTGTTTTTAATATTGTTGACTATTGTTTTTGTTTGCATATCGTTATATAGGCCGGATTATATGAAGTAAGGAAGTTGGCGAATTATTTTATCGCGTTGTCTATATCATTATGATTTTTACCTTGATATAGCATTGATATTGATCGGTAAAGTGGCGATAACAATCGAAAGATAACGATATGGAGATATAAATAAAATATATTTCCAAGATTTGTACGTAAGTTAAAAAGAAATATTGGTTTACGCGTAATTTTCTTTTTAGGTTATTTTATATTTTACAAAATTAAAATGCAAAACAGATAACAATCAAAAACTAACAAACTAGTTGACCCGACAGACGTCCCGTCTTAACTATGAATTTGCAGCGCGCATTCTGTCAATCGCTGTAATTAACTTTTCTTAAATTTTCTAACGTTCCGCTCTTTTTTCTTTTATAAGATCCTTCTCCTGCCAATAACAAACACAAAAAAAAAAGTGAAATCGGTCCAGGCGTTCACCCGTGATGGCGTGACCAAGGGAAATGGGGATTCATTTTTATATATATAGATTATAAAATATACAAACATAAAACTAGAATGTATTAATAAACTTTGCGCCCTTATACTAGATAATTTCTTAAAATTCGGATATATATGATTCTACAATATGACTGAATTGATTATGATGCGAATTTCTTTGATACATGTATATGCTATCATATATTTAGCAGTCGTGCTATATGTTTTTCGTACGGGCTTGGCAGTGACCCACCTTATGATAAATGGAGTAGGGTTCAGATTGAGTGGCGACTGACGAGAGATAATTATCCCTTGCCAGTCTACATAATAGGGAACCGGCATATGTTTGATTTTGTTCATTATTCTATATGTAATGGTTAATAATACGAAAAAGAAGCACTCCTGCGAAAACTGCATAAAAATTGGTTATAAAATGGGCTAGTAATTCATATTTCAAATATTGTAACGCGCAGAAGTGGGCGCGTTGTGGGGACATCGCTTCATCTCTTTCTTTCGCACGCGTCGTAATTTCCGATGACGTCAAATGTGGGTATTTCGCCCCTTTTCTTTTTCTTGTTAATTACCCCTTCCACCGACATTCCAAAACTTATAACTTGTTGATTTTTTACTCGATTTTAATAATTCCTTCAGTGTTATAATTTATACTAGCTTTTGCCCGCGGCTCCGCCCGCGTTATAAAGTTTTTCAGGCTAAAGTTTTCCGTTATAAAAGTAGTAGTTTCCCGGGAGCCTATGTTCTTCCCAGGGTCTCAAACTATCTCCATACCAAATTTCATCTTAATACGTTGGGTAGTATTTGAGTTTAACACGTTCTGGCAGACAGATGCAGCGGGGGACTTTGTTTTATATTATATTTTTTAGAACTTTTTAAGAGGAACAATCCCGTCATACATCATTGTTGCATAACTTTAACCGTTTACGCAGCGCACGCAACGGAAGCTCTCAAAACTAATAATTTTTCCTCGATTTGCAACATGTTTCATTACTGTTCCGCTCCTATTGGTCATAGCGTGATGATATATAGCCTATGGCACTCCACGAACAAAGGGCTATCCAACACAAAAAGAATTTTTCAGTTCGAACCAGTAGTTCCTGAGATAAGACATTACTGCTCCGCTCCTATTAGGTATAGCGTGATGATATATAGCCTATAGCACTCCACGAACAAAGGGCTATCCAACGCAAAAAGAATTTTTCAGTTTGGACCGGTAGTTCCTGAGATTAGCGCGTTCAAACAAACAAACAAACAAACAAACAAACTCTTCAGCTTTATATAATAGTAAGTATAGATAACGTAAATATTTCATAATAGTAAAGAACAAAAATGAGTCCGGTACCCTATTATGCCGTTCTATTTAAAACCTGATATAAAGTGTGTTCGGGGAACGCGACACATTTACGTGGGCCATTAGGGCAGGTTTTAAACCTTGTGTACACCGGTCGCTGTCTTAATGGATACATTTTATTATACTATAATGGAAAAATTACCCCACTGTACCTAATGTTAAGTAGAGAGGGGTTCAATAGAATTTCGACTGGTCGATTGACGACAGATGATTACTCCTCGGCAGTCGATACAATTATGTCGGCCTGTTAGAACCAGATATACATAGCCTAATTTCGGAACGCGACACACTTACATGAGCCACTATGGTGGGTTTTAACACATTGTATACGTTGGTCGCTATCCGGGCGGATATACAATATATCCTACCATCAGCTTAATGCGGTATTAATTAAAGCGATACTGGCGGACTCCAGAATAGGCATAAAATTCTCTTTAATAACATTTAATCAATCCTAAAACCCTCTTTAAAGACTGCAGAATGGTCACCCTACTTTAATGACATTTAATGAATGAGTGAAATTTATCCTCTCCAAAGACTGCAGAATGGCCACCCTACACCAACTGGGTCAATTACCGTCCCAAATGCATGTCAGGTAATCAAACAATTTGATAAGGTATCCGACAGATAACATCTGATAACCGGGTTACTGAGATGGTTGTTTTTACTGTATGTCTTATCAAATGTCTTATTATCTTTTAAGCTATATCAGGTAAATAAAAATATTCAAAAGATTAATATTTTCATAACTAGGATAGTCTCAAAGTGTTAAAATTATTTGTCAAATCGATTTAAATTTTGTCATTTTACTCAATATACCGCAAATGACTTCATTTCCAATAGGGTGATCTGGAAATATTTTGGGGGAAGTCCATGTTTAGATCATTACCTCTCGCTATCGACTCAATTAGGCCGCTAGTTGGAACCGGATGTGTATATACACAAGCTGAACCCGAAATGCGACTGCATTTCTTCTCACGATGTTATCCTTCATCTTTAAAACCAACCGTCATCGACATAGAATATACAGTTACTTACGAAAGTAACTACTTTTTAACAAAGGCTCTATACAGTGCGAGTAAGTATTAAGTGAAGCGGCGATAGCCTAGTTGGGTGTGGAACAGACTGCCAAGACGAATGTCCGCAGGTTCAAATCCCAAGGGCACACATCTCTGACTTTTCTAAAATCATGTGTGTATTCTTTGTGAATTTATCGTTCGCTTTAACGGTGAAGGAAAACATCGTGAGGAAACCTGCACATCTGAGAAGTTCTCTATAGAAATTTCGAAGGTGTGTGAAGTCTACCTATCCGCACTAGGCCAGCGTGGTGGACTAAGGCCTAATCCCTCTCAGTAGTAGAAGAGGCCCGTGCTCAGCAGTGGGCAAGTATATAATACAGGGCTGATATTATTATTATTATTATAAGTATTAAGTAAAGTGATTGACTTCTATCGGATCACAAAGATTAGCGTCAGTTACTGACTACAGTTAGATATATCAAAAGGGAAGATAATCCTGTGGTTAATTTAAACGGACGTTTTCCCAAATGAACAGAGGGGATTGAAAAAGCGGGCTAACCACAATAATTTTACGTTCAGTATTTTTCGTTTTAAAAATGTCTTCGTTACTGTGAATGCAGTGACATTAATCTGTTCCACACTTTTTCAATGCTTTACCTGCTTATTTTATCTTTTTTTTATTACTTTAAATGACGAGATAAACTTGCCCTTCGCCTAATGGTATTCCACTGCGCTCGCCATCCTGATGTATGAGATGTTAGGTCTTATTATATACAGTAGTTACACTGACTACTTCTGAGTGAGTGGCATCATTACAAGGTTCTATGTTATATTTTTGCATAGATTGATTTATACATATCACATGATTTTTTACTAAAAAAATCATATAATCCTGATAGAAGATAAATAAAGGTACCTTAAATTATTGCCTCTACCAATTTTTAGAAGATAATAATTTGAAATCTTACCATAAGTAAAAATTAATATAGGACTTTGTAGAGCGATATGTGTATTGTTTAACTCTACCACTTCCGAAAACAAAAAACAAACATGACGTCTTCATCCCCTGAGGGGTAGGCAGAGGTGCAACTTGGGTTATGACTTTTTCTCCTGAGTGTTTCGTAATGGTGCGATAGGGTGGAAATTTATATCGCCGCATCGGAAACAAATTCATCTCCAGGCTCTTACAAAATTTATTTGATTATACAATTATTTTGTTTCACTTATAAAGGTAGCTAGCTTTTACCCGCGATTCTGTCGGCGTGTAAAGGTATTTCCAGGATAAAAAATAGCCCATATCACTCAGAAGTAATATAACTTCATGTTACTGAATTTTCAAAATAAATTTAGGAGTACTAGAGATTAGCCCGTATAAAACTTCTAACAAACAACTCACATACATTTTTTATAATAATAATATAGAAGTAGAATTCTACTAAAATCCTCAAATGAATAATTACACACGTGAAGCCAGCCCCTGATACCAAACAGACTACGAAATCACATTGTATCAGACATTCTAAAACGGTTACATGTTAGGAGATAAAAAAATGTTTGCGCTATGACGAGATTTTGCGACATCATCTTGCGCAACCCGTTATTAATTGTTTAGGAATTTAATCAGAATCTTTTTTAGTTTATCTGGGGACTGTGAATAATTGTTTTATTCTTACTGTATTTGTCTTACAAAGAAGCTTCTGAAAATGCTGATGAATGAATTTGGAATTTAATTTATTTGTATAACATTGTTAGTACAGTATAATATTGAAGTTATTTGTGTAATAATTTAGGTAGAGATGTAAAAAGGATCACTGATAATTTACTTCCCATATTATGATAGATGACTCACACTAAACCACACTCAATTCCAATACAAGTTGCATAGAGTAACTCTCTATCTATAGACCCGAAACAAACTCGGCGAACCGAATATGCACTACCAACCGCTTCCGATATTAGACATTATGGCTGTAGGATCTAGGCAAACCACTATCCAATAACCGAACCACAGAATGAACAGGTGTCCCTAAGGAAACTATTGTAGATTGGATTTCGCAATCTATATTACAATATGTTGATTAAGGCGAAAATCCAATTTCATAGTAATCAGCATATGTAAGACACATGATGTTTACCATATCCCCTTCCAAACAAGCGTTGCTTCGTAGAATATGATTATAGTCTCTGGGAATACAAACGCTAGTGTGCTCGAAGACCAAATTGTTTTCGTTGCAAATTTTTAATGTGGATAATGAATAAGAAATTTCAGTTGAAATGCATTAAAAGAATGTAATTTAAAATTAACATTGTAAAATACAATATGGCCGGCAAGACGTTAGGCATATTCTCATATATTTTTTTAGTCGTCTTACTCCATGGTAATTACAAAGAAAATTAAGGCCATTGAACAGACAGGAATACTTATACTACACAATAATAATAAAATAAATCTCTACCACCGCAAAAAACATTGAAACCCCAGTAGCCTATGACTACCAGTAACTTCAACAATTTGTAATCAGATAACAAAAATAAAGGGACAGAATTGTCCAAAATTTATTTTTCAGAATTATTGTTTACATAAAATTAAATCGAGTTGGGTCTCTATGGTCGGTTTATTTACTAAACGCCGTTGTAGAGTCTCATAATTGAATTAAGCTTTGCCTTTGTTTAGGACCTCAGTGTCTAGCGAAACGAACTTTTCTGAAGTACCTATTTTGTCAATTTGTTTCAGTGTGATTTTTTTAAAATGAAAATAATTTAGTCGCTCTCCAATTTTAAAACGAATTAGAGATCAAGTTAGATTTTTTTAAAGCTCAATTGATATATCCTTTGCATGTTGTCTCGGATCAATTATTAATCGCTCATTCTAGTGCAAATTTTATTTACAAATAAATAATTACGGGCTAATGAAATCCGGTAGACCACAAGATATGACAATCCTAGCCTGACCAAACACAAAACTGTTTCCAAACACGTACCATTTAAGACGTGTCTATCCTACTTAGCTGTTCTTGTTATTAAGTAAAATTTTTTGCTCTATTTATGCAATTAATATACTTAAACTTTACTATATTTTTTGCATTAACCTAATCCAACTTTTTATACACTTCTATGCTCTATCGGTATAACAATATCCATTAGACCATAAACAAAACAAGTGAATTGCAAAAAAGCAATAAAACGATAGACGCGAACAAAGAACTCTACACATATAATAAAAACAGTGAAGCAATATAATCCAACAGCTTCTACTAAACCTACATCGTATTTCTTGGAGTAGAAATCGCGTTTTACATTTTTCTGGAATCTTCACTAATCGTTGATGTCTCATCCTGTCCCAGTGACCGTCCTGAGCCGAGACCCGTTAGTGGGTTGCCCTCGGCATTGTCCCTTAATTTTGAAGGGTTTCGAGTGCCTAAAGCGATCACTCGAAAGTTCGGTGTGTTTCCACAAGCAGGCCCTGCCAGACTAACAAACGTTTAGTCAAATTAAAAAAGGCCTATTTATAATTCAAGACATGTTCTACTTATATGCTAAATTTCATCCAAATTCATTCAATGGTTCATCCGTACGCTTACGAACATTCAAATATCCAATCAACAAAGTACCACATATAGTTTTATAGGTATAGTTGATGCAACTGCGCGTAGTGTTGTAACTAGAGATCGATGAACTTACTATCAAAGTGTTGCACATAAAAACGTTGCGACCATCCGAATGTCAATGAAATATTTGATAGATAAAATGATTGATGAGTTGTGAAGCGAGTGATTTTGTAAGTTCGTTTTATTGCTATTTGTGTTGTGTTAAGGAAGATTTTAATTGCATTGAGATCCTTAAGCTAAATGTAAAGAGATAATCTAAAAGAGTTTAAGCAACTATCGAAATATATATCTCTCGCTCGTTGACGTTTCACTTTGATTGGCTGAATTCATCGCAATCTAGAGACGGCATTCTGTCAGAAAGTATATAAAAATGTAATGTAACGTCTTTTTCCTTCCCGAGGTTAGGCAGAGATGTATCGCACTTGCATCTGTAAGATTTTATGTAGAATACAAGGAAGTTTTCATATTTCACCGAACTTAATTCCAGAATCTGAGAAAAATATTTACATCATTTTACCCGACAAGATTTTCGACAGGTGGATAATACAATAATACCGTAAAATATTATGTTGTGCTAAAAATACGAAGCCTCGCCGATAGTTTACTTATATTTGCATATAAACAACTTGAGGTGATGATGTCGTTTTTGTATTTCGTTGAACATTCAATTGCATCTATTAACACTTTTTACCTAACGACGTCATAAGGATTATGTCTAATAACACAAGTCTAATTTGTGTGATTTTGACAATCAGAATTGGTAAACAAGCACCATAAAATAATATAGTAAAAACCGGTTATAACGACATCCGTTACAACGATGTATCGGTTATAAAAAACGAATTGGCGAGTTTCCGACCGAATCTTGATATAAACAAACCATATAATAATGACACTTCAGAAACAGACTATTTATTACTGGTAAAATATTATTTTGATCCTTATTTCTAGCTTTTATTTAACTTGCAATGTTTGTACGTCAGGATCAAGTTACTTAATTATTAAATTATCTACAAAAAAAAAACGAGACAAGCTTTTGTCTCTACATACTATAAAACAAAGAGTGATTCAATTTAAAGATATTTTCCTCTTAATTTATCTTCTATCTATACTTATAATAAATCTGTAGAGAGGTCAATTCTGTACATGAAATATATTTCCAAAATAACTATCAGGGGTTGATTAGGGATCGATACTGATGCCAAAAATGCAATTAGTAAATTTTTTGTCTGTCTGTCTGTCTGTCTGTCTGTCTGTCTGTATAACCGTTATAGAAACAAAACCTACTCGACGGATTTTAACGAAACTTGGTTCAATTATTTGTCATACTCCTGTGCTGGTTATAGTTTACTTTTCATCATGCTACAATTAATAGGAGCAGAGCAGTGAAGGGAAATGTTGGGAAAACGGGAGAAGTTACTCCATTTTTTAAAGCTTCTGTCGCATGTGCAACCTTAATGGTTAAAGCTACACAGAAATCATGTATGACGGAAATGTTCTCCTTAAAATTATGTAAAAAATATCCCACGACAGTATATGTCTATCTTTTATGGTTGACTCACAATAACACGTGTAACTCCCGATAGCTTAGCAGTTCGAAGCTTTCTCATTATATTTGTCTACTCTTACGTTTATAACACTCTCAGTCATCCCTAATTAAAAATGTTAACATTATTAAATATTCCATAAAAAAGAATCATAGAAATTGGTATAGAAACACCAAAGTTATACATGAAATACGCTAATAATAAGCCATCATGCGTGAATACTGAATCATGCTATAAGGATTATTTTTGTATATATATAAGGTCGCGAACGCACGGGCAGGCGGCTTGCTTGGCACCTAGAGGCTAGCGAATCACCTAGCGAGTAGCTTCGTAAAACGAACATTCTCGAACGTTCGCGACCGGCTCCATTTTTGAAGTCCGAAATCCACGCGGGCGAAGCTGCGAGCGGAAGCTAGTAATTAATAAAAATTTGCTTTAAAAGAAAATTACTATTACTATTTATAATGTAAGTAGCTATGATGGTATAAGAAGGATCTATTTTATTATTGAAATTTCAATTTTTTTTCTGATCTTTTATCATTTTAGACTAATTATTCTTAATTACCATTTTGTTTACAAACGAGTCCACACGCATAATCAAATGTTTATTTTAGTGTAAAAAAATAGTATCGCTTATAACGACTCTCGGATATAGCGACTAGATTAGATGGTCCCTCCAATATCGTTATAACCGGATTTCATTGTATATTAATGGGATATTAGAAAAAAAAATCAAGGTTATTAATATCGGAAATATCATCGTTTATATATCTCAGTTTTTTTCATTAATTGGTATAAAAAACTTTGAAAGGCTACATAAAAAGTTCAACGCTATATTTAGCCCAATGATTTTTATGCAATAAATATAAATAATAATGTTGTATACTTTGTTACAAAAAATACTATGTCGGTAGGTGTTTTTGTATGTTTCTTTTATTACAATTTGTCATAAGACTTTTTAATTAATTTAAAACATATAATTTCGTTTTATATTTAGTAGCAATTCAAAATGATAGAGCTAATCTAGTTGAGTATATTATTTACAATAATAATCCAAATTTATCGACTCGACTGACTTCTTACAGAAAAACAACGCCAAATAGCAGTTTTAGTACCTACTTGTTCTTTTATGACTACTGACATTAATTACTATTCGCTAATAAAACTACACAAATCCACTTGTCTTCTCAATTTCCATCCTACCTTAACACACACTCAGGTCTTTTTTACCTAATGGGTAGGAAGAGACGTAACTGTTGCATCCACTTTCCACCGTATGTATTTCTAGGATAAGAGTCTATCGCCATATCGGGCACTAATTCTAGACTCCGGAGTCATACTAAATAGAAAAACTCAATATTACAGCCGGACACGGGATCGAACCCGAGACTTCAACACTGCAGTCGTACCGTAATATAACTATACCACTGAAGCACCAGTACTTCAATAATAAAGCACTAGTTTCCTCAGGATATGATGACATTTATATACAAGCCCTCATCTCTATCAGACGCTCTTTACTTACATCTTATTATAAAAAGCTCAAACGTTTGTTGAATGTTTTTTTTTATATTACCTAGGCAAAGTGGCTTTACTACACCTGATGTTGAACAAAAAAAAACCTATAGAAAGTGCTGACCCTAAAGATACAAGCGTGTTATATGATTTTGATTGAAAATTATAGATGATACAACGTCAAACATTTTGTCTAGCATCCATAGGACTAGAAATTATTATTAGGTCGTATCTACGACCTGACTTATATATGAAAACAAGTTACCAAAAAATACCCGGACCTTCGAGTCGTAGATAAAATAAATGCAAAACATTTTTATTTGTATTAGCTTTTATATACTGCAGGAGCTGTTTTAATATTGTTTATACGTAGGATTAAACAATAATCTCACGACTGTACTTGAAGTGTTAGTAAGTAAGTTAAATTGTTAGGTAAAATTAACAAAAAAAAAAATAACATTACCAGTTGGGAATGCAACGGCCTGCCGAGATGATTTTCCGCAGGTTCAAAACCAAAGGCACACCTCTGACTTTTCAAAGACAGGTATGTATTGTTTATTAGATATCATTTGCTTTAAAGGTATAAAACATATTGTAAGGAACCCTACGTACTAGAGAATTCTCTAAAAATAATTTCGAGGCTATGTTAAGTCTGCCAATCTGCACTTGGATCATGGACGGAAGCCTAAACCCTTTTAGTAGTAGGAAGTCCGCGACCAGCAGGGAGACAGTATATAATTAATAATACAGTGCTGATATTATTATTAGAGTTTCAACAGTTCGCTCTTACTATATTGGAGACACATTCTAATATAGGTGTTTTCGGTACTAAAAACTCTGCTACGCCACGTTTCTATTAGTTAAATAAATTATCTATTAAGTCCAGGTAAAAGAAAAACAAAAATATTAATATCTCTTATCGGTCATAATTGTCTGGTAATTCGTTCGTATATAATAACGTAATACTATATCTTTGTGTGACTTTTTTATGTTTATGAACTACCGCTACGAACCTTGCGGTTCCGAGTTCATTTGCCCAGACGGGAACAATTCGACGATGAACATATTTTTTTGGAAAATTCAATTTCCCATACAATGTTTGATCTTACCTTCGAAAAAAGTTTGGGATTGGAATTTACTCCCTCTGGAAAAATTTAGAAGACGTCTATATTAAGTCGTCTGTATTTGTGTAGCTGATGATTACTATAACTGTAAGTTCCTGGGTCAAAAAATGGGACTAAAATTAGTTTAATTAACTGTAGGGGCACGGTTAAAGCTCTACCTACCCCTTTAAAACCAAGATTCATCAAATCGAAGTCGAATAACTTAGGAAAAACATTTGCAATCGTATTTTTTATTATATAATAATGTTCTAGCTCTTTTTAATCAAAAGGTCAAGAATTGATAACAATGTTTATATACATTTGATTATTAGGATGTTATCTCGATTAATTACGCAATAGTATTAAATCGACCAGCCGTTCATTTATATTAAAATTTTCTTTATTAACTTCTATTCTTGAATTCTTATTACACGTGTTATTTTTTTTATTTCTACGACATAAATTTATCCCCTTAATGTGATATTTCAGCTTTAATTATATAAATTAATTATTATTTAATTATTAAATTGCATTAAAGGTGAGTTTCAAATCTATCACGATATTAACATCATAAAAGAATGACTCATAATTCGCTAATTACACTTTCAACAAACTAAAAAACAAATGACCCAGTTAAACGGTAAACAAAGATTCCCCCTGATTCACCGCACGCAACGCGCTGTGTAGACGCCATTAGTACGTCGCATCGACTCGCGCGCACCCGTGCTCATGTGTTGAGTGTTGTGCAGTGTTGTGGTGTGATAATGTTTCCAAGAATACAAGGATTGGTGAGTTTAATTTTTATTTATTTGGTGAATTTAGTGAGTCTATGAAAATATTAAAATAAAGGTGATTTAATATTTTTTTAAATAGTGTTCCGGTAGTTATACTTAAATTTTACGAGAGAAGTGAATAAAAATGTTACTTAAAAATGAAATATTACTCAACAATCAACGAGTAACTACAAATTAATTTATTAAACATACATTTCGTTTCATTACGAAAACTTCTTAATAATAATAATTTCTAAAACTAGTAAGTAGATTTCTATAATAATTAGCTCGTTAAATCTCTATCACCGTATAGAGAACAATGAAAATTAGTATCTGACCTAATTATTGAAAGCATAATAATGCAGTGCACGTCTACAAGATTTCACCTCAGAGGCACGTCCGACTAAAGTAAGTCGACTATCATAGTTCCTCAGGGTAGAGACCCTCGGGTTTAGATTTGATATATGATGAGCGTGATGTGGGTCCTAAATTAGTCTTATAACCTTGGAAACTTAAAGGGTTTATTGTATAGTTAAAGTTAACTTGTTGTTGGTAGAGTAATAAGTTTTGTAAGTACTAAAGGAGAATAATCTCTATGTTACGATTTGTATATTTTTATATAAAGTTTATACTTTTTTACTTACACAAGTAGACAAAGAGGCAACTAGACAATGCATACTTCTAGTTATACTTAAGTAAAACTATAGTTAACTCACGTGACTACTATAACTAAACACGGTGAAAATAAACAATCTATTAAAAAGCAATTTACTAGAAAGTAAAATCAGTTAAATGATTAAAACCGAAAGCGATTATACTTCACTATTTAAATTACTTTAAGCATTTTCTGTGGAAGTTAAGATATTAAATAATATGTTTTAATTCACCACGTGACATTTCGACTATACAACAAGAAGCCAATACTAACGCTGAGCAATATGCAATAATAATTAATAACACGTGTTTTTAAACATAATTTGCTCAATCAGAGAATACGATTCACTAAATCATGACCGCAAAAGGTTACATAAGTATATATTTTCTATAAAATCACGTTCTATGAGGATAAAGTACGTGGTATTTACGAAGCATAATTGACGTAAAACTATTTGGGTAATTTGTTTTAATTCCTTTTCCTTTGTACTCAGTGATGTTGTGTGTGGTTATTTTTGTTATTATCCTTCTCTATATTTGATTTTTATAACTCCAGTAGAGCTTATATCGTAAAAAAAATATTATTGTTACACATTATTGGACCTAGTTGTAATGTAATAACTACTGGATATCCCAGTTATAATTAAACGAAAAAACTACATCTAAATGATCAGATAATTTAATTTACCGTTTTTATATTTGATTTCATAAACTCAAGTAGAGTTCAGCTCGTGAAAACTACATCAAAATCGGTTCAGCATTTTTTTTTTCAAATAAACACACAGGCTCGTATTATGTAAAAGTATTTATAAATATTATTGTTATTCAATGTCGCTACAGTGCTACGATTTTAAAGTTAATGTTGTGTCCCTTCATAAAGGTATTATTAACCATTAGATAAAGTAATGAAACTTAACCCTTGTATTATTATTAACAATGGATTTTATACAGTCATGCTTTATATACAATTTCAAGGAACAACTTCTATTCTTAGGATTTTTAACAATAGATTTAACAAATTCAGTTTATAAACAATAAGCAGTTTTAACTGTTTTCTTTATTCATTGTTATATTTCAGGTTTGAAATCAGTAACTTTAACTTTGAATCTTAATCCCTTTAGTTAATGATTGTTATATTTAAAAAAAAGGTTATTTCAATAGAATAGAAAGGTACATAATATTTTACGCTAATTCTTGAACTAAAGACATACAGTCTTACTTATAAACTTGTTTTAGCGTTAAGAGATGGTTAAGAATTGCTTAAATAGCTGTCAAAAACATTTCCGGTTTCCTAGTTTAAACCTTATTAAGAGGCAAGATGGCGGGAATTGACTTCCAGCTGATCAAGTAAATTTGTATTTTAACTAAGCATAGCTTTGCGATTTTTTTATAAGTAAGTCTGATAGAGAATTACAAACAATAGGTGTGTCGGGGGCTCGGTTTGAATCCGCGACCTTCTCGGTATTGTACTTCTAACACTATAACAATTGAAACATATTTCAGGTACCTCAAACACATGCACAAATACATCTAATCTTGCTCATGGGTACCATGTTCTTGGAATAATAAATTCGCAGAATTGAACCCGAAACGTCTTATTACTTAGTCACTGACTAAATTGAGTCATAACTCGTAACTGACTCAAGCAGGATGTGAAAGCGTAATAACATGAAGTCTAAATAACTATGAGGTCTATTTTCTTTTTTAGTCTTAGAAATGCATAAATACGTTGGCGGGAAAAGGACAGTATTAAAAGTAATATTAAGTCTGGTAATTGTAGCCAGTGTAACTACTCAGGATGGCGAGTGCAGTGGAATGCCAAACAATACTTTATAATTCATGGTGTTTGATGGTGTTCCTACTGTTTATGGGCGATCGTATCGCTTACCTTAGGCGAAGGGCCAACTCTTCCCGTCGTTTAAAGCAATAAACCAATTATATTATTTAAGCTGATCGATTTTTTTCATTTAGCTGTTGACGGTCAGATCTACGCAAATAAAATTCGCAAATAATTTTATTCAATGTAGAACATTCGCGTAAACATAAGAAATCATTAAGTGGTAATATTTTTAGCGCTTTTCCTCGCATGCTACATCGCTTATCGCGTTCGTATATCTAAAAATCAATGACGTAGTTATGCCACTTCCGAGATAGAGCAAGAAGATATGCATCGCTGTTAGCGAGTTATAAAAGTAGATTCTGATCATTTATAATTTATTTTCTTTATGTTGTTTAAGACCTGTTCCACAACTTAAATGTTTCTCACATTAATGTATAAGTTAAGCAAATACATAAATCACACTGTAATCTATGCTCCCAAATAAATGGTAATAAAATATGTAGGTACTATACTAGCCATTAAATACGATATCTGTCAAATAATATGTATTTGAAACTCATTAAAAATGACCTTAGTTTATTATTGAGTCTAGATTGTATGGTGCCTGCGCTAGTTCTGACGTCTACGTGATCTATCACTTCTTTGAGGTTATGTTAGTAAGTGCTGTGGGACTGGTGGTCTCATGTTTCGACTCCTATTTTGAGCACTTTGTAAGATTTTCTGACACGATGTATGGCTGGAACCCCTAAAAACTAAGGCAAATCTGCAAGAAATAGTTAGGCCCACATGAGAGTAAAGCACGAGTAAGAACTACCACACATCCCCGAAGGGCATGCAGAGTCGCAACCAAGGCACCCACTTTTCGCCAAATGTTTTCTGTCCCATGATGTGATAGGGGGCGAGCCTATCGCCATATCGAGCACAAATTCCAGACACCAGACTGATACTGAGCAGAAAAACTCAAATCAATTTGCCCAACCCGGGATTCGACCTCAGAGCAGTGACGTATAATCAGAACTATTATAGATAGTATATTTAGTTTCGTAGGCAATAACAAGACTTTATACCAGACTGCCAATTTAAATGTTGTTTACTACAAAAACTGGATTATATTTCGTTCTTATACTTATGACGTACCAAACAGTTTAACGTGTTATTTAAATGCCCCTATCTCCCCTCTCCCACTCGCCCATAAACATAGGACATGATATTTTTAAATGCGTGTGCGATACGCCTCTGCCTACCCCTAAAATAAAAAGGGCGTGATGTGACTTGAATATGAGAACTAACTGGTTCGTTCTCCCAAAAGGTATTTCAGATTTTTCGATTCTCAATTTTAATTCACATTTGGCAATTGAAAGTATGTCAAATTATCAAGTGAGATAATGCACTATATTTTATAATTGTTTAGATATCGCGACATATCAATCCCAAATTGTTTTAATGTTGTTTGGTTTTTATATTTTTTTTGTTATTCTTCTTGTAGTGCCTCTCCAACTTGTCAAGATTGGCTTTCAGCTTATGATAATAAATCTAATGTATATAGCTATTATTAAAATAGATATAATGTATTGCAACAGCGTCCTAATATATTATCTTCACCTTAGTTATCCTTGTAAAACACCTGACATAAGAATTTACGTTCTAACATTATTTGTTTCACGTCTAGATAGACATTGGCGGAGTTAATGTAAACGTGTTAAAAACTTACTTGAAACGATTATTGACAGCACAATAATATCTATATATTTTCGATGATTTTTTTTCGTAACTATTTATTTGAGCTTTACTTGTCCATCTAGATATCCAGTTGTCTAGTGACGCACAAAGTCCTTTTAAAGCGCTTTAGCAAGGATATTACAAGATTATGCATCTAGACGTATAATATCTAGGGCCACAATCGACGCAGTTGTTTTACATTAAAAACACTTTTATCACTTGTAATTAAACGCACGCATGCGATTGTCCGTCTTTGTTATAATGTAGATTTTTTTATTACACCACAATTACTTTTTTTTATTCTATTTGTTTTGTGCTGCGGACAATGTTGGTTCGTATTCGGGTAAGATTTTTTTTTTATTAATTTTAATTTATAATAAAATATTAAAAAAAAGTTTTTAAAAATTGTGAAGTGATTTTGAAAGTCATTAACGCTACTGTGCGTCCATTGATTTACGCAATATTTTAATTATTACTAGATAGGGACTTTATTTTATTTTCCCGCGACTCTTCATCTAGGTTGTACAAAAACAAAATAAATATTTACATTGTAATACCCAAAAGATCTTAGCTAAAGTAGGATATTGATAATTTCGTTTTCTATGGTATTTTTGTTATCCAAGCTATTTCCTACAAAGCGAGCGTTGCAATGTAATTTTTTTTATCACGCTTCCAATGACGTCAATAAACGTTTTTCGGAAATGCAAACCGGTTTCATTGATATCAAAACATGTTAAAGTTCAAATTAAAAGTCACTCTAACATGTTACATCGTAGAATAAAAATAATTGGAAAACCGGTAAACGTGTTAGTAATCCTCAGTTGATAGCTAACAGTGGACAGTTATACGATGTCAATACTAGTTTTTTGTTAGCAATATTTAGCCGGAATTGTTTATTTATTAAAATATTACGTAAATAGGTATTTTTTTTATTTTTAAACAACATTTGCTGTTTTGTCAAAACTGGGAATTTTATTTTTTATTTACTTTCTCCTCAACTAATTATTATATAGTATTTGTATATTTTGATATTATACATTAAACTATCTATACTATCAAAAACTATTACGCCTCCAAGGCTTTATTTATGGCAAAATCTATCAAAAACAGTTCAGCTGTTCTAACATGCGCTGACTAAGAACATATACTTTTGTTTTGTTACAGCTTATTGGTTTCGCATTTGAAATAATTAAATAATTTGGGTAGGCGGGTAATTCTCTACGATATTAACACACTTATCTACAATCAGCTTGAAGTCGTTACGAATTAATTGGCAAAATCATTCAAGATACATTACCATACATTTTAATATATCGTGAGGCCGTAAGAGGTTTATCCTTGGCATATAAAAAAACGTTAAAACATTTTTTGTTAAACTTACATTTATATTTTGCAATTTAATAGTTTTATCTCGACGGATTACGGATGAAAATATGTTACATGTAATAAAATTATCAATTTTAACAAAAATTTTATGTTTTAATTTTATTAGAAGGTACGGCTCAAACTACAACCTTGTTGCACCGATAACGAAAACATGCAATAACTTTTATAGATTAGCAATTTCTTAAAGCAACATTCTTCACTGGTGGTGTATATTCTATATCCGCCCGGATAGCGTACCGTACACAAGGTGTTAAAACCCAGCATATTGACCCATGTAAGTATATCGCGTTCATAGATCAGCCTGTGTATATCCAAGTTCGAACAGGCCGGCATAATTGTGTCGATTGTCTCAGGATAATCATGTCTTATTAGTCGACATTCTCAGGAACCTCACTCCACTTACAAACTGGTGTAATGGGGTCACATTACTTTGCAAGAAAAAAAAAATTAATTTCGCATAAATTGTAGTGCATTTCGTGTATGTAGGGTGTAGTAAATACTCCTTATAGTACCCAACTACGAACGTTTTAAACAAGTTCGTCCAAATAACGTTTCGCTTACATAAATAACATTAAACAAAGTTTCACAAAGTTTATATGAAATAACAGCCGCGTACAGGATGGGGTCATTAACCGCAGAGATTTGACAGTTCCGAGGAAATTATCGGTAATCGATAGCGCAGGATGCGGGCACACATCCGCTTACCGTATCATGTCTACAATGAACTTATCGGACGTGGATAAAACTAAAAAATATTGAATTAATACCATTAGTGCTGGGACGTCATTATATTATTCATTATATTGTCACGGCTTATTAAAGTCACTGCACCTGATGGTGAGCGGAGTGGCGTCCAGACAGTGTCGACTGAGAGATGATTATCACGATAATTTTATGTTTAATCGGCTTCAATTATAGTTAGAAATAATATACAAAAAATATAACTAAATAATGAACCACATAGCGTCCAACTTATACTACTGTTACTAAAGTACTTTAATAGTAGAAAGTCATACTATAATTGACAAGGAAAAACAGCCTAAGGTAAGCCTAACAACCTAATTTTGTCGACTGGCGAGGGATAATTAAACGTAGATGCTCTTATGAGCAGGTGCAAATATCAAAATAGTGAACTGTCCGCGTTTCGACAGTCTATCCTAACCATCGACTCGAGATTATACGTTATGTATACCTAATGCTAAAACTCTTGACCAATAGCATTTACCAAAATTGAGCCGCAACTTGACCCTCAACATGTTATGCAACAGCTGTCAAGTCAGAACTACGCGTCTCTACGTTCATAAATACAATGTTGCTAAACAAACTAGCTACAAGTTCATCAACATTATCACCTTATTGTGACGAGCTAAACCTGTTCCGATGCAAAGCCTTACAAAGCTTATTAGTTTTTTGGTGTGTGCGTAAGAAAAACTGGTCATACGCGGCCAACCGGGATAATTAACAATATCCTGTGGGAACACGGGACAGGTGGCGAGGCGGGGTTACTCCCGAGGATGTTGAGGTTACATTTTAAATATTTAACGGGTATTTGAAAGGTTTCTTTGTGTGGGAAAGATCTGTTAGCAGTGATTAGTGAATCCGAGCATTAGCATGATGCGCCTTGAACAGATAACATCCCTTTTTAAATAGGATATTAGATTCCGAAAGTGTTTCCATCTATGGTTAATTTAGGAGAATCAAATTCATCTACAAGATAATATATTACATGTCATATTGTTTAAGTTTCTAAAACTGGCATATAATTTAATATGTTGAGTATATCACTATCAAGATTCGGGAACAAATTTAATTACAAATACGTACATAGTTCTAAACAAATATGCAATCAATTTTGGATTGAGAATGCTTCTTTGTTTCATAGCTTAAATTGTGTAACAATTTAAAAAGAACAGTTTTATTGACAATAAACTTTTTATCTCTGTATCTATTGATCAATAAAACAACATAATCATTTACCACTATATTCAATACTATACTTACTATATTCAACTCAATACAAGAAACTGAATTATCGTTCAGCCAGTTGCCTCACTTTACCTTCGCAGTCGGAGCGTGATATGTAAATCTCGTTTCGAAAGTCATATTGATACAAGTCAAGGCTTGAATCCTCGGTTTTGTAAACAAAAACGATTACATCAAACTTTACTTCAACTCTTTGTCTTTAATCGTACATGCAGTAACGAGTAAGCGTCAAACTACGTAGTATCTACTATTCAGTATTTTATGTTCGAATACTAAAAACGGTTTTATAGTTATGCGTAGTAATCAGGCTAATTTACTTCAGGATGCTTTTATTATTCGTGATTACCTTGACCATTGCTCAGCTTGTCTAATACTAATAAGTTCATTAAAAAATAAATGCTAAACACTTTTAATTTGCGTTTGCAATTAATGGATATATGTTATAAATCTCGTTTCGTTATTGATATTGTATCATATTTTATCGATTTACCAAATCCTTTTGAAATTGAAGGCTATTTTTGTATCAGGTTATGATTCAACAAAGTGAAAGAGAAGACAATCTACAAAAGAATCAAAATACGATTTGATATGTTAGGGAAATAATGAACAAATGTACTTTCAAAAGACCTCGAGAACTGAGCAATTTAAAAGTAAACAAAGAACCACCTACATCCAAAATTCAATTTTCACTTCACTGATATAAAAACCATTTTAAATAAATATAAATATTGATCTGATACACGTTCTCTGCGTTGTTTTCAATGGATCCAATTTTACAAAAACATCGGAGTTAATTAAAAATTTCATCCCATACCCGCTTTATTGCTTTACTGGTAGTGACCAACAAAAATTGCATTTACAATTTCATACTTTAGATTTGCTCTGCTAGATTTCTGATTATTGGTTTAATCATTTCAATTCTTAGATTGTTTAAGAATCAGTAACTACATCTAATTAAGACTTATAAGATTTAAAGAAGTCTGTAACTTATCTCTTCTAATGAACATAGCAGTCTAACCGCACGTTGAGTTTTTATCTAAATATTCTTAATTAATCTAATCCTTAATTGCCAATGTTACGAAGTATTATAATTGTCTGACACAATTAGCTTCGACTTAGTCAATTAGAAGATATCTGATATCTAGCACATATACCACCTATTCCTAATTTAGGCTTTCTTTACTGTACACATTTCTTTTGAAAATCTATTCTTCAGTCAGGTCTATTTTTCTTGCCGAAAATATAATTATGTCAATGTAGCAAAAACTAACGTATTGCTTTACCTTTGCCTATACCTTTTAAGATCCTTACGTCTAAAATTATAATATGTATTATGTTTAATATTAATTGCGACTTCCTTCTTATCGACCTTCGGCTAGGCATTGTCATAACCGAGTCATTATTGTGCGTGGAATGTTCAAACAGGGCCTTGGGCGAAGTGCCTTTGAACCTGCGCTTGCGCATGAGGAAGTGAGCAAAAATGACAAAAGGTGAAGGTCATTCACCTGTGCGAAAGTTGACGACTTTGACTTTTTGTACAATTGCGAATGACCAAATATGGTATTAAAACAATAGTGCAATATAAAAATGTACATTCTGCTTAATCTGGTTAATTTAGACAATGATAATAAAAATAATTCAAAAATAACTTTTATATTAAACGACAATTATAATTGATGGATAAATTTTGAAAGCTGCTAGTATTTTGCTCGTCAACCGTAACCTTTTAGGCATTAATGCATAAAAAAATGTAAAACTGCAAATAAAATTAATATTAGTTTAGAAGCAAAGACGTTTGTTTATGTTTCCCTGCCAATGATGAACAGCATTATTGAAGATAAGATTATTTTTAGTTGTCATAATACTACTCACTTATAAAACCCAAAACATGTCTATCTATTGCGTGTGAATTAAAATAACATCGATTCCGTTTTTTCTATACATCTTATATAAATTCTTCAATAGTGATCAAAACAGATGGATCGTATTATTTTTTAATGCGATAAAATGTATAATAATAATGTCATCCTTTATACTCTCTCACTGCTGGGCTCGGGCGTCCTCTGCAGTAGAGAGGCATTAGGCTTTAGTCCACCAAGCTGGCGTAGTGCGGTTTGGTAGACTTAACACAACCTTAAAAATCTTATAAAGAGTTTCTCAGGTATGCAGGTTTCCTCACAATATTTTCTTTCACAATAAAAGTAAAATGTAAGTCACGAAAAATACACACATAACTTTAGAAAGTCAGAGGTGTGTGCCCTTTAGTTTTCAACCTGTAGACATTCGTCTCGGCAGTCAATTCTATTCACAACTAGACTATCGCTGCCGATAAAATGTACTTAGAATCATTTATCGAGGAAAATCAAAATTTATATCATAGGTGAAGCCTCGCGCTACATCTAGTACTGAATATAAGGAAAAGAAAGTCACTGGGTTATTGTAAATATTTTGTTTGTATAGATAACACGGGCAAATTTGTTTGGCACGTATTTTGGAGACGCTGTCACTTCATGTTTGCATAACATAGTAATTAGGGGATAAATAGGTCAGTATTATGACATTTAGAAGTGTTTGGAACTTTGTATCCAATACTAGCTTTACCTCCGGCTCCGCTCATATGAAAAGGTTTTACCGGGATAAAAAGCAGCTTATATCACTGAGGGGCAATATAGTTTCCTATTTGTGATTAGCGCGTTCCAACAAACAAACTCTTCAGCTTTTTTTATTATTATAGATTAATCCGAAACTAAGAGTTAGATGTTTGTAGGTAACAAATAATCATTAATTAAGAAAGCAGTTACCTCTATCTCAAAATTGTAAACAGATTATCATTCCTCATTCTCGATGAGGCTAATTCTAACATATTTGTTCTGGAGATTTCTCGAAGCGTTTATTTTGTATCAGACTAGTGTATTTACAACTTCATTACTATTTTAGACGATAAATAATAAGCTTCGTATAAGTAAATATTATGTAGATAAATATTAGTAAACATGATTCTAATTACACATAAATAGTCAGCCAATAATTACATGCTCAATTCATATTATAATACTCATTGCCATGGGTATTGCAAACCACGAGGCCTGGGTCAAATATTTGCCTCGCATAGCAAACATTTGTCAGAATGTTTGCAGAACATAATATTTACGATACAAATACGGTACATCGAACTTATGTAAATGAAGATTCGATTGTTAACACAGGACGATAACGACAAACCAAAGAAAATTTAAGATAAAATCCTCAACCTAGGAATTTCAGCCTTTGCCTTTTCACAAAAGTTAACGCCCATAGACTTTAACTGCCTCAGTGGTATAGTTGTAATTGTACACGGTATGACAATTACGGTTCTGAGGTCTTGGGTTGGAATTGACTGAGATTTCCATTTTAAAAATTACTCAATCACGGCTCGGAGTCAGGAAGGTGGCGGTGTAATACCCCCGTGCCTCGGAAATCACGTAAAGCCGTTGGTCCTGCGCCTGATCTCTCTCTGGTCATGACGGATTACCGTCTCACTGGACTATGAGAGTGAAGTAACAGAGAGTGCACATATGTATTGCGCACACACTTGTGAATTATAATATATCCTGCGTACTTGACTGATCTCCTTATATATGTCCTAATGTGGTCATAGCGAACAAATAAATAAGAAATACTGTAGAAATAGGAAAGTCACATTTGCAACTCGTCGAAAGCCATGGCATCATTTTATGATTCAGTGTTTATCGGATTTTTTATCATTGACAATGTTATTGTGATTAAAGTCGTTTACCGTAATATAATCTTTATAGTAATAATAATATCAGCCCTGTATTGTATACTATCCCACTGTTGAGCACGGGCCTCCTCTACTACTGAGAGAGATTAGGCCTTAGTCCATCACGCTGACCTAGTATGGATTGGTAGACTTAATACACCCTCAAAATTCCTATAAAGAACTTCTCAGGTATGCAGGTTTCCTCACGATGTTTCCCTTCACCGTTAA
This sequence comes from Manduca sexta, assembly GCF_014839805.1. NCBI lineage: Eukaryota > Metazoa > Arthropoda > Insecta > Lepidoptera > Sphingidae > Manduca > Manduca sexta. Next base: position 12,867,486 of record NC_051129.1, read on the forward strand.
AGCAAGCGATAATTCACAAAGAATACATACATAACTTTAGAAAAGTCAGAGCTGTGTGCCGTTGGGATTTGAACCTGCGGACATTCGTCTCTGCAGTCCGTTCCACTACTAACTAGGCTATCGTCGCTTGCCATAATATAATCTTTATGAATGAATATGCCAATACTGAAATCCGATAGAGGGAGGGTGATAAGAAGCAATGCAGGGAACTGTTGGTTAAATTGAGAAAACAAATACAATTTTTAAATAATAGAAGTCAGCCCGAAGTGCCGTCCAAGTAATGGACAAACAAACGTGACGTACAAAATCAGGAGTGACATAGGAATGGCAAAGAAAATGCAACGTTTGTCGCGGCAGTCGGTTTTCATAATGTATTACAAAACATATATGTAACACAATATTTTAAACAAAAAACTATCTCCGAACCATTCTAGTGTCTGAGAATAAACACCTATAAAACGTGATAATTCGAAATTTACTCTCGCTCCAGCGAATCAGAAATTATAGCAAAAACCCACTTAAATCATTAAAAAATTGTTTGTTCCTCCGTTCACTAAAGAAACTTATTAATTAATAATTATTACGACTTATGTTGCCGACATTTTAGTAAACATTCGAAATATCCGGAGGACAACGAGTGTAATTAATTAAATAAAGACTGGATATCCCACGGTATTATATTAGTAACTGTTTTCCTCATACTAAATGATATGGGAAATGTTTAATGTTTGTACGAATTGTAATGTTTGTTTTATTTTAAATTTTACCGTTACGTTTGAAATCTGGACCGAACTACTTTTTACTAATTGTTTCTGACAAGGTATACAATATCAGCTATTAAATATTGATTGCTATTCAAAAGCACGCAAAATGTTTAAGAAATATAATTTGTTTTGCTTAGAAAACTGAATTTATTGATCCACTTGTCAACTTATTGTCGTCTTTTTCTCATTTCCTTGCATCTTTAGATATATCATTACATTAACTTTCTTTACAACAATTACATTAACTTTCTTTCACTTTTTTACCCAAAGGGGTAGACAGAGGCGCAACTGATGCACTCACGTTTCGCCCATGATGTGATAAGAGGCGAGCCTATTGCCATAGCGAACACAAATTCGAGACTCCAACTGAGCAGAAACCGCCAATATCACTTTCCCGGATAGGATCGAACCCAATACCTCAACACTGAAGTCGTACTGTACAACTACGCTACAGTGGCAATTACATTAAATAACTCAATATAAATACTATCTCTGAGTGTAGGTCATACGTAAATTCCTAGAAGATTTGCAATTAAATAATTTCCAATGAATTGGCGAGGAAACTGCTCGCCCGTTATTCTGTATGACAAAGGAGCCGAGTTGGATTCCCGACAATGAATCACAGACGCTCCCCTTGTATTTGAACCCTCGCAACTTTTATGTGCATATTTGTCGCATGATATGTCTACCAATGCGTATTTAGAAACTTGTTTAACTCTTGACCATTAAGTAGAGTTTTGAGTAATTTTTTTTTTACAATATTAAGAATATTTTTGTATGACATCTTCGTTCCTATTTCTGAACTTAATTCAGCCCTTAAAATTATCCATTGTAGGGACCACGCTTTAAAAATTTCATTAAGACTTTGACTTGCATCTGTGACAAATTATATCTAGTCTATTATTTTAATAGTATACTGTAATAAATAACATAAATTTATTTTCTGTAATATAAAAATTCTAGGATGCTATTTAAAACTGAGAGACCGGTAAACAAGTATTTAAAATGGAAAGTAATAATGATACCTATTGTGGTTTCTACCAGACTTCAAGAATAATAGTTGATAAATTATAAAACACGATACAATTCTAGAAATACTTTATCGACCAATAAATATAAAGAAAAAACCTAAGCCAGGAAATATATTAGATAAATAACTCTAAAATGTCTAAAATATTATACAAAACTGAAAAACAAAGAAGCAAAAAACATTATCGTTTTTATTGAGTAAATAAAATTTAAATAATTTATTATTCATATTAATGTCGGTTTCAAGCCAAGAAGTAAGCTAAGTATGCTTAGCTTAGCTCACTTAGCTGAGATATTTCTTCATGCTTGAGTGCAGATCGGTGTCTATGTAAAAAAGCTATATTCGAGATGTAATTTCCTCAACTACGCATACCAAGCTATACAATCTAGCTAAGTTTTTGCTTAGCGACCGGCATAGATAAGACAGGTGATCTCTCATTGAACATTTTCAAAACAATTTAAATACAATGCACATAGGAGAGGACTACAACTCGAAAAATATTAAAAATTCCCATGACAATAAATTTTGGACAGTATTGGAGGATTAAGTACCGGACGACTAAATCGTTAAGTTTAGAGGAATTGCACGTGACTTGAATTTATTAAAGAATACACAATTTGAGTTTTAGATGCAGTTGAATACAAAGATATGTTGTTTGGATCTTATTTGATACCAAGATCAATGTATTTAAAATTCGTTATCTATGCCTATATATTCAATGAAAGCCAGTTATTTTGTTTTTAAAGGTGAAGAATCAGTATCTTTTATAAATGACAGTAATTTTTTAAACATTGTTTTGCAGTACAATACATTTGATGCTAGACATTAGACTTTGTATTACTTAGTATTAATATACCCATAGCTTCTTTTAAGATATTTTATCAGTTTCATTTATTTATTTTATTTATTAAGGATTGCCAACAATATTAACAGTGTTACATACAAATACAAAGTAATCAAATTGTGGACTAATTGAAATTACTATGATAAGCAAGCACAACATGCGCTGGGTTATAAATTCAAAATTAAATCAATAATAAATCTACGTATCTACATACCTAAATCTAATATTAAATGTTAGTAGATAATTATTATTCTGTAATGAATTATTTATTATTCTCGTTACCCTACATTAAATATATTTTCTAAAACATCTAGTAACTTGAATGAACATGCTTGATTACCAATCAATGACTCGTACGCGTCGGAAGCTAAAGTAATGTGTAAACAATGTATTCATTTTAAAATAATCTTCAATATAATTGATGTATCATTTAGCATTTTCAACTAGACAGTTTTCTAAACTGTCTTCAACGGCATTATTATTTATTACATTGTTATGAAGATATTAATGCCAGTGAGGTCAATGCACTTTGAATTGGGACGTGTTTTTCTGAATTTACGGTTATAAAGCGCTTTTAAATATAACAATGATAAAATGATAGTTTATTCGTTAGTTGTACTTTAAGTAAATAAATAAAAATAATCATTTAAATTAATATAATCACCAAAAAAAAATTTTTACATAGCGTTTATTAATATCTAAACATTATAAAATTTTTGTCCAATAAATTTAAATATATATTCCCAATTTAAAACAATAAACCGTGTACTAATTCTATTGAACTGAAATGAAATGAAATATAATAATTTATTTGAACCTGTAAAATGTTATAAATTATTTAGATTCCGTCAATATTAGCTACCACCAGTTTGGAAAGCAGTTCTTACCAGAACAGAACGGGCGAGAAACTCTGGTGTTGCTCTTTTGAAAACCAATTATGGGTAGATATTAACTATAGTTTATACAGAGAAAAAGAATGAACCTGTTATTTATTATTATTTAGAATATTTCATTCATATTCTCGCAATTAATGCAATTAATTACCTACATATTCTATTAGAGAAAAAATATTTAATAAAATTCTTAGAACAGAACAATTCCTGTAACTGCATTTTGTTCTATAAAGGGCGTGGTATGACGAAAGTTAGCATCCCGCGTAAACAGCGACTCCCGCTATGACAGTCATCCGGGATGACTCAGGCGCACGTTGTTCCAGAAATAAACGCGTCTGTCCGTGCGTCTGCGCGTGCGGCATGCGCTGCTGAAAAACGCTGTTCATGATTGGAATTCTGTTGACGCTTAGATTCTAGTTGCGAGTTTATTGCATTCAATTATGGATATTTTTTTTAAGGAATACAATCAAAATCGGTTCATCCATTGAGCTATATGATCCATAGACCTTAATTATTGCCCTTTTTATTTCAATTGAATAGCAACAAAATAAAATCACATATGATGCAATATAATGAAAGACAATTAAATGTACATTCAAGGTAGAAACGATTCTCAAGACACGAATTTGAAGAACGTACGCATTTACTGCAAATCTAATTTACATAGCTCTTGCTAAGTTGCAATAGTATACTATAAATGCATTTATTTGTATCATTAAAATTGCATAGGTAAGGACATAAAGATTTAAAAGGTCAACTCTTATATGTCGTTAATAGTGGCCATAAAGCAAAAAAGCTGTTTCATTATGGTTTTATTAATCAATTTATGTAAATTGGTTATCTACAAATAAAATTAATTTGTATATCCGAGTGAACTAATGGTTGCATTTTGATGATATTAATATTTAGATAATTCCTACAAACTGCATGGAAGTGGTATATTGAAGCGAAGTTAGATTGGCAGTGAACAATAAAAGTCCATATAAATTAAACCATATCAAACATACAATACTGACGTAAAATATACGTCAGTGGTGATAAGAACCGGAAACATTGGGAATCATACCATGACAACAATGAAATTAGACTTGCTCTAACTACGCGCATGTTATAGTTATGTAATAAATCACATCATTTAATTAATGATAAGTTCTCATCTCATCATTTTGTTGCTAGCAAATACTGATACCTACCTATTCGAATGTAAAGGTTTCTTTATCATAGCCAATTGTTTCTGATGGTAAATACAGCTCAATCATCATCATCATCATCAGCTCGTTGCAATTCACTAATGGATATAAGCCTCGTCAGCTCAGTCATATTGTAGCCGAAATATAACGTCAATTAGTTGAGTTATGCTGGCCTGCAGCACTGCATGTATAATGCATGATCCTGGAAAATGACTTTGTTACAATAAATAAAATCGACGATTTAGTTCGTAGGTATTAAGCATTTTAACATAAAAAAGATCAACTTTCACACTGATAATTTGGAAAATAATGAACCCTTGTTTTACTTCTTCACTTCCTACATGATTGGAAGACGGCTAATTCGTGATTTAGACCACCTGGCAACACTGGTAATAACCAGTAAGAAAGCCAAATGATAACATCAAATTAATTATTTCATTTCATTTAAGAAAACCGCCATGTTCCATTGATGGACATTAAGAGATATTGTATCGGCGATAACCAGATATTCTCGCCCTCAGCAGCAACTCCAGAAACAGCGACATACACGCGTTTAAAGTCACGCACCACATTCCCACGATAAAGATCTTGCAAGATCAAATATTTACAATGTGTAATCCACGGCGTTCCACATTCAACGATGTATTGTCCTGATTACTTATCTTAATTGAATTGTTTAGGAAGTGATAAGGTTTATTACGGTTTAAATTATTCGTGCTGGTTTGTTCTGGAACTGGTTATCACAAATAGCAGTTTTGCGATTGTCTATCTTAAGTTAGATTTGATAAGATCGAAAATATCGGAATTTCGATTCGTATTTCGCTTGAATAAGCCCTTTTACGGGTAAAAGGTTCATTAATCTGTCATATTCATTATGATATTATAATACAAGTATGAACTTCTCAATTGCATAGAATATTTTCAATGGTATTTGTAACAAAGCAAAAGACTATAAGGAATTATCTCTATGAGGACCGGCACGCGGAAATTGATCTCTTCTCGTTTCCATTTTAAGTCGGTATCCTTATAAAATAGATTGACAATCTGCATAATTAATTTGATTGCTTTATACTAACATAGTATTGATTAATTATACATTAGTATGAGATGAGTAAGTTGCTTGGTTGTTTGTAATCGACGCCTATATCAAACAACGGCCCAAATCTTAGAGTAAAAAGTAATACATGGAACATGGTTCATCCGCGTAAGACTATGTTAAATCTCATTACCAGTAATTTAAAATTGCGTCACTATATAGTATACCAGAAAGTCTATTAAAACCATGAAGAATATAAGAAGATATTTATGCGAATGCCAATGCTTATTATCTTAATGAAAACGTGATGCATTTCATCCATGAGATTGCCGGAAATACAAAAAATTCTCCATCGTAATCTCACATTCATGAACCGTTTAGAATTTTGAATAAGGAACTGTTTTTTTCCAAATTTAAACTCTTAATCTATGATTAAATCATGCCAATCACTTTTAATTATTTCGCAAAAATCCTTCAACCGCGGAAGTTCTAAGTTCGGTGCGTACACGGCGACAAAATAACCGTGTTTTGTATTGAAAAAAACAAAAAATTGACGGTCATTGTCTGGTTTACAATGGAACCACTTCGCAATGATTCGGTGGGAAAGTAATAGATTGGCCAGTTGGTAACTACACAGGCCTTTGCACGGTTGTACGAATCGTTGTGATTTTGTGTAAGTTTTCACGCAAACTAACGCCTTTATCATGATTAGAATTAATTTTTGAAACGCCCCTGATCAATGGTTAAAAAAATAAAATTAAACATTATAAATTGATTAGTGTTTTAGATCAAACTGATATGTCTTGATTTGTCAGCTATCTTTAATCTCTAGCTAATAGAGTTGCTATTACATCGTAATTTTATTAACAGAATTTATGAGGCACGCAGGTACGTTTTTATTAGATTCTTGCATTTAAATCACTCGGAAATTTACAATTGACAACGATCTAAAACGTGTTGATTTCACAACATTCGCAATCTTGTTGCTACCGAAGTTTTTGTTGTGCCCACACCGGTGCACAAACATCAGCATATATTAAACACTTTAAACGTGTTTGTTTCTATTGCATAAATTATTTCTCTACCATTCGAATATTACAACAATAAATAAACAATAACTTATGTTAATTCTTAACACATTATATCAGAAATGGGTATCGGCGAAAATATATTTTATAAAATTTAATTTAAATTATATTGAAGATAAGGACAAGCTATTAATAAATATATTACATGATATCGTGATTTTGCATGAAAACTTCATGATCGTTTCACATAAAATCAATCCGTAAAGTGAAGTTTATAGTGTTGAAAATGCGACGGCATGTGGTATACTGTGATTGTTCTGACGAAGAAGAAAACTGTTTGTATTCAATAAGAAGCTTTCAGACTGTGAGACGAGAGTCTAAAATGGTTATATTGGCAAGATCGGTAAGTCGAATCCTAGGATTCAGAGTGCAGTCACAAAATCAAAGTTATAAAATTTTAGATCCACCTTTAAATTGAAAATGAGTGTGTTTGTTACGACTTCAGGGCTTAGATATTGCAGCTATATTGATTCAATTTAGAGATATGACTGGAAATCTGAAGAGGGATATAAAATACTATTGATCATTGAAATTCTTATAACCTATAGCGGATACTTTATAAATCTAATTTAGAACGGTGGTAGTTATTGGAAAATAATCTATTATAATTTAACTAACAGTATTGTAACTGCCTAAGGCACCAGCTTACACGTGATGTCCTGGAACTATTTAATATCTATTCTTATAATCAACAATTTTTTTTATATCTTCATTTTAGTTGCAAATCTGAAAAATCACTATCTACCTATTTCTTTTTTTACAATCGTTTAAAAAACAAAAAATATTTTATCTTACATAGGTATTGTTTTTATTGGTGTTAACGACTTGTTCAAAATTCAATTTAAATAATTTTTAAACACGTGTAACTAATATTTATTTATTTAAATGAGAATTAACACCGGCAAGTATATTAAATGCCCCTTGTAACTGATACTTAATGGCTTCCGATGACCTTTAGCGGTTCTCCAGTGGGAGGTTGAATCGACATTTTATCTACTAATTATAAATGCGAAAGTTTGTGAAAATGTTTGGATTAGATGTTTATTAGAAATAAATGCAGAAACAGCTGAACAGATCTGGATGAAACTTGATACACGGATAGACCATGTCTTGGATTACACATGGCTACTTTTTATCCCGTTTATTTGCTTCTGCGGGAAATATGTCAAATATTTCATCTGTTTTTACATAGATGGCGCCGACTTCCTTGATTGCCACTCGGCTTATAGCGGGAAAGGCTTATCAAGTACGCGAAGCCGCAAACATAATGTAGTCGTTTACAAAGTGTTGATCCGGGATGCTTTATCAGAATAGAAATACTTTAGAAATATTATCACTGACTTTTGTTTAAATTTAGTTATCCTGGAATCACACTGAGGTATCATTCTCTCTCAATTACACCACCTCAGCTAGCTCACAAAGCATTACTGAATTAAATATTGTAAGAATAATTCTGCAACCAAAATATTTCCGCTTGCAACAGATAAAATAATACGAGCGTTGGTCAATGTACTTTAAAAAAATATACCACAGACAATAAATGAAACTATCCAAAATCTTGTTCGTGAAATTGAAAATGAATCAAAAATATAAATGTTCATTTAGAAAAAGTAAACGATCCAAATGACAAACATGTTTTTATTATCCAACATTTCTTACCAGAGGAGGCCTTAGGGGGAACCGCCCGGGGCCTTGCGTTTACAGGGGCAGCCTGAAGTGTCTTGGAGGACCTTTATTTACCATCTTGCAACTGTTAAAACCGGAGATTTTTTTTTCTCCGCTCGAAGCCTCGCGTCGTTTTTGTACGTTTGGTATAAAGCCTCGCGTGGTTTAGGCCGGCCCTGTTTCCCACCAATATTATTTAGACGTTTCGACAATGCCATAATCGACCTCTCCGAAGCCAAGGTCGTAATCTAGACGTAAAGCGGCCTCCAGGCAGAAATGTGAACGTGAAAATAACCTTGCAACTCTCGATTCGGTTATGCAATAGTGATTCATAGATTTATTTTTTGCTCCTGAGAGCTGTAGGTTTTAGTTGAAAAGGCGTATAACGAGTTGTTTGTATTAAAAAACATCTAAAATGAGAAGTATTTGAGCTATATGTCAGTGTTGTGGCATTGTTACTTCAAAACTTATTAAATGATTTCGATGTGCTTTCTTAGTCGTTTTGTTGTAAAAACATTAAGTGTGAAATGCATTACATAAAAAAATGCCTAGAAGGAGCCCTTACATATTTAGTATATTTGAGATCTAAATGAAATATATGCAAGTTTATCTTTGCCGCAGAGTTGATATGTTAATTTGATTACACATTTTTAGTAAACATAATTTTAAAACATTAGTCCCAGAGTATTTGCTATGAGTATATTTAATTTCAACTTTCTTTATTTTATTTATCTGCCTTATTATTTACAGAGGAAGCATCCTGTCTCTTTATTTGTTAATAGAATTCAAAAGTTTATTACCATGATGTATTAGAGGTGTGAAAATTATATAAATGTTAATAACTGCTTACTAATGATTGTGACTAACAACATGTAAAAACATTACATATTTATAGTAAATGAGTTTAGAAGTTTATTGGTACGGAGTTATCTGGTATTTGCTGGTGGAAATTTTGTTATTTTATATCCGCCTCGATAACGACCTCTGTACAAAAGATGTTAAAACCTACCATAGTGGTATACGTAAGTATGTCGCGTTCTGGGATCAGCCTGTGTATATCCGGTTCCAACAGGCCGGCATAATTGTGACGTCGAGGGGTAATCATCTCTAGTCAGTCGACATTCTATCGGACCCCACTCCATTTACCATCAAGTGTGGTTACTGTCCGTATAAAATAAAACTAGAATCTACTAAACCGATAAAAAAATAACTGAAAGAAACACAGTGTCCCCGTATAATCCTATATTTACTTAATTATATTTATACCGGAAACACATCTAAGCAAGCGGACTTGCGATCAAAACCAAGTATATGTTAATAGCTGCTAACAAATACAATAAACGAGATAAATGAACACAGTATACACAAAGTATTGAACGAGAATTTTCATGATTTACCGCCACCACGCGAGGCGGCCGTGATATCCTTGCTATATTGTACGGACACGATGCCTTTTGTTACATATATTACTGTTAAATACGATGTTTTAGTATACTTAGAGGTGTTAGCATGCAATTTGTTGCTATTCTGTGTAAAATCCAATAGAGGAGACACGCATGGCCATCGTGCTGAGCAGGATTCAATTGATTAAGACGAGCAAGTTACTTATTAAAATATATAAATTTGTAAGCATGCTAAGGACATAAAACGTTCCTTTTCTTTTAAAATAGTTTTAGGATACAATGAGGCTGGTATAATCTTGTAGATTAAAGGCCTCTGTGCTTATTCATTAAATAAAGATAAAAAAGCAACTTACCTGATTTGAATAAATAGTTCCAATTTCAATTAGAATAAAGGACAAATGACTGCCGGGTATATATATTTAATATATACCAAGCGATTAAATCACATAGGGCACACAATAGACGTACCACTTTGTTCATAATTATAAAAATTATAACATATTATTTAAATAAAAATATAAATTGTTAATGTGAACGTAGCATCACTATTGCATAAAACAACAACAAAAAAAATTGAATAAATTAGAAATAAATCTTATGTATATGCCACATAATGGTATGTCAATACCAATTTGTGATAAATAGCATTGCTAATATATTAGTTGTTTAGAATAGAAATGAATAAATACTTTTGCAAATAAATCGTACTTTTTTGTCTTAGGAAAGATTAACTAAATATACTACAAACTAGTATTTAGAAATAAAATATATTTTAATATGACAAGGATTGAAATGGCAATGAAAATTAAAACAGCAATATTTTAAATCAACGTAATTAAATGTATAAAATATGACATTAAAAATATTGGCTCGGAGGCGTAGCTGTATTATGGGTGCCATACATGCTACGGTCCATCGGAAAGGTCCACCGGTGCAGGTATGCTTGCGCCGATAGACCGCAATGTGTGTGGGAATAGACCCGTGCAGATTTTTGAGCCTGTGCAGGCGACCGGCGCAGAATCGAAATCAATTCTTTCAATTGACACCTGCGCAGGCATACGTAGCGTCTATGGCTGACATTAGGGTACGCCTGCAGTGCTGAGATCTTGGGTTCGATCCACGGATCGGACAAAGTAACATTGGGTTTTTCTACTTATTATCAACCGGAAGTCCGGAATGAGGGCCCGATATGGCGATAGGGTCACTCGCTATCACATCATGGGACGTTTAAATAAATTTACATAATATTATCTTATTTATAATTTATTTAATACACATACATCACGCCTTTATCTCGGAATAGGTGGACAGACGTGCAACTCAGGTACCTACTTTAGTTTGTTCTGCCCCATGATGTGATAGGAGGCGAGCCCATCATAATATCATTTATTGATTTTATATAAATACATGTTTGAGAAGAGAGTTATTAGATATAAGATCTTCCCAATACTTCCAGCTTCGCTTTCATTGGACCAGATCATAGCATTCAACAGTTCAATGGCTCCCATAAAATTAGCCGGTATATCGTTGATTTGATTACCGACTTAATACCCTTATTATAAGGTACTAAATCATGTAAACATTGATTGTATTAGTGTAATGACCTAAGCGTTTCAATTAATAAAATATATATGTAAGGATGATCCATTCTTATTTTATGTTTTTTTCTCGGTGCCTCAAATCACAATACTATACGTCGACTTTTGGAATGGAAATTATCTCTGGTATAATGATGCATCGTATCACATCTTACCTGCTATGGAAAAAAACTGCAAAGCTTTGTTTATGCTGGTCCCATTTGACGTCGCATGCCCAAGCTTACATTAATTATTAATAACCTTAAAAACAATGTTAATGAATTTAATGCAATTCGACTAAAAGCAAAACAAACTTCCAGATAAACTATTGTATAAAATAATCCGAACATGAAAGTTATTATACACCAATTACGAGTAAAAGTGATGTAATGTACCACACATTACGTCAGTTTTACTTGTAATACATACGAGGAAAATATCAAAGAAATTCCAAGTCAAAAGCGGTACCTACGCACGACTTTTGGATTAGCACATCATAACGTAATATGAAAAAATGTACAAATCTCTATAAAATTTCAATTTTCGGTATTTTAAAAACTTTAAACTACCAAAATATTCCTTATTAAATTTTCTATTTAGGTAAAATGATATGAACTTTAGGCGATGCACGGAATCAAGAACTTTAGTAACATATTTATTGTGAAATTGATGACACGATATCCATATTATAAAATATTTAAAACTACCAAAGATAAGATAACATAATGTAGAGATACGATGTTTATTTTTGTTTGTGTTTTATATTTTTCGAGTATATCACTTCTAAAAATATGGTTAGCGCACCGTTTTGCTACAAGGAGCACCCTAATTATCAATGCCAATTGATCTCACCGATTCAACATATTCCAATACAAATAATTTTTATTTCGATTTAAGATACTGTAAAGCAATTTATTGTTTTATTTTCTGATGGACTAAGTGCCTATTTCGTGGTGAAGTAAATGCTACCCCTTAATTATAAGACGACTAAATAAAGATTACACAGTTAACTATTTTTCCCTTTTCCAAATTAATGGTTATCAAATAAGGTAGGGATACTATCTATTTTAAATTAATATTTAGTACTAAGTTAGCCAACGCAATTCAACGCCAAGCTTTTTAATTTTAAAGTTCAATCTGGCTTGCAATTGTTTATGTGTAGTCGTGACGCTTACCATTTTGGCTAGCGATTTGCTTTTTTTGTTATTCAGTTGTCAAACAACATTTTCAAACTAGTAGGGGTGTGAATGTTTTCAAATTGTCGACCAATGATATCTAAGCAAGTTTTAAAACAAAAAATACTAAAGCTAGCAAAAACAAATGCAAATGTGGACTGGATTTAACTGCGATTTAACCTTTTAGAATATTGTTCTGTATAAAGCGATGAAAAAATTAAATGTAAGTTATCTGATACTCAAAGAATGTTTAAGTGAGATAGGTTATAAACAATTTATTTCTTTAAGTTTAATGCTTATAAATTAGTATAGCCCACTGATTGTATCATCCTACAGCTGTGGTCTCTAATGTCTTTAGTTGTTAAAAAGCGACCTAAAATTAATAAAAAAAATACTAAAGTTCACCTTTAAAGAATCAAGAGCGAACATTGACGTCATTTGTCACAATAGTTTACAGCGAACTGACGTGATTATTAAAAATTGATTATTATATCTACATTATTATTCATTATCCTTAATTGCCTATTTTTATTGAATAGTCATTTTTAAATTAAGATGATGAAAAAACAATTCAAATATTTTGTTTCTTTTTTGAATTTCCGTAATATAAAACCGGTTAACATTATGCTATTTATAAACAAGATTTGCAAGTTTTATTTTTTCATTAAATTCAAATAAGTTTTCATTAATAAAAGACGCAGTTTTTTTGTTGACACAAGTGGTATTACGTTCGTAAGTTTTAAAATCGCATAACATTTTACAATTTTTTCAAAGTAAGTTTTTATCAAAAGAACTTCACGGGTTTAAATTAACCTAAACCTCTGGTTTACTACGAGATACAACGAATCACACCAACAATGCTATAATACACAAAATTCAAGACTACTCTATTTCATACAAATTTTGAACCGTTCTAATTCACTGTTCGGCCGTGCTAAGCTTGAAAGCGGTATCTCAAAAACAATCAAAATCGTGATTTTTAAGTCGCCAGATAGTTTAAAGAAATGCCCATCCAATGAACTTGCCTAAATAACGGTATCTTGTTTAGAACTTGTTAAAAAACCTTAAAAGATTTTTTCTATCTCAGTTTTACATACATAACTATAAAATTATATTTACAAAACTTCGATTATCTCGAAAAAAGGTTTCCCTGACATACCGCTTTTGCGCTTAGCACGGCGGTTTTCTAGTTGATCCATATTCCACTAAACTTTATATACTTGATTCATTCGAATGAGTAGATGACGCAAATATTATGAAACATCAGGAGTATGCATCGGCATAACCTTGTCCAGGTGCTCATGTTTAACTGATAGCGCAATGCCTTATGCAACGATTGTCACGCTATACCTAGACTTGGTTTACGTACTTAGGTCTTGTTTAATGCGTGGTAAATAATTTTAACCGACTTCAAAAAGAAGGAAGTTAATTTGACGTATATTTTCTTTTTTAATGTCAGTTTTTATTTGAAAGGATATTCTTCGAGATTAGTGGAACGAAATTGCGAATTTTGATTTCCTATGAATTTTTCCGTTGTTTTTTATCTAGGTTATAATACGGTTGAAAACAGACTGACATAGTCGTGTCGAGTGGTTAATGATTACAGTCTCTTGTTAATCAACACGCTGTGGACCCCTCCAATTTTAACTGCAATGGGGTCTCTTTGTTGTTATAAATTCAAATCTAAATTCTAGAGTATAATCAGCACCTAATCGGAAAATATGTAAGCATGATTATTAGTTCAAATATCTTGGTCTTTCAAGAAAGCCTAGATTCAAAATGTATTCCATCAGTCGCACGAAGTTCGTGGAATGTATTAAATTACACATAATTTACTCATTTATAGATTCAAAAGTGAAATTTTAAATAATTGGAGTTCTAGTAGAAGTCAAACAACTTGATTGATAGTTAATAATCTTCATTAAAAACTTTCTTTCAAGGTTTTGATGTAGTAAACAAAAGACTTTTAAATTAAAGTATGTTTTTCTGTGTCACGGTTCGAAAATTATATTGTTTTGTCAAACCAGTAAGCGTGTCTTTTTCTAAGAACATTATACGCGCCTGCGTTAAAATCTTTACGTACGTATTACGTAGCCCTACAATTGTTTGTTTAAAAACCTCTATTATATGTTTTTCTTCTTTTGTTAACAGTTTCATTCCGTAACGGAGAAGAGATCTCAGAATAATGATTGTGGTGCCAACAGCGTCACAATTGTTACAGAGAAGAAAATAGAAGATGACTCATCAGATTCGTCCAGTGGCGAGAATGTTGAGATTGAAGGTAAGAATCAATTTATTATGCAAAGCATTCAGGGATAGATAAAAGGGAATCGAACTGAAACTTCTGATAAAGTCTAAGATTTGGAACCAGGATTATTCTAACAAGGGGTTTGGTAGTCAAAGTAGATAATCGATTAACTACACCAAAACATTGCTAGTTAATTCGTACATAATCTCAGTACAATACATTATATTACATATTACGGCAGAATAGGTTCTTGATAGACATTTAGAGATCAGTCGTGTATTGACATGAAAAATCCTATTATAAACAATAACAAGACATTAATTTCCGCAAATAAAATGTTTCATTACATAAACCTAGGTTCGGTACCTCGCCCTGCGTGCGATAAATTCCTTTTCAAATAAAAGATACAAATTACCTTTTATGTTTGTCCAGAAGATGGTTTGTGTGCCAAATTTCATTCAAAATAAAATGAAATAATTTATTTGAAAAATTTTCATGATAATACATTATTTAAATTCTGTCAATATTAACTACCACCAGTTCAAAATGGTAAAGTTAATATTGACGAATTTAATATTGTTCTCTGGTGAGGGAAGTTCTCACCAGAGAAGAAAGGGCAAAAAACATACCAATGAATTCAACGGATTCGACGTAAATTTTTACAGACATACAAACGTCTTCACTAATTTTACATTTGTGTCAAGTACAAAAGGTAATAAAACTTGTCGATATTGAACAGGACGACAACCCTACTTGATATATTTTTACTTTTTAAACAAAAGCCTTCGTGGAAAATTTATTTCAAGATTATCCTTGTTAATGTTGTCTGTAATAATATACTTGTATTACTTGATAAAATATAATTGATACATTTTTCAATAAGTATTTTCCTTAATAATTTAATTGTTGAGGAAAATATTGTTTGAAATATATTTATTACTTTGTTAGTCATTCAAAGCAGGGTATCTGAAACCGCGAGGTTAGGGATTCCTTTTCCACGTGATAAAAATACTTTTAGAGGAATTAAAACTGGTTAAAGGCTATGAAATTGCTAGATATAAGTCTCATCTTACCTCTTAGACTCTCAGTTGAAGTAGAGTGCATAATATATTTAGAATGTATTTTTCACTTTCTTTTATTACGCACCTGTCTCTGCCGTCTCTACACCACCCCAAGGTTGACTGGGAGAGAATGCCCATTGTATTAAGTCCGCCTATATACTATGTGTACAAAGTGTAAATAAATAAAATCAAAGTGTACTAAAGGCTATAGCTCAGCATACCATCAAGCTAACAAACGTCATTTAGTTCTGAACAATAAACTTGACGTCAGTCTAGCAATCACAAGAAAATGTGCAGCAAAAAATTACTCGTAAATACATTGAAATAGCATAAACATGGAAAGGAAAGACCGAGTGAATCAGCTTTACCATGGCCAACGCGTCAACGTTACCTATTAAGGGCATAACTGACGTGGAGTATGAACAATGAACGTAAGTCTAGAATTGAATATGAACATTGCGTGACATTACGCTGTTATTATTAAGGGTAGGTATAGTAAAACATCAGCTCTTATTCCAAGAAAAATATTTAGCCAATTTACTGGGCATTATAAGATATAACAAAAAGCAGTGATAGCCTAGTTGGGTGTGGAACGGACTGCCGAAACGAATGTCCGCAGGTTTAAAACCCAAATGGCACGCACCTCTGACTTTTCTAAAATTATATGTGTATACTTTATAAGTTATCGCTTGCTTTAATGGTGAAGGAAAACATTGTGAGGAAACCTGCATACCTAAGAAGTTTTCTATAGGAATTTGGAGGGTGTGTGAAGTCTACCAATCCGCACTAGGCCAGCGTGGTGGACTAAGACCTAAGTCATCTCAGTAGTAGAGGAGGCCCGTGCCCAACAGTGGGACAGTATATAACACAAAACTGATATTATTATATAAGGTATAACATTTAATTATAATAAATGTTGTTGCTCTTCATTGACAGTCGTCTTTACTTTTCCTTACATGCAAAGTCAAGTACAAAAAGTCCCCCGCCACGTCTGTCTGTCTAAACGCGATATCCACGAAAACTACGTAATAGATTTTGATGAATTTTGGTATGGAGATAGTTTGTGAACCTGGGAATAACAAAGACTATTTTTTATTCCGGGAAAATAGCGGAATTTTAAAAAAATCTTTTTGAAACGAGCGAAGCCGCGCCCACAAGATAGTCATCATATAAACAGCTTTACTCGTCATTAAGTGTTATCAAAAAATTGCTATTAATCATTTTTATATTGTCCAACTTGTTTAAGTACCATTTTAATTTGTTTTTTCCCTAAATATGGTGGATATGTAAAATGTCAACCATTATAATAATCAATCGGCCAAGGTATGTAAATATCTCATACACGTATGCAGACAAATATTCAGATGAGATAGATAACTGTGTGTAGAGATAAAATTAATAAATATGCGAATAAATTAAATAATATACGGAAGATCAAACTAGTTATACCGAACACATCTAGACCCCAATTCTGTATTTGAAACCTAACGCACGTTTACACATGGATACGCAAATCTTTTAGCTCCAACGCCAATAATGATATAATAATAATATCAGCCCTGTATTATACACTTGCCCACTGCTGAGCACGGGCCTCCTTTACTACTGAGAGGGATTAGGCCTTACAACGCCAACGCCAATGGCTTGGTTATATCACTAATAAAGGAACGTATGTATGTAACTTATAATTAGTGAAGATATTAATAAGTATGCGCAAGAGTCGCTTGAATACAAATTTATTTCACAATACAGGGCTGATGACCATTGTAAACTGTTTATTCAATTTTCACCCACACTGTCAAAGTATACAAAGTTCGCTCTCCCGCCTCGGACTGTTTATTTGAAAAACTTTCAAGTACGACTTCACAGCTAACGCAATAGATAAACAAAGAGCAGTATATCTACTTTTCCTCGTTATGAGTAACACGCTAATTCCCTTTACCCAGATCTTTGTCGGTTTACAAAATTAATCACGATTTACTTCACGAACAATGACACAGTGATGATACAAAATAAATATTAATCAGTTATAAATAATTATGATGTTATTTCGTCACCTGATCGTTGGAATGTGATAAAGTTTTATCTTTATGCGGGATTGTGTAATGTGTAATTTGAATTCGTCATTACAATAAGATTAGGCCTTCACGTATACTCAGTGTCCTTTATACATAATTTTTCCCGTACAAATTCCGATCCAAGAGATTTTTTATAACCACGCGATTTCTTCAACAATAATCTTTAAATTTCAGTTAATTTACATAAAACCGTAATGTAACCGTAATAGTATTAACCTAAATCTTCCTCAAGAATTGCACTATTTTTTAGTTAAAATCGTACAAAAATCCATTCAGTAGATTTCGAGAAATTCTATCACATACAGCTTTTGGAGACTTTCGTTTTATAATATATAGGTATCGTGCACAATTACATCACCTCCTTGGCCAAAGTGAAATATTGTCTCTTTCGGTTCTAGATTCATTTGTAGTGATTCACAACTTGGTTCTTTTCACATACATCACGCCTTTATGTACGAAAGGGTACACAGAGGTGCAACCAGTACACTTCTCGCTTAATGTGTTCCGGCGTGTGACAGGGGCGAGCCTATCGCCATATCAGCCACAAGACAGAGCGGAATAAGCGGAGTGTTCTCTGACCTGATATTCGATTGTTATTTAGTATAGTTATTGTGTCGTACGATAGAATATCTAATATCAACTTATATTTAACGGGTCTAACGTATAAAATAAATCCATCTTCGCTATTGTTCACACTTCAGCAGAAATCTAATTCTCAAAAATTTTACCAATCTCTTTATGATTATTGAGGAAAATCATGCGTTGAGATACGAGTTAGGTATCAGTAAACACGTCACCAGGGGGCTTGGCTCATGACTCAGTGCCTATTATCTCTACGTGCACTGTTATTTGGTGAATCACAAAAATATTTATGATACAACGCTTTATTGAATTTGAAATTAATTATGAAACGTAATTATGTAGTTATAATCTATACGATATAATTATGGAAGCAAACAGCACTTGAATCACAGATGCATATTTTCACTCGCACCTAATGTAGTGCGACAACTTAAAAAACAGTCCCTCAATTGGCTCTGCATATCTTGAAGCTTAGGAGTCAATTTAAAATACAATGGAAAACTGGATAGAAGTCGTCTAATATTGTGTTATTAAAAATAATGTTACAGATTTAATGATCATCATCAAAAAGTACGTGGCTCTAAATGAATCAACGCAAAATAACCTTTGTTATGACCATAACTAAATATTAACCAAGATTGAACTTGAGTTTGGACACAACCGTGTTTTCTAAGTAATTTTATCTACTAACATTGTTTCAATATTCACAACTAGCCTACAAGATTTAGATTTTTTTTCCATCATTCGATATTTGCCTAAGTGTCTGTATTGAAGCTAAGCGTAAAACATCACCTGTTTAGTCCATTCCCTAGGTAATGATGACATTGATTTTGTCAGAAGGCCTGAGTAACCTTAAATCACCTTGACACACTTTAAGTATCATTTTCACGTGTACATAACTGCATACTATCGTCACGAGTCGTGTTAGCGTGGATGTATGAAATTACATAGTTTTTGTGAACTTTACGGAGATTTTTTGTGTAAATCAATGTCAAGTTTATTCTTTATATAATAAAGTGATTTTAATTGTTTAAATGAAAATATCTTTTTCCTAATTTACATTAAATTTTAAATAAAATTGACAATTAAGATTTTGGTATTATTAATCGAACGTTGAAACGAAAATAAAATATTTAAATTGTATTTATTGCTGATGCATGTTTCATGTTATTCTGATTTGTATTCAGATAAAAATATAGATTAAAATACTCTGCGCTATTTTTAATTGGAATTATTTATTTAAAATAATAATAATTAACGCGTTTATTCGATTACAGATCCCATGACTCGAATAATATTATAAAATACGGTAATTGTTTAGCATAATGAGGCCATTTTTCTCAATTATGAATTTTATTACGCTATAAAATAAGAATAGGGCTTAATTTGCAAACTTAATTAAAACCACGAATAAAAGATTAAATTATTAAGAAAATGTTAATTAAAACATATTGATAGGCGACATTGGACCAAAATTAGAGAATATCTTAAACAGGGACAATACTGTGCTGATATAACATATTATCCACTGAATTGATATTTTCTTTACGAAAAATTGTGCCTATGGTCTAAAACTCTGTTGAAGTAATGTTACTTTCCCGTCAAAATTTTGTCATCTGTCGCGACTTATCTTGTAAATCAGAATGAAAAGGATCATAACAAAGTTAACTGACATTTATCTTTGTCATCGTCAAAGGTTTTCCTTATTTCTGGAATTCTTGCAATTTTTTTTATTACAATAAATATGAAATACAATATTTTTATGTATTATTATTTATTACGTATCGAACTCTGGAATTTGTGCACGTTGCCATACTCATGTTCTCTTTAAGAAACTAAAATCATTTTTTTTTTTTCTATATTACAATCACAGAATTTTCCGTTGCCCGACCTAAGGCTCGAACATAGAACGCTTCGCAAATAAACTGTTAGAGCAATGAAGCTATAATAGATTATAATTTCACACGGACATGGCAAAATAGCCGCACTGCACCTGGTAATAAGGTGATTAGGGTCCAGATAGTTTCTCTTCTGATGTGAGACGTATATCCCTCGCTAGTCGAAATTAAGGCCAGCCAATTTGAAGTCAGATATAAACCAAGTGATCCCATAACGCGACATACTTACATGGGCCACTATGGGTATACCGTATATCTTATGTATGGTGGTCGCTGTCAGGGCAGATACTATCCTTTCACCAGCATCAAGCAAGTTTGTAATCGTTATATTATACAGTTAAATGTACGCCTCATACCTCATTCGAACTCTGTATAACTTCTTTGTTTAAATTTAATTACGTCACAGTGAATTGTGATTACAAATAACAGTTATAGGAAACGTTTTTTTATAACGTTACGCGGCGATCACGTTATTTTGCACAATGTCAAGTTCGTATAACGTTGATTAGTAACGGTTTCTACTTTTGATGTCAAAATGGTTATTGTACGTTTTTTCGTTATTTGGATAAAAACGGTATTGAGGTTAGGTAAAATGATTATAAGGTAAAAAAATCCATGCCATAAAATGAGACTTTCTATATAAAATGTTGTTCAATATTTCATAATTTTTATATATAATTTATCCGTTGTAGAAAATAGTTATATTTAAAGAAATTTGTAAAACACAATTCAGTAGTCATGAATGTTTCGTTCTTTTCAAGGTCTACTAAGTCATTACAAAAAAAAATATTCTTACATTATATTCCTAAACAAAAAGTGATTTTGAAACCAACGCTAAATGACAGAGGTCTGACCCGCGGCACAAAGTTTTGAAATCATTTACAATATATACTTAAGCTGAATTCATTCTACCATATTAATGTGATTCATAGTTTCTAGACGGTGGCGCTTCTTTCCTA
Source organism: Manduca sexta (assembly GCF_014839805.1). NCBI lineage: Eukaryota > Metazoa > Arthropoda > Insecta > Lepidoptera > Sphingidae > Manduca > Manduca sexta. The sequence goes on from NC_051129.1 coordinate 12,888,977, forward strand.
GAAAATTGTATAGTTTTCTAATCAAACACAGTTATATTCCTAATTCCTAAAAAGTCCAGATACTGGCCTGTTTCCTAACCCATATTATTCCAAGAAAAAAAAAATATGATTGTAAATTGTATAAAAATACCAATGGGCTATTGCGAGCATCCTCATGACGCCCAATCCAAGTTTCATTAGAATCTGATCAATGGTTTCCGAACGCATACATCACAAACATACAAACATCGATTTTTATTTAAATATTAATAAAATTTATCATAACATAATTGTTTGTTGCTTTGTTAGCCTATATTATGTAAGTATATTTCCACAGTGATCAATAAAGTTCATTTTATAGTCAATCCAATAGCTATTTAAGATGTATATAGCAACATCCCAAGTATACATTCAGTTCGTCAATTATAATATCATTAAAATTCAATGAAACATGTGGCCAACGTGACAGAATCAAGGAAATCAATATTATTCAACAAACTTTGGATGTACCGGTATAACCAAAGGTTTTTGTGTGGATTCGGTCGACAATGGGTTTCAAATAAATACTTAAACGTTGTCTGCATAAATATAGAGACAACTACGACGTAAAGAGATGTAAACAAAGGAATAATAGTATTATAATTATCAATTAATAATTTATACCTGTTCACCTATCCTTTGTCATATTTGTAAAATTTATTTACATCATCTTCCTAGTCCATTTATATACGTATAGTGTTTTTGGAATTTTCAGCAGCTTATAATTATGTTTCCTATAATATTGTTTATAAGTTTAAAAATCACATTTTCACATACAGTAACAAATTAATAGATGATCTTCATAAACGTATAACAATTCTATCTAACGATATTGCGCAATGAGCTCATAAGAATATGCCAAAAAAACTAGTTTTATTTGGCGCCGATGACATGAAATTTGCATATTTGATAAAAAATATATATTTAAGCTGGGCCATAATTGCTTTTAACAACTAGATGAGTAAATTTTTAAAAACACATGATGTCACTTTTGCCAGCTATGGCGCGTCAAACAGAATGTTTCACTGTTGTGAAGATTTTATTTATGTATTGTGATATTTTAACAACTATTTATTATACGACATCTTATATATCAAAATACGTCTTCAAAGACCAACCATTGCTTTTAAAAGGAAGTATACATGACTTAAAAGCATATTTACTGAGTGAGACAATTAATAGAAGAAGCTGTTGATGATTTCATACTTAAACCATCACTTAAAGCCGCTTTTAATATACAGTGCCAATCTTAACCTACAATCCCCGAGAATGAACCAATCAAAATAAATCATGTTTTTTAAGATAAATCGAAAAACCAATTGGGATCATGTATTTAAAACAGCGGTTAGAGATAACTGAAACTATTTCAATTAAATTGGGTATCTCAATAATGATAGAACAGTATTATAAGCACCATCAATTATTTTTCATACCTCTCACGGCCATCGACCTTGCCCAACCTTTGCCTTATAAAAACTATATAGGATGGTGGCAGCGGTTGACGCTCAAACCAGTCCGCTAGCGGTTGTTAGCCTTTCTCTTTCGTCGCCTGACACACTTCGGTATTGCGCAATCGAATTTAAAACAGTTGCACTTGTTTATTTCACAATAGGAATTACATTTTTGACACAAATATGCAACGCTCATCTTTGAACATTTAATGTGATTCATGATGATTTGTGCATTGCATATGACTTTTTACTCAAATTGCTGGCGCATTAATTCAAGGGTATATGTTAATTTGTACTTATATTGCGAACATGACTTTAAACATTTTTAAGTTGATAAAAATAAGAAAAGACATTCATGATTCCTGCTTTACTTATCTTTTATAATTATTGGAAATTTTCACTAAAAAAACTTGATATTATGTGATATATATTTCAATTTGCGTATTAAAAATAACAGAGTATTTTATTATATTAGTGAGCCAGCGAAATGATATTATTATTATAACTTATTTCTTTTTAACCAATAACACGTGTCTTCAAAGGTTGCATCATATCTTCCAGTGCACCAAATGAATAGATAAGCTCCTAGATAATGAATATTAACAGCAACAAGCTACATTATATAGTTTTAAAGGTTAAACATCACCATATTTGCTCTCTCTTGATTCTAATGTATTTGAGGTTGAAGCTGCTTGTCTGTTTCATTAATTATCAATCATCTAATAACTCATTTTTATTAATATCTTTCTTCATACAATCAATTTATTTCTTTGCTAATCTTTTCAAGCATCATACATTCATCAATCTATGTATTTGTTGGATAAATATTGGATAAATAGTCAACTGCGCAAATATTTATTACAAGTTCATTCTAAGAATACTTAGCATTGTAATCGACTCGCGTTTGTGAGAACGGAATACGATCTTTAAAGCCAACAATAGGTTTATTATTTCAGATGCTAAATGGTTTCAATAATGGCTCAAATGTTTATAGTAAATGAATGTCAACGACCTAAATCACTGAAGGTATTTGGCTCCTTCGAGAAATGTTAAAACTTAGCTTTTATAGCAAAATGAATTAAAAAGCAAATAATTCTAAACTCGATCGAAATGTAATCTATTTTAGTGCAGACTACTGAGAAAGACAATGAATAAGAAACAATTTATGGTATATTTTTCCATTACAAGCAACAGTATGATAGAATAAAATAAAAATATTATATCATGTCCCTGCTATTTACAAGGACTTCCGTAATACATGATAAGACACTTGAACTATTGTAATAATATATAGAAATAAGGAACAAGCCAATTAACTTGATAATGTGAATATCGTTATCTAAAATATAACGCATTGTGTCATCGGTTATGCTGCTGATAAAGTCAAGTTCGTTCAAGCTCTTGAGCTGGCTACTCTCTATAGTAACACTGGGGCTATAGATCGGCTCGAGTGCGTACCTCAAGATATCTTTTTATTTAAACATGTTGACATACTTCATATTTTAATAGAATAATAAATGTAAAGTTATTGATTTTACTTAAAACAACAATTTTACTAATAAAATCAATCACAATGGGCATGTTGATTTAGTGCATAATTTTCTCAATTTTAATTTCAACTAATATTTAATAGTATATTTATATGGCCTCGAAAATTCTAAACCCTTCCAAATATTCCAAAATGAGTTTTTTTTTCTATTAAACGTTCCATTATAGAGTATCACTCTTTATGTCAATGCTGTTTCACCCAACCTTTAAAAAATATTTATAATTCCTTGAAGATCAAAGCCCTAACCTAACATTTCTGGTTCCAGATAAATCGCTCCCCATAGTGGAGCCGCCAGCCCTGGAGGCGTCAGAAGAAGGCCACGCAGCACAATGCGCGTGCCCTAACTGTGACGAATTGCTGTCCAGATTCTCAGAATGCAGTATCTGCTTGGAACCTCTACAGGTAAGAATTATCTTCACTTAACATTTTATAACATTAGTAGTTCTTATCATGCTACTAACGAAGGATTAATAAGTTTACAAAATTATTAACGAACTAGGATCATTATTCAAGGATAAGTTTATTTCGATTGCTGAAATACATATTCTCGAATTCTAGAAAGTGCTCTAATTCTTTGTTGAGACAATCCTGAAAAATATTGATACATTAAAATTGTAAGTAACTCTTTGATTGAAAGCAGATTTGACCAACACGTAAACCTTGTACACTATCTAACCAAAAAGATAAACGCGATAAGCTATTTTATTTTGATGTTAGCGGCTATTAGCTAATATGTCAATATGCAAAGCAAAATGTGCCAATGTATCAATGAAATCATCTCAAATACCACGTCGCTGGATAAAAAAACACACTTAATTATATTTTATAATCAACATATTTTTTGAATCAACATTTTTAATTCTAAAATTAATTGTGAAGAATTAATAATAACAAAAAACTATTTAAAATAGTTTATTATACGAAACATTTTGGAATCAACATTTTTAATTATTAATGGCGTGACATTTATTTGTCGTAAAACTAAAATGTTAATAAAGTACATTTTTACCTATATTCGATGAGAAATGTTATTATAATAAATACTTAGTTGTAATTATTATCCAACCTGACATTTAATTAAAATACTAAACTAAACATATTCTTTATAAAGGTGAACTTCCGGGTACCAATTCATTCGGACGAAAATTGATAATATTATTAACTTTATTGTAAATATCGGATCGAGTACATTTCTCACATTTTTGCTGGTGGTAGGATATATTTTAGATCCGCCCCGATAGTGACCACCGTACACAAAGTGTTAAACTCGCCATAGTGGCTCACGTAAGTATATCGAGTATCTGGGTCAACCTGTGTATATCCGGTTCCAAAAGGCCGATATAATTGGATCTATGGTGGACTAAGGCCTAATTCCTCTCAGTAGTAGAGGAGGCCCGTGCCCAGCAGTGGGACAACATATAATACAGGGCTGATATTATATATTATTATTATACGGGATATTGAAGTTTTCATTATTTATGCTGATTTAAAACTTCTTCAGGTTATTTTATTACTTTAGCATTAAGAATAAGTCAGGTGTTTCTGCACCCAAATAAAATTAACAGATCTGTCGCCATTTCGTACAATAATATAAATTTCCGCTAACTAAAGATTTTAAAAAGGTTTTTTTTCCTTATCAAAACATTATATCATATTTACAACATAATAGCTTTTTTAATATCTGAATATAAATTTCCTTTTTACATCCAGAAGCGATCACATTAGGGCTTATTATACTTTTTTGAAAATTTTATGTTCTTATAATTTTTATAAGTTATGACATTCAATAAAATTTAATGTTAATGTCATTTGGATGTATTTTGGTCAGTCACGTTTTAGAATAAAATTATATCTTCAAGGTCTAGAACTCAACGGATTTACACTTGAGGGTAGGTTGAGTTGTTGGCCTCACGTTTCGAATCCAAAACCCAGTGTTACCTACTCCCAAAAATATTTACCCCTGACGCTGAATCTAAAATACCTTAAAATCGTAATATTTACTTGAAAAACCTCTCTTTTTGATTTGTCACTTTTCAAAAATATTTTTGGGTATGATAAGCGCTTGATATTGTAGTTGATGGTATGAATTTTATGGATATTTCACCATTAAAGCAAATTAACAAGAACTAACATATTTCCGAATAATAATCTCAGTATAGACAAAGTAAATAATCACCATACAGTAGTTGATAGTTGTTTCTAATTTATAAAGCCCTATGTCTAAAGTAAGGCTGGTAACATTTCCTTTTTATTGACGGTCCCATTCTTAGTAACGAAGAATTGTGCGAGATGCCATTTATACACTAGATTAATAATAAATATGATTTAAAAAATAAATATAACAAAACAAAGAGCCTTTAAAAATATTACATAACTAAAAATACGACATGCCACTAATTTACCTCCTAAATTTAAAGAGAAATAAGGGGAAAACCCTTAAGTTGGGAATCCCGGCGAAACTCGCTCTAGGTTTCAAAGTGGTAGACGAATGTTGTAGACATGGACTGGCTCGACTGTGGTATCATGACCCCAGCGAAAACCAACGCAGAATGAAAACTTACTGTACTATTTTGTATTTACCAGCATATAAATTAAAATACAACCTCTCACTGCCTACTTTTGAATTTAGATAATCCTTAATGAACATCCACCATACTTATCTTTAGCAATCTGCATCTGCTAACTGTTTTTCCAAATCGGTCCCACTACACCAATCTTTAGTAATTTGTACCTGCTTCCTGTTTTTCCAAATCTGTTCAAGATAATACTGTGGTACTTGGTATATAAACTCACCAACTACTAAAATCAAATACAGTTTCTCCTTAATACGTCGACACAGGTGCTGTGAGATGGAGGTAATTTTAATCACTGTTAACGCCTCGGGTGCTGGTAACACGTGCGGTTCGTAAACAACGAATTTTGATTTAAAGCATTCACTTTGTAAATTCGTTTTCAAAACTTTATCATAGATATAGTTCGAGAAATAACTCGCCTATTTTTTACCAAGTGTTAGGTGCTCTATGATAGTACTAATCTATATATTAATCCTTGAAGAAAAACTTTGTAGCCCTTTTTAAGCATATTGTACGCACAGAGTAATTTAGCACAATTAAAGTTCAAATAGAGGAGCGCAGAAAATATGATTTATGCATACCTAGTATGTATGATAAATATATTAAATTAAACTAAGTAAATACACCTTTAACTCTCAAATTATAATTATAAACTTACACCACGAAACAAAGTATTATTAGAAATAAAAGTAACTTTTCTGCCTTTTAAAACAAAGACTTGAATCAAATATATGCTAATCACATTCCTTTCGATGTAAGATTAAACCTACGATATTTCGTGAAACAGTTGGTTTCTATACCACTAAGTCAAATTAACCATAATTAAACCGTAATTAATTCATTTAAATATAAAAAAAATAAATACATTTGTTTGTCTAAGATTAAGACAAGTCGTTTGTGAATACATAAATAAAATTATTCCTACTAATATTAAATCAAGATTGCCTGTATGAGGGTAATCTCTCGAATTACTAAATAAAGTCACAAAAATTCTTACAGTACTAGAAAGTTACACTATCACTGAGTATCAGAAGCCTTTTTTTATTAATTATTTTCAGTCTCGATGAAGTTATACAGGCAAAATCTTGAGCAAAAGATAGCATGACAGTAACAAATAATTCAAGATTTAGACAAGTCAAATAGTACAAGCCAGTTTAAGTGTTCATTGCTGTTTGTTTAGTAAACGTGAATGTATTATTTATAAACAGGCTATACTAGTTTTGACATTATTAATTTGCAGACATTACGAATGACATCTGTCAATTATAAATCGGACAACGTATACATATAACATGTGTGTGTACATATTAATTATAAAAACATTAATTTCCATTATAATATAGTTTTTTTTTGCTAAATTAACTCAGAGCCTGAAATATGTGCCAGATATACTGAAAAATTGGAACTCTGGTTGAATTTCAGCCTACCTCTTCAAGGATAAAGGCGTGATCTATGTTTATTTTGCACCACTTTTATAATAAACATAGCTTATACATATTAGTTAGACAAATTATCCTTATCGTTGATACAATGAAGTTCAGACATATATACACCGCGCCATTGAGAGATTAGCATTAATTTAGTGACTCTACGATATCATAATCGTCCGCAAGCACGTCATAAATTATTGTAACATACATACCAAGACAATTATGAATTAATATTAAGATAAGCATTCTGATACTTTAGATATATTATGTATACAAATCTTGTTACATGTATTGATAATCTTGGAATTACAAGTTTTATGACTGCTCTTATGGGATAATTATGAATTCAAAATAAAAAAATATTTTTCCTATAAATGCTATTTCTAATTACAAAGAAATAACTAATATTAATACTCAATATTATATTATATTTTATTCAAATAACTTTTCTGATCCTTTGAATTACATTTTTTAATAATTTTCAAACGTTATGTTTCTAAAAAGCAAAATTTACAGAAATAAAAAAATACGTTTATTAATAGTGGCTCCGACAGACGTTCTGCCACAGGTAGCCTTCTACGCTGATCGCATTTTATGTAAACTACCTTACATCTTTAGGGTAAAAAATTATCCTATGGTTCAAGCTGGAACTAGCTCTCGCATAAAATTTGATTGAAATCGGTCAAATATTGTTGGATAAGCGTGTACGAAAAATTATTTTCATACATAAATATCACCCAAATTGCCACCCTCCTCCGTCTTTCTCCGTAGTTTTTCAAAATTATTCCTTGACACAAACCTAGTACTGATAATGAGGAACACAACGAAATGGTTTTACATACATGTGGCATTTTCATTTTGTAGAAATTTCTACAGAATTACAAACGTGGCAAGTAATTTAATTTGTATAGAAGAGTTGCCATTCGTCCAATACGAGCCGCACTCGGAACTTGCAAGTTAACGCGATATTATTAATGCAGCAGCATCAGGTGAAGTTGAGTGTTCCTAATAGTTCCGTTATACACGCTACAACTCTAGTATACTTAGAAATATTTCAACTTTTGATCTAGCTTGTGAGTTGTGTAAAAAATTAATACCCGATGAATAGAATCGATGCTAATCATGAAAATTTGATCTGATTCGTTTCATCCATTAAAACAGACCTGTATAATTATGCTAAATGTTGAAGGGGCAATTGTCTTTTATCATTTTTAGAATGGGTCGTATTACGTTGCGTACTCATCCGGGTTGTAGAATGTTCCAATATTCCACCAAATGTGACCGTCTTTTCAAATATATGTTCTATACAGAATGGAATAGAGCTCACTGAAAAGCAGATAGTTATTTGTATATATTTTTGCCATTTAACCACGAATTTACCGTGAAATACTTTGGTTAAATAATATAATAGTGATATCCTGACCAGAAAAATAAAAAAAGTGTTTTAAAGGTAGCATTGTCAGTACAAGAAATAAGTTCCATATTGTACCGTCCAACATAGCGAGATCTTTTATTTTCCAGACTGTACTACTAATGAAACAAAACATCTTATTCCCTTTAAACCCCTTAACAAACTTCGAAGATCCAAAGTTTACTGTTGCTGGTTGCCGGCATTGTTCAACATTTACGAGAGTTCCGAACTACGGGGTATTCCTAGCCGCATTGTACTATGCGACTAGTTGGGGTTGTTTAGTAATCATACATGTAAACAGGGTTTTACATACTTAGGGCCTGTGTCACAAGTTTCAAGTGAATTTTCCTTGACAGTTATCGTATTAAACAGGTAATGTAGATAGGTAGTACTTATTATATAATTATATTAATTCATTTGGAAGCATTTAGAATGTTACTTTTGTATTTGGTCGGCTTATACATTTATGTGACGAATAACATTCGGAAGTTGTGAAACAGACCCTTAATATTTTAAATGTTTTGAATATCGGAGCTCTTTAGAATTTTGTTCGATATGGTCTTATGCGCTTATTACGTCATGAAACGAATATATTATGCTCAGCAAATTATATATATACTAATTGCGCCTCTGCCTAGTTCTCTAAAGATAGTACCGGTAAATTACTACCAAGTAGTGTAACTTCGCCCTCCTCCGTCACTTCACTTGCGAAAACACGCCTTAGTATTCATAATTATGCGAATATTAAACAAACATTTGTGTATTCATTGAAAAAAATGATAAAAACCGTGAATATAAGGATTTAAATGGTTATTGTTAATTTGTGTTAAGCACGTAGAGCCGTTGGTTCTTGCGCCTGATCTCTCTGCGGTCATGTCGGATCGCTGTCTCACCGGACTATGAGAATGTAGGAATAGAGAGTGCACCTGTGTTTTGCGCACACACTGGTGCTCTACAATATCTTCTGCGTATCTGGCTGATCTCCGTTGAGATTGGCCGCCGTGACCTTAATTCGACTCAGAGAATTCATTCATTAATTTATAAAGCCATGGCTTTATTATAGCCAAATCCCAAGCATCGCTTCTAACTCTAATTTCTCTGTTTCAGTGCTGCGGCCCCTGCGTATGTCCCTGGTGCGGCGGCGTATGGTGCGCCCGGTGTTCCCGCAGGATGTCCCGGTGCGCCTGGTGCCGGGGCGCGCTCAGAGCCCCCGCCACACCCTGCCTCGCTCTCCAGAGACTCGTCAATGATCTCATGCTGCCGTGTCGGAATTACAGGTGAGAATCACATAATTTGAAGTTGTTTTCCTCAGATTTACTCAGTAGGGACAGGACACACATGGCGAAATCTAAATGCCCTGGTTGCACCACTGCCTACCGCTTCGTAGATGAAGGCGTGATGTGTCTTTGTTCTTTACTTGAAACACCCCATGCGGCCTCAGACCGCTCGCTGGCGTAACAACGCTGGCCCTTAGCTTGTATATTCTAAATAATGAATATATTTTTTAAATGTATAGACAAGACGTTTGACCATAATCACAGAAGGGAAAACTGTTGTACGATGTTACACGCATATAATATCACTTGTATAGTCCACGTAAATATTTTTTTTTAATAATTTCTAGTTAAATTCTCAAGTTATGAACCACGCTGGATAAATTTGTGTCAGTGGGTCTTTTATGCCACAATGACTATCACTTTATAATTAATTGCTACCCAGTTTTCCAATTACATAAATGGACAAAAACTTGACCGTATTTCTCGACGATTTACCGAAAAAAAACTTAAGTGTTAAGGCATAATAGATTGCATTATATCAGCAAAAACATTCTATAAAGTACAATAATACATAATAATTCAAAATGACAATAACAATAAAACATTGAATCGTAAAAGTTAGCTTTCGAAGACAATAAAAAATCGACTCAGTGTTACGAGCCAAATCAAATGTAAACACTCAGTAAAAGTCACTCGGCCTGTTGTCTCAACCGCTGTTTTATTTATGTCTCCGTTAAACTATATTTAAGAAATGTTGATGTTTAAAACACTGTATATTTGATTTATAGTAGCAATAAATATGTTTTTATTTAAATTCTAGTTTGATTATATTATATATACGTACTATTATCGTTTGAACGCGATTATCTTGAACTATTTTCTCTGATTCTGAATGGTTTTACTAATAGAAAGCTAAGTTATTTCTGAGTGATATAAGCTAGTCATTATCTTCGAAATACGACTCACACATCAGCGAAATCTCGAGTTAAATCTAGAATGTTGTAGACGTACCGCTCTCTTCATGAGTTCTTCAAACAAATTGTTCTCACAAAGCACATCGTAAACATAAAAAAACCTATTTCACAAAGAGTACGTTTTTATTGCGGTTGTTTTGGTACTATAAATTATCTTGAAGTGATGTTGACTTAAACTAAACTTTATATTTAATAGAATGGGGAACGTAATTTAATCTAATAAATTTTAAATTTTAACTACCTATTGTTTTGTTTGAAATTCTTAGATAACCTTTTCACTCCTCAGGATTAACATAGAATCCATTCTTAGCTGCTTCGAAATACAAATTAGTTTGGACAGCGCAGGTCGTAAGGAAGGATTTTTGAAAGTTCACTTTATACAAACAACACAAAGTTTATTATAGCTTAAATATTCAGTGTTTCTAATATCCCATCAATCTCCAACATTTGGTGACAGACTTCTTCAAGTCTATCGATCATATTTCCATGTTACAATATAATCATTCCCAAGTTTACGCCAGACAGCGATGCTATCGCAGCCGCTATCGGCTTATTTATAGAACAATATTTATTTTTCACGCTATCAGTCGTTGACCACTTTCTTGAAGTTTATAAATATTTTTATGTCTGTCTCATTGAGGTAGGCAGATAATGGAGTCTCAAATTCTACGGCTACACTGTCTCAGCATACACTGTCAGAGTTCAGACGTCAGCTACGTTCATAGATTTCAAATCTCCTTAATAGTTAGTAAACCTACATTTAAAGCTTTCAGATCTTCTTGAGAGTTATTAATAAAACTCTTATTTAACTCATTGACTGAATAAATTACGAAGGAATGGTAGATATATTTCGTAAAAAATTAGGATAAAAATTGAATAATTATGCCTAATAACCTCATCGTCCTATTTATTGAATAAATTAATTTATTTTAAATATATTATTCATGATTGATGTAATAAACAGATAACTTATAATGTAGGTAAATTCCAGCAAATATCAGAAAATTATGAACAACATCTTTTAAACATCCTTGAAATCACATTTTTTTAATATTGTTATTGGGTTTTGCGCCACGAATATTCCAACACATAAATATTTAATTACATTTAACCTTGACTTGTTTAATTACAACGATTATTATTAACTAGCGTTGCTCTCGTACGTTGGCGTCGGAATAAATTATTGTTTTTTTGTTGTTGTTAATTTTCATTTCACTGAAATATTTATAGATAATGTATTCAGCCTTTTCCATAGACCAAGGTACATAAAAAAATAAATACATATTAAAAAATAATGTGAACGTACATTTTGCATCAATAACATCGACTTAATGAATACAAAATAAATGTCAATATATTAGTAGTATCTACATAAAATTTAGGTCATAAAAACCACCCATTTATTAAGTAATCAGGCATAATATGTGTATAGTATACTTTAATATCTTATGTAATGCCGTGGTAAACACATGGTTCCTAATTATAAAAGTCAAAATTAACATATAAAAAGGCCGACACTACAAATATTTCATAAACGTCAACTTCTACTTAACAAGGAACTTCAAAACATAACGTATGACGTAACATTAGCATTAATATATGCATGTCATAATCTTCATTAGCACATAAGCGACATTTGAATGTAAATTTTGAAATAATAGCCATTCGTCTTAATAAATTACGTATATAAGAATTAATAGACCATACAGTTCGTTAGAGCAATGAAACGACAAAGCTTGGATATATATCCCTGCAGGTTCCTGAACATGTCAGTACCGTGGGCTATAACATAATAGAAAACTGAAATATTTCTTAATTTGTTAGTTAAACGGGAAGGATTTATTTGCAAATTTTGCCATTATTGATAGCCAAAAATCTAGTTATATTGGTGGAGGTCTATGTTCAGCAGTAGACTTTATTTGGCTGATAATGATGAAAAATCTAGTACACATATTAAATTTACAAGAAGTATGTTGGATGCCGCTTCCCGATATGCGAAAGGTTCTCCAGTCTTTTCATTCACCTGTATAAAAATGTATTAATACAAGTGTGTTTAGTTGAAACATTGATTGAAGTGTCAACATACAAACATTTGATGGTACCGTGAGAATAGATAGCCGCTTAAACATACACACGAACGTTCAGCCTGACCGCAGAGCAATAACCGTAAAAAATATTCATAAAAATTATCAACACATACGTGACTGTACCAACATTGTAGTTTAATGCACCACGGTTACATAATCGAGCGTAAAATTATGCCTTTAGTGGACTTTAGTAAAATATGTTGTTAAGTCATCATGGTTTAAGATATATTGACGCCAATGTTCCTGGGTATTTGAAGGTTAAAGAATCTCAAAATCACGCAGAGAATGCAGCGTCGTCTAGGGATTAGTAAATTAATGTTCCATACTCATCTTGCCAATTTATTGTTAAAAGAAATATGATTCTTACAATAATATTTGAAATCATTGGCCGAAAATATTTATTGTCAATCTTAATACGTATACATTTGCATATGAATTTGCGTGAGTACCAATAAAAAAAAATTCAAACGACTCATTCAAATAGTAAATACCGATTAACTTGTCCGCGGTCCAACCAATTAGTTATAAACCAGATATAATGTCAAAAAAACATAACCTGCTAACAAAGCTTGTCCGTGACATGTTCAACATTTCAACCTTCGTATGATATATGCTCGGATGTGTCAAATATTATGTAATTAATTATGAATAATTTATAACGCTTACAAAGATGACATATTCAATACTGAAATAGACAGCCTTTACTACAAAAAATCAAAGGCATTTAAGTATGGATTAGTTGGAGCTAGAGCCGGCAAGTCCGATCCCAGCAATAAATAAAGAATCGTTGCGTATTTATGCGGTTGTAATTCCAAAAGTTTATTTACTAATAGAAGGTCTAATTAGTTGTAACTCGACTTCGATGTTAATCAATTTATGACAATATTTAATATTATATTTCTGTTAGTGAGATAACAAAGGGACTCCTAAAAGTTATTGATTTTATTATAAAACTTATTTCAATGCAAAGGCTCATATCCATTTCCCATTCTAGATATAAATTCGATATGACATGCTTGCATCGTGCCTCAACACGTGAAACGAATCAAAGAACAGCATACATAATGTAACGTGAAGGATGGAAACTAAAATTGTTTCTGGCATTCAAATGTTTGGTCAAATTTTTAATATTAATCGAGTTCCGGATGTCACGTTTTAAAATTGGTCTTGCTAAGATGTTATTGTGCGTGATGATTTGGCTCTACGTGATAATATTCAAAATAAACATTGCTTGGCTTTATTTGACTTTGCTAAAAGACCTAATATTTTATTTAATATATAAATCACCACTCCATCTAAAATCAGCTATAAAATTCCAAAAAAATCTTTACTAGTTTGTTCTGACTGCTATCCTTCTTATTGTTAGTATTATTTTCACCGTCATTATAATGGACAGCTTCTGTCTATCCGATGTCACATTTAATATATCTGTGACTGGATAGAACAAATGACAAAATCGTAATATATCTTCAAATTATAATGGAAAGGTGTTTTACCTTAGAATGTTTTTAGGGTGTAAGATTTTTTATTTATTCGATATTTAATAAAAATATTTTTTGTCCACAGACGCGGTTGCACAGAACTGCTGACAGCGGTCACAAGAGTAAAACACGAAGAAGACTGCAAATTCGACACAATGATTTGCCCTATCACCGCAAACTGCTGCTCCGTACCTTTCGAAGAATTATCATCACACTTACAAGCTAATCACAATATAATCGCCGTCTACTCACAGAAAATAAAGATATTAATAGAGAACTTCCAGACAAAACTAAAGAAGACTGCCTGCTGCAGAACGAAGTACAAGATTATCCTCCTTCATCAGAAGAGCGCTTTCATAATCAAAGTCTGCATCTACAACTACCACGTGAGAGTGGAAGTGATGAGAAGAAAGTTAGGATACATAGCGGACGCGAAATCAGAAAGCAAGAAAAGCGAATATTGCGCCTTGATAGAATTCCAAAGCAAGGCTCTTTGTACAAAATCTGCGATACTCATAGAGAACGAGGCTTACGGCAAAAAGGCAGAAATACAATGGAACGACGTCATCATGAAAGCTGACAATGATGAAGCAATAACAATTCACGTAAACATAGGCAAATCAGAATCGGAAATGTTGAGAAAGGATTACCAGGAGTCGTAGCCGTGGAGGCCAATATCATTCCTGTAGCCATGCATTTAGGTTTAAATGTTAATGAACTGTCATACAACGATGTTAACGCTCGTGTATTGATTGAATATCGTATACACGGCGTGCAGTGATCTTCTGTGATCAATATAGAGATCGTGATATGAATCTTGATGAAGGTTTCCCTTCAAGTGTGGGTGAGATCGACTGATATAGCATAAACGTACTTATCATAGTGTTTAAGATGTTAATGAAGACAATAAACTTGTAGTATTTTCTTAAGTATTTGCATTTTCATTGGAGAATGGGAGGAGATAATAAAATTACGAGGGCTGTTGAAATTCTTCTGAGTTTTCATTTACCTCTCGTTTCAAAGAAGCGTTTAAACGTTTAAATGAATTCTGCGAAATTGAGTAATTCATCCAATGGGTAACCTATTTAACAATAGCGCTCTTTAAATTTCCTAAAAGTATAATTTTGAAGCATTACTTAGAAACATTACGTTAGCTCCGGATGTTTAAAGTATAGTAAATATCAAATAGTTATTTTAACATCGCGGAAAATTTCATCCGATTTTAAATTATACTTGCTGGTAGTTAGTAACGATAAAATAAAAAAAAATCGTAGTCTATATTATAGATAAAATTATAATATATTAAAAATTTTACTTATTCTTTACATGAAAAATTTAATTACCATTTATAATTTTTACTTATCGTATCCTGCTTTTTTATATCTGCACAAGATTTGTTGACATTATATTTAAATAGTCTTGTACTGATACGAATAAATATAATTTTCACCTTTTAAATCAATAATATCCTGGCCCGGAACTAATTTTTACTAGCTACACCGGCTTGATCTCACTAAATTGGTCTTAACATTTAATTCCTCGACCTTTTAATACGAAAAAAGTTCATAAACAACACAACTTACGGCACTAAAGTTCGTCAGTAATACCTCTTTGAAACAATTCCGAGGAGCGCAGATTTCTCCAACATAAAATTTTAATGAGTTTATATCCATAATTTCTTTGTTTAATTTCTTAAGAGTTGGAAAACGAGAAACATTATTTTGCATTCACATAATCCAATATATCTTTTTATCACTCACCTCATTTTCTGTGTGATTTGGTTAAATAAACTGCCACATCTTTAGCACAAAATCCTGGCATAAAACAAAGTATTTTATTCATTTATTCTCTCATTAGCGATTATCGTCTTACTGTAAGGCCAAAGCCTCCCTTAGGACCTTCCATAAAACACTATCTAAATCTTTCCGATATACATCAATCTTAAAAGTACAAAGTGTCTATGTCGTCATATGTCCAAACTATATCGAGTCTCAAATGGAAATAAAATATTTATGAGCTACAAGCTATTAAAAATAAGCTCAGACAAAGTCATATTTGAGTTTTCTGCTTAGTATCAGCCGGGAGTTTGGAATTTGTGCCCGATATGGTGATAGACGCGCTCCCTATCACATCATGGGACAGAACACTCTTGGCGAAAAGTAGGTGCCCTGGTGGCCTCTTCATACCACTTCGGGGTTAAATGCGTGTTATATAAAGATTAAAACTTATCGAATAATTTATATATGTATATGAACAAAGCTGTTAGAGCATTTTGAAAAGGTCCAAACCCTATCACACACTGGAACACGCAGCTAAAATCCACTGTTAACACGATACAGTAACAAACTTACATGAACTAGGGCTGGATGTTAAAATCGTAACAGGTCGGTTAACTAGGACGAATAACGGCCGCCTTGTTAGGATTCCGCTCACGAAAACGCTCGGCTCCATTGTCACGCGAGATCTTTCAGCTTTATTGACACTGAGAAAGTAGCATGTGAGGTCGACCTTGGTTTGAATTGAAATGTCGGAAAATAAGGATGTAGTATTTAAAAATAAACTAAATAGTAGTCTCATGTGCAACTGACGGTTTAGTACTGTAGTCTATCTCCACCGATACAGGATGTTGACTGGTATGAAAAGCAAGACGGGCAGTGTAACACATTCAATATCTTATGATAAAGAGTACAGTTCGACGCAGTGCAAATTCGCATTTCAATATCCAAAGTTATTGTTTCGTTTACAAAAGACATAACCAAAACAGTAAATAAATTTCATAATTTCTAATTGATGCTTGCAAATATAAATATTACTCGTACCCAATAGCTGGATGGACAAAAACATCCGATTACTTATTCATGTTGTAAAATGGTCGCGTTATATTTCTTCATGGTAAATTTACACGGTAATTAAGTTTCCCTGTCCGAAATAATAAAAGAAAGTGCTACTAATAATACACTTAACCTTATGAATGAAACATTTAATTAAGTTTTGTAGCCCCGAAAAGCAACTAAAGTACTGACAGTTAAACAGGCCGGCATTATAGTGTCGAGTAGTGAGGAGTAGTTAATAGGCATCTGTTGTCGATTGATACTCTACCTGCTCCACTTACGGTCAGCATGAGATATCATGTATGGTGTTATGTATGAGATATATGTACGGTATAGTGATAACTTAACCGTACATATAGGATATTCTATTAATAAAATAAATGACAAGACGAGCAAGCCGCTTACTACATGGGAAGTACTACATCTACCTATTCAGAAATTTACCGCGCAGGTCTTTCTCATACATTTAATGTTCTGTATTATAATCCTTCAAAAATTACACTAATAACACATCACATAATATCATGACTGTACCCACGCTTTCGCCATGCAAAGGGGTATGCGGAGATGCAGCAAGAGCACTCACTTTTCTATCACCAATTACTGTTCAATTTTAGGAATGTCTCAATGACGAGATCAGTGAGGTGCCACGCAATACTTTGTAATTCAAAGTTCTTCGTAGAATTATTACTGAGGCATACCAAATAGACATCACGTCATTGAATTCTATAAAAAAGATTTTTAATGACTAACTATATTATTTACACATCTTTGACGTCAAGTGAATTCGTTAAACGAAGAAGGTTCTGGATGATTAATTATCACCGAATATATTAAAATATTTTATGGTGATCAAAGACAACAGCAGTGGTGGTACTAGGAGATGGTAAACAGAGTAACGATAAAGGCCTCCCGTTGCAAGAGCTACTAAAAAATCATTACTCTTTTTCGGCCATCTAGTAAAAGGCCATTCAGAGATCTAGTAGTAATTAAGGCTACTACATTAAGTAGCACAATAAGACAGACTGACCGTAAAAAACAGCGACATAACTGTAAAATTACAGGTTTTTCATTTCACATTGGCACACTATCGATACAGAATCGTGACAGTCGTGTTATCGTATAAGAAATTTATACGTACATAGCGATTGGAAAGTATGACGTCATTCAAGTATTGTCACATGTTCGATTTCTACAAAATGTTAGTCATACGTGTCCTTATTTCAGACAGGTAGACAGTATTTCGATGCCTGAAAAGCAATCATATTTAAGCGACAATTATACCGAAAATGCATGCTATAAATATTTAGAATCGACTATGTTTCTGCGTAATTTGATCTAGGTTTTGTAGGTCTAGGACAATTTTAATATCATTAGTCTATATCTTTATAAAATAAAAAGTTGAATTGTTATGAATTTATATTAAAATCGAAACATTAAATCACTCAAATATACTCAAAAATTTACTGATTGTCGCTTAGATATTATTGCCTTTTAAGCGTCGGTTTGTTACAGATGATTTTGGAAACGTCTTTGGTCTCCTGGAAAATGATTAACACCCCCCAGAAGCATACAATATCTAAAATCTTCGAAGCGTCACCCGCAAATCTATTTCGTTAAAAGTACCAACGCAGTAAATAATAAAGGACAACGCTTTCTGCGTGGAATTAATACTTGATATTATTGCGATAGGTATGCCATCTATTGTAACATGGGAAGGGTATAAACTCGAAGTCTGTATACGTTAGTAGTGTTTCTACACACCACTTCGGCAATAAAAATAGTGTATGCGAAACTCTGAACGAATAATTCGAATTTATTTACTTACTAGCTTTTGCCCGCGGCTCCGCCCGCGTTATAAAGTTTGTCCGGCTTAAGTTTTCCGTTATAAAAGTAGAAGTTTCCCGGGAGCCTATGTTCTTCCCAGGGTCTCAAACTGTCTCCATACCAAATTTCATCTTAATACGTTGGGTAGTTTTTGAGTTTAACACGTTCAGGCAGACAGATGCAGCGGGGGACTTAGATTTATAATATATTTTTTAGAACTTTTTATGAGGAAACATCCCGTCATACATCATTGTTGCATTAACTTTAACCGTTTAGGCAGCGCACGCAACGGAAGCTCTCAAAACTAATAAATTGTCCCCGTTTTTGCAACATGTTTCATTACTGCTCCGCTCCTATTGGTATATAGCGTGATGATATATAGCCTATAGCACTCGACAAATAAAGGGCTATCCAACACAAAACGATTTTTTCAGTTCAAACTGGTAGTTCCTGAGATTAGCCATTACTGCTCCGCTCCTATTGGTCATAGCGTGATGATATATAACTTAGAGCACTCCACAAACAAAGGGCTATCCAACACAAAACGATTTTTTCAGTTCAAACTGGTAGTTCCTGAGATTAGCCATTACTGCTCCGCTCCTATTGGTCATAGCGTGATGATATATAACTTAGAGCACTCCACAAACAAAGGGCTATTCAATACAAAAAAAAATTCAGTTCGAATCGGTAGTTCCTGAGATTAGCCATTACTGCTCCGCTCCTATTGGGTATAGCGTGATGATATATAGCCTATAACACTCCACGAAGAAAGGGCTATCCAACGCAAAAATAATTTTTCAGTTTGGACCGGTAGTTCCTGAGATTAGCCATTACTGCTCC
Organism: Manduca sexta; assembly: GCF_014839805.1. Lineage (NCBI taxonomy): Eukaryota > Metazoa > Arthropoda > Insecta > Lepidoptera > Sphingidae > Manduca > Manduca sexta. The sequence goes on from NC_051129.1 coordinate 12,908,726, forward strand.
GCTCCATTTGGGTATAGCGTGATGATATATAGCCTATAGCACTCCACGAATAAAGGGCTATCCAACGCAAGAAGAATTTTTCAGTTTGGACCGGTAGTTCCTGAGATTAGCCATTACTGCTCCGCTCCATTTGGGTATAGCGTGATGATATATAGCCTATAGCACTCCACGAATAAAGGGCTATCCAACGCAAAAAGAATTTTTCAGTTTGGACCGGTAGTTCCTGAGATTAGCCATTACTGCTCTGCTCCTATTGGGTATAGCGTGATGATATATAGCCTATAGCACTCCACGAACAAAGGGCTATCCAACGCAAAAATAATTTTTCAGTTTGGACTGGTAGTTCCTGAGATTAGCGCGTTCAAACAAACAAACAAACAAACTCTTCAGCTTTATATAATAGTATAGATATAGAAGTATAGATAGATAATCCAATTACACATGAATACACTAAAATAATACAAACTACAAAGAAGTCGTATGAACTTTATAAACCGCTCACGTAAATAGAACTTCGCTGAGACGTACCAACAAATGTGTTATATTTTTTAAGTCTTACATTCTTACATCATAAAACAAGCAATATACGACTAGAATAATGTAGGTACTTAAATGTTTTTAGTTTCGTTGAAGATATTTCAATGTTTTTTAGAGTTCCGTAGTAATCTTTATATGTTTTCAGAACAGGCATTCAGCACTCGTAGCTTCATATTTGGAAATTTATTCTACTAATTTAAAATAATTCCAGTTAGTAATTAGTAACATGTTATCGTTGTAGTCGGGTGACTATTACATTTAATGAGTCTTTTAATGAATGATGTAAACAAAAACTTTAAATGTAATTTATAAACCTTGTAGTTTCTTTGGATATTTATAAATTCTAACTAACCATAGTGGATGATTCAATACTCGTTTAGATACAGTTGAGTAGTCTTAAACTACATGCGTAATTTTACCAAAATAAAGTAATTTTTAAACCCCTTATTAAAGGAACCTATTATTCTTTGAATATTAACGTTTATCGACCAGGGCCCTTATTCTGTATGGTAGTGTGAACGCGTAACGCGGCCGTGTCATGTTATCTTCGAGAAATGTGCGTGGAATGGTATTCTGTAAGCCAAATTTCTATAGTCCTAAACATGATGCGTTGTGTTACGTGCTTGTTACGCACTGTTATAATAACGTGCGAGATAGAGAATAAGGGCCCAGGGCCCTTATTCTGTATGATAGTGTAAACGCGTAACGCGGTCGTGTCATGTTATCTTCGAGAAATGTGCGTGGGATGGTATTCTGTAAGCCAAATTTCTATAGTCCTAAACATGATGCGTTGTGTTACGTGCTTGTCACGCACTGACAAAATAACGTATGGCATAGAGAATAAGGCCCCTGTTTTCATTGATTCGTATACAATGTTTACTCTATTTCGCAAATGCAATTGACTAGTTGAGGCACCAATAATAAACAGCATTGAAAGACTACGTAGTGTTCAGTTCCAGATCACAGGGCCCTCAAAAAGTGCTGGTTGGTACCAGCATAGTGTTTTTAGTCTCTAAAAAGTCAAAAGCCCGTCTATTGACAACATTTCAAAATGTAAACGTGCCTAAAACAAAAATACCGTTTCTTAATTTTTCTACTCTGAGTTTGATTATGATTTTTTTATATTTTTTTAATACTTAATTTCGAAGAAAAGAATTAAAAACCGAAAAATGCTTCATGTCGTCACATATACGGTTGAATGAAATAGTTCCTCGGTCCACCTTACTATTTATTTTAAAAAACTAAGACACCGTCATTTGTCAATATCAAATGTCAATATTACAATAGATACGTCACAACTGTAACTTTCAAAGAGAGAGACAGAAACAAAAAGTCATTTCGTTTTGAGCCGTATATGTGACGTCATTTTGAGATTACGTCGTTTTAGAATAAAACAAAATTCAAAGTGAAAATCATGAATGAAAATATCTGCATTTCAGAAAAAGAAAAAGTACGGGTCTCATAATTTTAGATCTAGTTTCATAAAATATAAACATTTGGGTATGTTGGAAAATTTAATTGTTGTCAATTGTGAAAGGATAAGATTTTCCCAATGGACAAAAAATTATGAATGTCATAAAAATCCATATTCCTGGGTAAAAATATTCCAACACTGTCCGGGATGGTGTACACGTGCGGAAAGTTTTATATTAATCTGGCGCGACGCGAGTTACCAACAAACTTCGTTTACTCGTTCATTATACTAGAATATTCGCTTGTTTAGTTTCGTTGTTAATTGTATAGTGGCATGTATTTCCTGACATGATTCGAGATTTTAGAGAAGGTAATTTCTATAAGAGATCATCACTATCTAAGACGTCTTCCAAACTAGATCTTAAAGGTGGCAAGTTATCTAGCTGCTTTGAACATGTCGATCTGGAAATCTTTAGAGACTTCAGCAGTGAACATATTTTTAATGATGGTAAATGTACGTAAGTACGTAATGACTTTTAAAAAATAGAGAAGTACTTGAAAGTGTGAATATCTATCAGTACCGAAGGGTGAAATTTTTCAAAAGGTATATCCAAGCAAAAAACATTGCCTTAGTTAACATATCGCGGCCAATTTAACAGAAAACAAAAACTTAGACAAACGGAAATAAACCCTAAAGTGAAGATAGGAATCGGGTTGTATGGACGCTTCGCCACTGATATTGTCTTTTGTCTTTTAACCTATCGTCTCTAAAACGTAGCCACGCAAAACCCTCGATAAAACCCGAGCAATACCTTTCCCTTCTCAAAGAACTTTTGTCCTTATAATCATAACTTTAAACAGCGCCGCGATAAAATCTATAAATCCCTTCCAAGCAATTGACCAGGAATAGAATTTGCGGCCCCTTTCGTTTAGATATTACCACCTGAACCACCTCCGTAAATCGGCTCCATCATCTTTAAACGCTCGTTATGTTTGCAAATGACGGACAAAACTACCAAAAAGGATGGGAAATTCGTGATTTAAAAAGGTTTGGAGATCTAAGGAAGCGGGTGCTTTTGTTGGGAAGGAAACGTCATGTTTAAAAAATTTGAAGATGAAAAAGATCTTAGTATTTTAGCTTTGAAAGGTAATTAAGATAATATTATTAAAACTACGCGAGATATATTAAATTAGTCGATAGCAACACTATAATTTAGATTATATTATTTAGAATCATGGGAAACCTCAATTTATTGCAAACTAATAAAAAAGAAATTAACACCTTCGACCAGACACAAGTGATAACATAATATAATAGTGTAAACTTATGCTGAAATGTTATATCAAGATCTGTGTCGATGGCATATTTTACGCGACTTAAACGTGTAATAACCGCGACGTAAGCATAACATGTGTACCTGTACTTTTTTATAAAAAATAATTGTGTGCGCCGCAAAGTTGCGTTCAGCGTATAAAATACACCATTAGGGGCGATCCCCTAAGTCCTTATCGAAACTACCTATATATTATCCGAATACTGTTATCGGTTTAAAGTTTTTTAATTCCTCTGCAGTATAATAATTCATGCAAATCCGTGCGTCACGGAAAATACTTCAAACAATCACGGCAATAGTGCAATCCGTTACCTTAAATCAAGGATTTGGTAAATACTTCCATATTCTACTCAGTATTAATCCATATGCAAATTACTCCATCAACTTTTGGTGAACGAACAAAATCTTCCAAATTAAACCAATCAATGTAATAGCTATGGTAACGAACAATTTTACGATTGGTATCAAGAAGCAGGTATTAACACTACTCCTAAATTCGACATTTCCTAATATTGACAACAGTCTAAAGTGCCATTTCGTAATGCACCACAACTGTTTACACTTGTATCAGTTAAAGTTACAGTTTGGCAGTTATCTTCAAACATCTGAATTACCTCCTCATCCGGTCTTACTCCAATTCACCTTATTAATGTTTCTTTTCTATTAATCTACAGCTTACCTCAGCAGCAATGTACGCCGGTATGACTGAGAGCAGCAGGCGCTCCTGTTGCTCTCTCTCGCATTCCAACTTTACTCTCTGCTCCAGGCAGGTCCTGGTGCCCGCGAAGGTGTTCCTGTGGGCTCGCTCGGTGAGCGCCCGGTAGTAGACGCCGATGCCGCTCGCTGACAGGAGGAGGATCAGCTCGCAGATTAACTAGTGAGAGAATAATGATGTTAATATTGTTAGCATCTTCATAGTTATCGAAAGATTAGGTCTCAAGGGTATTGTCAAGAATCCACATTACTACATAACCATTAGAACATGTTGACAAATAAACAACTAAGTCCCTTGATATCAATTTTCAACACACGCTAAGAGTAATAGAATAAAATTGTGGAAACTTTGTTCTACAGAGATGGAGCATTACTCTAAGCTTGTTTTCAATTATTATTAGGACATCTGCGACCAAATCTATAGCTATATTATAATATAATTTAATCTTCTACCTACATTTTGTCAAGAATGTTGCAATAATAATTGGTTTGAGAATCGAATCCAAGATCTCCTAGTAGACAGCAACACTATATGTTACACTAGGCCGATAAAGCCACATGAAATGCTATTGCAATATGTTTTATAAAACCCATAGATATTTTAGTAACCAGAAATGATGTAAATAAGACGTTTTATTGAATTTGAACCAATATCATCGCAGTTTAGTTTAAGGTCTTGCGTGTTACACTTACAAGCGTTTCGTGTGCGCAGCGTTTATTTTCGGGTTTTTATAGCTATTTAGCACGAAACTATCGTCTCGTGTCTTTTTAGCTAACGACGCAGTTTCGGATATTTATTAGCGTAGATGAAGAAGCGATTCTTTACATCATGCCGAGAAGGCCGTCTACTTTGGGTAATTTTTACAAGTAAATAATATAATGTGATAATTTTCCAATTATCTGAGAACACGTATATTACAAAATAAGTGAATTAGCTAAGAAGATATACATTGATATATACTAATATTATAAGGAGTAGAATACTAGAACAGAATCACTACTCAACCGATTTAGATTTTTTTCACTAATAGGAAGCTACGTTACTCCTGAATGCTAATCCCGAATGCTATAGGCAACTTGTTATCCTGGGAAAATATTTATCCCAGAAAACGTTATGACGCGGGCGAAGCCAAGTTTTTAATATAATTGTAGATTCCAATTCGGGTTACCCTTATTCATTCCAACGCATCGCACACATCTGTGTTTTAATACAAATGGAAACGATGTTCAGTTGAAGTTAGAATGCCTGCTATTTACTCTCAAAACACTTAGGTCAGAGTGAGGTTAGTACACTTAGACACTTAAGATGCAGTTACTGTAATGAATCCTAGATGTAATATTCTTCTGTAATATTCCTTTCTGGAATCTGAAATAATTGAGCACGTATGCTATCTTGCGTATAATTTAAAAATAAAAGTATTTTTTTTTATTCTGCGTCGGTAACGTATATTCTTAAGTTTTTTGTTTACATATCGCAAATTTAATTATCATAAAAGTATATATATTATGAGATTATGTCTATTTTAGACCAATGCCTGTGAAAATATACTTTAAATAAAATATTTTTGCAGCTACGTATTATATTATCCATTTCGTTCACGCAACTGAACGGTGTCCTTTTCACCTTAAAAAATGTATGGAATTATATTTAAAGTTGTTATTTTCGAGAAAAGGGCAATGAAATTTTCATGAGAATTTATAAAAGTCATACGAATGTCATTATTATAATCAAAAACACATATTTATATATTCCACGGCAGGATAAAGCCCTACTTAGTTTTAATCAAGTTAACAATCACCACTAGAACTTGATATAAACAAAAGATATTTCCTTCGTGGTTAAATTTAAAAGTTCTGACATTTGCGTCCGATGCTCGTGGAATGCAATCTTCGTCAGAGATTCAAGAGCTTAATGCAGTAATATTGTCAGACCTTGAGTTTTAATGCGTGCTCCTAGGTACCTAGTTTATTTATAATATTTGTTGTTCACTATTTCATAATCCAAGATTATCCAAAGATCATGAAGATTACGCTTCGCTATAAATCATAACACAAGACAATTGTTTTGTAAATTCCATTCATTGGCAGCTATTCAACTCGGTGGGAGCTCAAAGCGAACCTTTTTAATGAAAGCGCCTGACAGGCAACGATAAGCAATTGTCTAATTGTGAATCGTTGCTCTTTTACATAAGCAGGCGCAGATGCATTGTGATTTGTGAGAAATGCATTTTATTTTTGTATTGTAATTTATCCCGAATTCAGCTTAATGCTTTAACACTTCGTAAGTTTAATGGATTTAAAAATTACTGATGCGTAATAATTAAATTAACGTGTTTTATTTAATAAATAATAAATTTAATAAATCCAGCTCAATAATGTTTAAATTTAATAAATCCAGCTCAATGCATCATGGGTAAAGACTTGGATTTGGCCTTTACTTTGAAAGCGATTTATATCATATTTAATAACTTTTGCAATAATATATACACAGTTATAATCTAGATTTTCCAAACCCGGTATAATGCTCTATATATTATTTATTTATAAGTACTGCTATTTTATTAAAATGTGACAAGTAGTTTATGGTAAAATTGTGTACAAAACTGTTGCAACTGACATTGCGGTTAGTCAGTTTGCCTCTGTTTTAGCTCGGTACACTTCCAAGCTTTTGTAACAAAGGCAGAAACGTAAGTAAAATGTGGAAATTAGAACGTAATATAAATTATATAGGATGAACTGTTGTACACCCGGAAGGCATGCTTTGTTACAATAAAACCTGTTGAAAGCCTAAGACGGGCACAGTTCCTGCGGCATTAGTTCGATTACTAAGACCAACATTAAAACTTATGACTTATGTTTTATGTGCAGGGGGGACGAATTACGAATCAAATAGCGAAACCCCCCCCCCCCCGTCACACTATGTAAGACACTAATTCTGCACCAAGTCGATAATTAGATATACAATCTCAATTCATTTGGAAAAAAAATCATAGGTGCATTATACACAACAAACAACACAAAATGCGCACACAGAGTTCCTATCCAATAGAAGCCCTGATGCCTAAACAATATGAACTCTTAAGCACGTATTTCTTTAGGGTCTCCACCCTGTATCAATCCAAAGGGATTCAGAATCTCATCTGGCCTGGTTGGACAAGAGCTAGATTGAGTCAAAACTCGACATATCAGCGATTCATTGCATCTCTACCTACCCATTAAGGAATAATAACTTAAACATATTACTGGTAAGTAGGTAGGTCTATCATATGTGAGAGTCCACCTGGATAGGTACCACCGCAATGTCTATTTCTGCCGCCAATCAGCAGTGTGTAATCACTGTTGTGTTCCGGTTAAAAGGACATTGTAGCCGGTGTAACTACTGGACATAATAAGACTTAACATCTCACGTCTCAGGGTGGCGAGCGCAGTGGAATACCGAAAAATACTTCGTAATTCAAAGTGTTGGGTGGTGTTTCTACTGTTTATGGACGGTCGCATCGCTTACAATCAGACGAACGGAAAGCTCGTCTCGTCATTCAAAGCAATAAATATATAGTATATAAATGAGCCGCACGTATATTATTCCGGTTCAGGAAATTGTTCGCGATGAATCAACGCCAGCCAAATTTGAATGTGTAATTGCATTAATGATGTTCATTTCATTCCTTAATTAACCCTTATCACTTCCCTTATACATGTAAATATAACTTGTTTGAGCATACATTACATTTTGGCAGAATATTGATTCGGTTTTTTTTTAAGCAGCAAATTTGAGTCGTGGAAATCCATTCCAAGTCAAGCAATAAATTATGTAAATTATGATAATCAAATAGATAAGTGACTGTGTGTGAACCCACTGTACTACATGACGGTCCGCGGACGGGGATCGATAGAATGTCGACTGCAGAGAGCTGATTACCCGTTGCCAGTCGACACAATTATGCCGGCCTATTTAAAACCAAATATAGGTTGAACACAGAGTGATCCCTGGACGCAATACACTTACTTCGGTCTCTGTGTACAGTCGTCGCTATCCAAGCGAATATAAATATATTATAATATCATTAGCCCCGTATTATATACTGTACCACTGCTGGGCACGGGCCTCCTTCTACTGAGAGGGATCAGGCCTTAGTCCACCACGCTGGCCTAGTGCGGGTTGGTAGACTTCACATACCTACGAAATTATTATGATATGATATGTACAAACTTGTTGATAAAACTGTGTCTCCTCGCCTTCAGGACGCAAGCCCAACGCGAGCGCTATGTAGGCCGCCGTCAGCACCGCAGCGACGCCCAGCGCCACCGACCGCGCTATAGGCATCATTGTGTGCACCATCTATAACCAAAAGAAATATCTTAAAAACAATTGCACATCACGCCTTTATTCCTAAAAGGGTAGGCACAGATGCAACCTCAATCACTGTTCGTATATACCTTCCCGTGATTTGATAGGGGACGAGCCTGTAATGGTTATAAATATTATTAAGAAGCGGGTAGTTACAACTAGGACTGCACGATGCTAAAAAAATAAACTAGTTCTCAACAGACCATCAGTGTGTTTGCTTACTTCAGAGCCTATCACCATAATGGACACAAAGTCTAGACTTCGGGCTAATACTGTGTTAAAATCCCAATATCACTTTGCCCGAACCGGGATATGAACCCGGTACTTCAGAGCGGTCTTCATATGGCACACGGTCATACGACCGTCGACTACGACATTGAGACAATAAAAAAAATATTATTTACATCTAATGGTTTTTTAATCAATACTGTTAAGGCATCATATTCTGTATTGTAGCCTATTATGAGTTAACAAAATGCAATAATATTCTAAATCAAAACCTAAACACGATAAAATAGTAGATCTTCGGCACATTTGTAAGCGTCTGTGCACAATTTAAGTTTATATGTATCAACGAATAGGTTACAATATAATAACTGAATAATGGTATCATTCAACTTAGTCCCTTAGACAACAACAACACAGGTCGTTGACCCACTAGGCACTGCGTGCCAGGGAAATGCTAATCCAACCCAAATTCAAAACAAAACACACAAGTACTCGCTGAAATTAACAATTAACCCAAATTTGCGACAATTATTTTATTGTATTGAATGGCAAGACAAGCAATTTTGAAGGTAAGCAATACGACTGTTAATTATTATTAGTCGAAACACAATAATTTGAACTTTAATAACATATCATTGTGAGACACTGCACTGTGGTCATCTACGAAACAAGATCTTTGTTGGTGGTAGGATATATTTTATAAACGCCCAGATAGCGACCACCGTAGACAAGGTGTTAAAACTCGCCATAATGGCCCACGTAAGTTTGTCGCATTACGGGAGATTACCCTATGCATATCCGGTTCCAATAGGCCGGCATAATCGTATGGACTGTCGAGGAGTAATCTCGTCAGTCAACATTCTATCGGACCCAGCCCCACTTACCATCGGAGCAGTAGGATCACTCTGCCATGCTCGAATAAAAAAAATTCCTAAAGCTGGCTTGCACGACTCACTAAATATTATTAACGCAAAATTTTAATCATAGTGCTGTCTTTGTTTTTTTCTAATGAATGACAGCGATAGCACGAACTTTGAAATATATTTAGCTCTTAATATAATATACTGAGTAAGTCGCTTTGCAAGCCACCCTACATCTCACAATTCGCAAACAATACAGTGTCCCCAAACTTACTACATATTGCACTGCATATAGATTGAAGTTGACAAATATCTACCAACACTGGCTCTCGCAAGAGATACCACAAATGTACGTAAACAAGCTTCATAAATCGCGATCGAGACGTAGCGTTTTATCGTGCAATTTATTGTGATTTATGCACGCCCTATAAGCATATCAAGGTAAAGAGAAATTGAATTCAGCGCTCCAGAGCCTAGGCGGAAGCGGGTGGTGTTTTGATCTAAAAGGTATAGAAAGCTTAAGGCCATAATTGCTATAAACATCAAGGGGTATGTACTAAGCAAATACAACAAAATATTAACCCTATGATGTAATAGAAGACTACATGACTTTTGAAACAAACATATTAATTGAATCAGGTTTCTTTTATAATTTTGCCATCTACATTAGATAAATTAAAAACCACACAAATCGAGGTGGTAAGACAAGTGAAGTAATTGGTAATACAAATTACAACGCAACACCAATACTGTCGAAACCAACACTTTATATAATTGTACATAACCGCCGCTGCGGGACGTCACCGAGCGCTGAGCAAATTGAATTTTAGATGTTTTTTCTTTTGCTGTTCACTGGATTGCAACCTTTGATACGAGCGAACTTATTCTTGCTTCGACGTTGTCATTTTTGATTCATTTGGCTGTGGGTTCTTTTAGTTCAGAGAAAATTGCGAAAAATGTAAATGTTTTGTTCTCAAACACAGTTACGTTTATTTTTACTTTAAGTTAAATGGTTTCTAATAGGTAGTTAGTATGAAAATAGAAGTTAGAATTGGGAATTAGTCTGTGTTTGTCGACATAGTTATTTGGGAAAAAAAGAAATGTTAATTTTCGAAAACAAAATTGTTTCGTTCAGGTTTTTTTCGAGTAGTTACATTGTTTCTAATACATAGTTCTTATAGAGGAAAAAGAATTTAAAATTGGATATTAAAATTGGAATTTAGTGTTAGTACAACATAGTTATTAAACATTTTGTTGTATTAACTCGATAAAAATGCAAGCATTGAGGTGGTAATCGCATCGATTTTAATACTATGGATAGGAAGCTACCAAACATCTATCAGCTCATTATACCAGTATATTAAGGAGTGTATAATCACTGCAAAATATATTAATTCGAAAAACGGGACTGAAGTGGAGGATAACAATGTTAAATATTTTATTACTAACGCTGTTTATACAATCTAAGACTCCAAACTGGAATGCCTAAGTAGCTGTCTAACTAAATTCCTACCTTTGCAAACATATTTCCTATCAATAGAGTAAGTATCGGCTTCTCTTTTAAAAATAATCACTTTTAAAAGAGAAGCCGATATTTACACTATTAAACTTATTTTATAATAAACCATATAACGTAAATAGTATAAATGCTACTACAAAGCACTGAAAATCCGGCTCGAGTGTCATCTATGATTGTGTATTAGCTTGCACGCTGGCTTCACGCTGCCTGGAAGTCTAAGATAATATATTGCAAAAGGTATAGCTGCGAATCATAAATCTATTAAGGGTGAGGTCGTCAAGGGGTGGAATTGGCTGCCAATCAAACACTTGAGTACGCTTAGCCGCTGGCGTGTGGAAATTAAATGAAGATGGAGATCGTTCTTAATGAAAGATTTTGAGTTATGACTTCATTTTTTTATAAATATATCAACTTGTACCATTTTGACTGCCTCGGTGGCGTAGGTGTATTGCATGTCCGGTACAATAGCGCTCTGAGGTCCTGGGTTCGAATCCCGGGTCGGGCAAAGTGATATTTGGGTTTTTCTGCTCAGTATCAGCCCGGAGTCAGGAATTTGTGCCCGATATGGCGATAGGCTCGCCCCCTATCACATCATGGGACGGAACATACTTGGCGAAAAGTGGGTGCCCTAGTTGCGCCTCTGCATACCCCTTCGGGGATAAAATGCGTGATGTTATGTATGTATGTAACTTGCACCATGTACTAGTATAAAAGTATGAAAATTATTCATACTTATAAATGCGAAAGTAACTTTGTCGATTTGATACGCTTCCACGGCCGTTCTTTTAAACTGATTTTGATGAAATCTTATGTCGATATAATTTAATATCCTGGAATGAACATAGACTACGTTTTAACCCGGGAAAATAGATAGTGAGAGTAAAAAGGGCGGGGGGACGAATTACGTATCAAATAGCGGACCTCGTCCCTCAATATGTGAGACACAATTTTTATATGTTAAATATAATAAAGTCTATTTCGAACCATAAAAAAGAGTAAATAAAAGAATATACTGGAGAATAAGATTATATTGACTCTCTACGTTACATAATATTGTAACGTCGAGTGTTTATGGCTGAAGAGAATAGTGCGTGCGCGATAAACATTAGCGGCGAAAGGGGCCATATAATACAGTTCCTGTCAGCTCACCATTGCAATAGTATGGAATAAACTATACATTTGTAATAGACATAGTTTTCTCTTTTAAAATTGTTCACTATTTTCTATTAGTTAATAGTACTAACTAACTAACTCTATAATTTAAAGTTCTCTATTCCATTTAAAATTTCAACGATCCATTAATTATGTGAAAGAGGGAAGGAAAATCTTAACGAAGATAAAAACGAATTCAAGAGCCGACTGAACCCAATTCGATCAGAAATATCATAATAAAACCGATCGCAGGTTAATCTTGATGCAAATCAAAACAGATTACAATTTTTCCTTCAATATCTTGAGGTAAAATTCTCTGGCGTTTTAATTAAGATTTACGAAAGACGAATCACCTTTAGGCGAAACCGTGCCGAAATATGCAAATGAGAACTAATTATGCGGGGTCAGGCGTTTATCCCGGATGTGCAGAGGGCAAATTTTTGCTCTGTCCTAAGACTGAAATTTACGAACTGGTTTATGAAAGTTTTTTAAGCCGATGTAATAGACGACCGTATGCAACAACGTATTATCTAAACATGGATTTTTTAACAATTTAGATAAGATAGGGCAGCAGTGGCAAAGTGTGCATACAACTCGATTCCTACCGGCTTCACTTTTAGGTTTAATTACGTTTGCCTTAGTTTTTCTTTTCTGTTAAATTGGCCTTGACTTAATGGAACTAGGATAATACTTGTTGTTTACTGATGAACTACACAGATTGGACGACCTGTCATCTTATTGAAGTTGTAATTAATAACTAGTTGACGAATTATCTTAAAAATTGAAAACACTTTATGTTTACTTATATTAATCTAAAATAGATGATGCGATAGTACTTACCCATTCGAACTCACACATATAAGAAACCTATTTCGTGAATACGTGTGGAAATACATAAATATTTAAAATGATCATAATTAGACTCAAACAAAAACCATAAACCTTTGCCCCATTAAGGCCTAAAATACCCGCTAATCCAGTAAAAGAAGTCTCTATTTACATATGGACCTAAGTAAATATCAAATCAAATTGAACCCTTTGCAAATGAGGAGCAAATTCAAAAATTATGCTATGTCACGGACATTTGTTTTGCTGAAATCACACAACGAGAATCGTAAATCGTAATCGGCTAATTTGCCTTATTATATGTGAAGCCACGGTTAACGGGATTTGAATTGCATTCATTAATTCGAAAATAGATGAGAAGTTTGACATATATCATCATAATCAGCCGCAGGGTGCTGAACATGGGCCCCCTCCAAAGATTTCCAGATCGCCCTATTGGAAGCGGCCCGCATCCAGCGACCTCCTGCGAATTTTATGAGGTCATCTGTCCACCTCGTGGGTGCACGTCCGACGCCGCGCTTGCCAGTTCGTGGCTTACACTACAGATCCTACTTGCCCCATTGGCCATCACTTCTACGAGCTATGTGTCTTACTCACTGCCACTTTGGCTTGCTAATCCGATGGACTATGTCGGTGACTTTCCTATATTCATATATACTAGTTATTATTGTGTTTAAAAGCTATTAAAACATTGTTTTAATTTCCTACGCTAAACACAATTACCTTCCACTTTCAATGCATTATGAAACAGGAAGCGGCTAGTTAACGATTTGGATGGAAATAAAAAATCTTTGCCTACAAACGCCAACACTATCATGCAAAATACATAGAAGGTAGGTAAACAAGAGTGGCGAAGGTTGAAATTTTTTAAAAGATAACCCGGTTTAAATAACATTGGCGTCAATTAAGATATCAGGGGCAATTTATGGGAAAACAAAAATTAAGACAACGAATTAGTCTTGATTCGAAATCAACAATCTAATCAAAAAACAATCAATGTTACTACCTACCTACTAAATTACCTATTATGCGTAAATACTTAATTGAAACTTTCGTAAAATCGAACAATAAACGTAGATAATTCTCCATCCATTAACCAATAATATAGTAAGTATTAAAATTATAACCACATCAGCAGCTACCTATAAGTATCAATTTATTTTCAAAATAAAACTGTAAATGTAATTTCCCCCTAAACAAATAGGTATCAAGTTCGCCAAACAGACCAACGGTTTAAGTGTAGGTTATTTGTTAACTTTTCCTTGTATCGTCGTGCTATTTAAATTCAGTAAAATATAATATTTATTTTCTGCTAACAAACATTTTATGTCTAAAATCAAAAACTTATCAGATCTACTTCACATATTTAACCATCTAAATACTAATATATGAAATCACAGACTAATAATATACCTACTTACGTAAAGGTAAGCATCAAACTTATCACAGATAGTCATTTCCATTATAATATACATTTATTTGTAGTTTCTAATTAAAAAAAGCGCTGGTCAACTAAATATAAGAGAACTATCAAAAGGACGTTTGATCGACATAAACAATGCATAGTCGGTTAACGTGAAGCCGAAAAGTCTCGAGTTCCCTTTGCCTATATCTTCCGCACGATTCTGACGAACCACGGCATAGAAAATCATAAAAAAAGCTGCCATCTATACTACAACATTAAGCCGCTTGACAGCAGGTTACCTTGCGCCTGTGGCGTCACAATTTCATTTTGGTAACGGAATTTCTGGAGAACTAAATACAAGGTACACCATCTAACGTTATTTAAAATAAGTAATCGATATCAATTAAATTAACAAACAACGGGATAATGGCCGATAAATGTCATTATTAAGTAGTCATTAATTAATAAGTTAAGCTATTATAATTATTGTTCAGCCGTTTCTGCGTTTACTTCCAGCATCCGAACTTTAGAATATTTTCTCAAATATTCGCATTTTTAATATTATTAAAATGTTGGTGTACATGATCCCAAAAGATGATCCATCAAAATGTATCAATAGGTATAGCGGATATTTCCGCACGTGTGCGACCGCCTACGATCGCAATATCACCCCGATAAACTATAAATAGATAAAAACAGCTAACGGCCCATTCACCGGAACTACGTCACATTAATTACCGGAAACTCTTCATTTCCCCACGTAAAAACTTCCATTGAAGGTCACACTATATCCGGCGTCGGATCGGGTTAAGAATTAGGGCTGACAGCTTAATGCCGTGTCTGGAGAGTTTGGCAAGTGTCGAATAAGGGAGAGGAAAATATTGTACAACCCTAATGATAGGTGAGAGCTACTTTTGCAGAAAATACCTCGCAGGAAATATTCTCTTGTATATAGTAATGGCTATTACTGACGGCTTTGCCCGCATGAAAGTCCTTAACTGGAGTAAAAATTTATAATAAATCCCACCCGAATTACACTAGAGTGAAGGATTAATTCTATCCCTTCCTGTACCATAGGTTTAAGTCCAAAAGAAATAAATAAAACTAAACAAGTGCGTGTTGGTCTTGCACACCGAGAGTTGCGAACAAACTCATAGATAGATTTACATTAATAGAGCATCTAACATTTTTTCTCTATCTAAAAGATAAACTTAACTTTGCTGTTTGATCCCTAGACACGGTTATTACACAATCCGCAAAGAATAAGTTTGTAATGATTAATTCGCTTTTATTGTCATTAACATATCGACGCTGGAAAGCAAACACGTAGTAACCCGCAAAACTAAAATTGTTCACCAGAGCAGAAAAACTATTAATGTTTAAAAAAAATATTATAACTTGCGTTTTTATAGACCTAGAGTTACCGTTTTTGGACACTATATTTATATTTTTGTGCTGAATAAGTTGTATTAAACGCCATTATCCTAAAGGTTGTTTAAAAAAATATTTTGCGGGTTACGACATTTGAAAATATTTTTTCAATCCATTAAAACGTAGTAAATGAAAAGAGTAAATATATGGAACGATGCAAATCACACTTTTTTAGGGAGAGCATACATGTCGTAACCAAAGTTGCTTTAAGCAACATTACTTAGAAAAACGTCATAATAATTAAAATCTGTGAATATTTAGCATTTAGTATGCAGTAAATAGCATTACTTTTCGCATTCTGAAAAAGTGAATGACTTTAAGCGTAAGTCTATTAAACTGGGATTGCTAAATAAACTGCTGTAAGAGACAAAAAAATTGGTTAGTCTACTTTTGAAATGTTTATTAATACAATGAAAATGTACTTTTTAACAAAATGTTCTCGTTTTGTATTTTGTTTTTACATTTGGGCCACAGTTCGACTACTTGACATCGACAAAACAATTCAGTTGGTTTTTATTGGTGAAAAAAAAACTTACAAATGTACACTGAAGTATATTACTTTCCAAAATTATCATTTTGCTCATTTATATATTTAAAAAAACTAAGTCTCGCTTTAGGAACCTCATAAAACCATTTAATGAATGAAAAATACTCAATACCTTCTATGCTAGAAATAGATTAAAAAAAAACTCATAATCAGTTCAATCTTCAATTTAATAATTGTCCTTAATCTCGGTGTCAGGTTAGTAATCTTTAACTTTTGCATTGGTCTTGAAATTTTGTCTCTCAAAATCTCTGCGGCAGTAATGCGATGGCAAAAGGGGCAGACCGAGTACATTTGTTGCTTTTTTAATTACATCCTCAGATGTTTTGTTGTAACCTCCAGCCCTTCGTCATCCATTTTCTCATCCGAAACCGTCGATCATCGTATATAGAGTATAAACCATAAATCTTTGTATAATTTCTATCGTGGCAATCAGGCATGCTTTACATCTATCTTCGCCTTCATTTATGTAAAATTCATGTTTGACTTCTATTTGGGGTAACATTATTACTTCGTCGTTAGACTGACATTCTATTAGCACATTGAGCTATTCAATCTATTCTTCTTTAGTAGCTGCCGAAACCCCAAAAATGGTTAAAAATATTAACAAGTCGTTCTCTTGAAACATGTCCGCAGTTGTTACCACACCACCTTCGACTCTTTCTGTTAATATACGATTCTCCTCTCTTTTTCTTTTCACTATTTTCTTTTATAATTTCAGTCTTCGATTTGGATTTCTCCAATGACTGAATTGAATGCTGAACTTTTTTAGTCTTTTTATTCTTGTTCTGTTTCTTATTCAGTCTCTTATTGTTATTTATCTATTTATCTTATCTAAAACAAGAAAATCTTTAACATTTAATAATCAAACTTTACAGAATTTAATTGTTTAGTCTAATAATTATATTCTTATCATAAGACAATTCATTACAACATTATTTTTATTTGAACTGTTTTGTTCAGAATCACTTGAAAAAGTAGTTGCTTCTTTTCTATTCAATCCAAGACTTGAATCATCCGAAGGAAAAGTTTCATTTAGTTGAATATTATTAACAAAATCTAGGTAAGATTTATCAAAATTTAGTTTTTTTTTTTATCGTCGATTAAAAACATTTTAGGCTTCTCCTCTTGCGATTTACTAAAGTCTGAGACAGAGGCATATCTTATATCATCGTTAGTGTCTAAAAACATGGGAAATTCGGTTTGATTTACGTTTTTTATTTTTCTAAACGTATACGTTTAGAGAAAATAATAAACCAATTGGTTATAACCAACTTCCATATTTTCTCTTTCTTTAAATAACTTTTTAATATTTGCCTGCTGCGTTATTTCTCATTTAGATTCCAAAAATAAGTTTACATTTTATAAAAAATAGTGGTTACTACTGCTTTTTCTTTAGCATTTCCAACCTCAGCTCCAAAGTTACGTTCAACAATTACTTCTACTTCATATGATTCAAGTGTCGCCCAATAAGGACTATTACATTCAATTTTATTTGATTCTATTGAACCAAATCCGTCAGGAGATACTTTGAATAGACCTGATTTTTTGTGGTAAAGCATCATATGTATTTTAACAATGTTTATGTCATCTATGATTAATTTGTTATGATTTTGGCGAGTTTTGTTTCATGAACTGGGCAGTTGCAGCTAAATAATTAATTATAGGGTTTCTCAATTGTTATTTTAAGTTGATGACGTGGAAGTAAAAAGCTGTTCCTCCGCAGTATGATCCTCATTTTATTAGTATACATTTTTTTTTTCTGTAAAACTAATTTTCTATATTGATCTATAATTATACACTTTTTCTTCAAGAGTACTTAACTTAGATTTGTTCGCTATTTTTTTCATATTCAAAACCATCTCAAAAGTTCTCCCGCCACTTTATTCACTATGCTGCCATCTTAAAGAGTACTTTTGTATATTTTAGCGAGATTATCAGTCAATATTTTGGAAAGAATAACTGTTGTGATAAATATATTCTAAATAATTACGGTAACAATTATAATGCTTACGTAGGAAAAAATCCACAAGCAATAAAAGTTCTAAGATAATAACATTGTACTTACTTCACCTATACTCGATTTCATTTTCTCGCTTACTATTTTTCGGTATATAAATTTTCACTACAAATCGTCCGTACACTTCGGCTACACAACCCGCACTAAGACATGGCGTAAGTATCAAAGGAATGTCTACGGCGGCGCTGATCATAAGATGTAAATCCGCAATGTGTTAAGCCTACAATCATTAGTACTATTGTAAACCTAACTTATTTGTTAAATTGGATCCCTGTAAATAGTGTAAAGGTCTCGACCATAAAAACTAAATGCCGTGCAAAACGTAGTAAACACTACTATTTAAAAAATATGCCCACTAAATGCCCACTAAATGGTGTAAACTCAAATAATCAAAATTAACGAGCAACAAACATGTAGTAACCTGCACTGGATATGGAATTACTGATGATGTAAATTATAGGTTTAATGTTTTTATAGAAAATGAATTGTCGTAAGTAACATAACAAAAAATAATAACAGTTTTTTTGTTACTTACAGCGTTTTATGGGATAAAAAAAGGAAAAAATAGGTAAATTTTAAAAATCCTATTTTTGTTATTATTAGTCGTACAATTACTTGGAAAAAACCATTCGACGTGTTTTAATTTTCTAATTCCAATGATGTATTAAAAAAAAAAACCGCACATGTCACTTACTACGTGTTTGCTTTCCAGCGTCGATATGTACATATTACCTGTTTTAAATTTTTCATTTTTCAGGTGCTGTAAGCCTTCTGCCAATTTTTGGAATTCTATGTCAATGAGAAGTGCTCTATATGTTTTGATTCCTTGTGAAATCACAAAATATGCGAATTTATAGAAAATAATATTTTTGTCATTCTACGTTCTGATCACGTGAGTTACAAATTTTATTTTTTCTGAAAGATACCGTAAATCCGATTATTTGTTATAAATATCAACTTGACATGACAACGCATTCATTAGAAAAGGGTCGTGAGAGACGTACAGTCGGCCAACAAAGTGAACTTGCAAGGTTACCTTTTGAGGAACCCTAATAATTAAATAATTATATAATGATGATATTTATTTATTTTTTTACACCTTATATACAAAGAGTATAAAGGCGGACATAATGCTGAAGGCATTTTCTACCAGTCAACCTTTAAGTGGACTATACTTTTATCATCTAAGCTGTACTAATAAACAAATACATATGCATTAACGCATGTGCATTACCGTCGAACAAAGAGAATTCCGTAAGGACGGGAATTTCCAGTCCGATAGAGCGCGCTTGCTTGCTTTAGCAATGAGAAATATATTTTATGCACACGTTACAAATTCTCCGAATAAAATTTTATATTTGAATACATAATAATCAATCTGGGAATACATATGATTAAAAGTTAAAGTCACGCACCTGTATGGGTTGACAAACAAAACTCCTTTCGAAGTTGAAATCATTTTTTTACCTGTTCAACCGGACTTGAATTGAAAAGCCTTGCCATAATACTCTGGTAGGATATTTATATCCGCCAGAATAGTGACCACCGTACACAAGGTGTAAAACAGCGTGGACAAACTTTTGTACATCCGGATCAGGCCAGCATAATTGTATCCACCGGTGAGGAATAATCATTTCTCATCTATTAATGCGGAAGATGATCACGCCAATCCACTTATCATTAGGTGGAGTGGACTTTACAGTGCCAAATGGAACCTTTATTATATTTTATTATGTAGATATAAATTGTTGTATACAATGTTACATATTTTATTATTATAATATATTTTTGAGTCAAGAGGACGCATAGATACGTATTATTTCGTAAGATAAACTTTTATCTGTTGGATGCTTTATTAAATATGGAAGATTTAAGTACCACTTAAACAAATTATGTTTACTCTAAGTGCCTATAATATAAATTTATCTCATAAATAAACATTATTATTTCGTTCATATGAAGTAACCTATCTTACTTTCAGTCTTTGTAAAAACTATGACAGTATAATAATAGTCCAGTCCAATTAACATTTAAGTTAGGAGAAAATCGCATAGAGCTGAAAATTGGTATAGACGTTAAATATGTCTTCACCAATAAAATGTCAAAAGTCCCCGTCGATCCTATGTGTGCATAAAAATTTATTCAAGGTCAAAGGTAAAAAAAGTCCGGTTTTTCCCATTTTTCTCTAAACCAGGGATCTCATCGTAAAAATAGGTGCGTTAAATTTGTAGATCATACAATTTTCTACAACAATTGTTCTTTTTTTTCGTACGAATCACCGTTCGCGAGATATCTCGATTTTAAAAGTTGAAAAACTTATATTCTTCATGGACGTTCGTGTCTATAGCATACACAGCAATGACTGTAGCGGAAACAATGGGGCAAATCCGCGTTCATTTTCAAATGAAATGTATCTAAAACTAGCTATATCCGCAATCTAGCAGGCGCATAAAAACTCTGATCATGCCCCAAACTGTCTTGTTTACGAGGGAATACTGTCAACCTCTAGCCTAATACGGTTACGGCCCACGTGGCGCGATACCGGCTTGGAATATCCGAAATATGTTTTCATACTTTCATGCCAGATAGTGTAACATGTTCACTATCAACATATTTAGGATATGGGTTGGAAGGGGATTTTCAGATTTGGCATATTTGTTGTTCATACTAAAAGCCATTGATGACAGAAGAATCTTCAAGTTTTTTTTTGTTTGCGACAGGTCAGATTATTAATAATAAAAATTTCTTGCTAAAAAACTTACAATTGAAAACATTAATTACAATTACAAATTTACCAGAATATTAACATCACAGGAATTCATTATTATTATGTTAGAATTTAGATGTTGTAACATGTTTCGATGCAAATAGCAAACGATAGAGGACGATGGTTATCTCTGGAGGAGGCCTTTACCTTCGACTGAGAGGGATTCTTGCAATTTTAGTCAGGTTAATATTTACAGGTATATTCCTGCCACGTTATTAATGTCCGCGCGATTTAATTTTAGCGGGTATAAATCAAAGAATGCAAGCATCATCTGACACGTCGCAGTCCACAACCCAATGGCATAAATACTAATTTTTGACTTAAAAAAACTAAATATGCTTAGATTAATAACGAATGGTGTTAATTATCTAGGAAATATGAAGTAAACTACTTCACATTAGGTAAGCAACAATAAAAACCCATAGATTATACGATCTATTGAAGGTCTTGTTAGCTATCTACTGTCAAAAATCCTTTTCACGCTTTTCATTCACAATAGGTACATATTTATACGCTGCTATAAAAAGATGAATTATCAAAACACATATTCACCAGTTGGTAGTTATTACCTTCCAAGAATTGAAGGTAGAATAATGTTTGTTCAAAACATAAACGGCTAACACACATCAAACCAGGCGATGTCGCAACTCTTTAAAATATATCTACCCATATATTATAAAGGTACAAGATTTTTTTTTATCGAGGGGAAAACTGGATGGATGGTTGGAACTGTTCTGTAGATTATGTAGACCTAATATCTACATTCTGGAATATAGCATCGTCTGATCTAACATTAAGCCGAGACCCTAACACAATATACCCACACTGGCATACTGACGAAAACCTGCGGTGGCCTTCTTCGGTGTATAATAGACGGCTCCGGGATATCCTGTTGCACAAAGATAGCTGCACGGAAAAAGATAGAAGACTAGGGTATTAAGAAGAAAGAGAATATTTGATCAACACCCAGGCTCAGAACATTATTGTAAATTATATACCTAAAGATTTGTCCCGATGCGGAGATTAAATATCAATGGCAAATATCAAAGACAACTTATCATCGCTGCGTTAAAGGGTTCGTAAAAATGTTAACGTCTAAAAAAAAACATCATAGCACGTAGAATGATTTTATATATAGTAACAGAAAGTTTAGTTCTAACTTCCGCCGACATGCGCCGTCTCTCATCTCCAATAGCTTATTTATCGCTGCGATATCGCACCACCTTGATGTGCGTCGGCACTCAGCCATATATAGAGGTCTATTTTCGAAGCTTTATGTTGTCATTGTCCAAAGGGGTTCATGAAACTGTCCGGGTCAACCCTTTTAACTCGTTGTGGCTCTAAATAGTATCTATAACGGTATGAAATGTACGCGTGATACTAATATAAACTCGAGCTTTATTTTCGCTTACATAAGCTTTTTTTGGATCTTGTATCTGAATAAATTGAACTTTAATAATAAATATATTTTGTTAAAGTTTTGACGTATTTGTGCGTAGTAAATTATATTTACATCTATAATTATTTTAAAACAATAAGGGCCCGTTTCATAGGTTTCAAGTAAATTTTAATTCACAGTTATATCTACATCTTATGTAGATAGTACTCATTTTATTATCATCTATTTGGGAGTGTAGATTAGGGTAAGACTTTTGTATTTGATCGGCTTACACAGTTATGTGATAAGTAGCATTTACATGTTGTGAAACAATCCCTAAAGTTTGTCCGATATTTACACATAACAGAAATTATCGAAAGAATTGCAATACAAACAGAAATGCAGCGGAATTTTGGCCCACAAATAAACTACGACCCATATTAATATATAGACTTTTTTACCATGAAGTGTGCATAGTAGTGTTGTTATTCCCAAGGTACTCGCGAGCAGAGCCCCAACAACACCCACTACATCGCTAAATAAGAAATGCCTAAGTACCCTCTCACTAGAGGAAATCTTATTGTTTTATATTAAAAGATTTGTAATAAAGACTTAAGTCAGAATCTCTGAGTATAATCTGTTGAACGACAATAGTCTTGAATGGAGTCTTAAGTCGGAAGGATTAGCGCGGCACGCTCTTGGGCTTAACTGATTGGCAAGCGGCCGAGGTAGGCTTTAACCTCCATTCTTGACAATATGTACGGTATTCATTAAGGAAGCTGAATATAAACTAAATATATTATAATCTATATGGCATATATACAGCGATAGGCTCACCCCTTATCACATAATGAGACTGATTACTCACGGCGAGAAGTTGGTGCAGCACTTGCCCCTCTGTCTACCCCTTTGAGGATGAAAGGCGCGCGTGTGTGTGTGTGTGTGTAATTTTTATTATACTATACGATATTATCAGATTTTCCAAGAATGTGGCAAATGTTTAAAAGTTTCAGTCTCCTGAGTATAAATATATGAAAATGTTTCAATTAAACTTAACATGTGTAGATAATTTTAAATTCTAAATAAGTTTAGCTAGTTTTGTGGCAGACTACACATTCATTTTAACAAATTGTCGCCTTTCATCTTCTATACCGAAGTTAGTCTTCTATTATATGCATTCAATGCAATTTGTTCCGATCCACACAAACTTCGTAAACTTCACTCGAAGTATATTTTCTTGACAACTAACAAGTTTAACTTTGGCATGTATTTTCAAAGTTCTCTTTGTTGAATTATTAAATAGTGTTTTCAATAAGGGAATATTTAGATGCCTTTTATAACAGGAGATAATTCTCCTGGTGACAAATAATATTCACGAATCTTGGTTGTGTTTGAAACATTTAAGTCTGCGCGGCGCCTTTGGAAAGTAATGGAGATTGGCAAATACAAGCCGCCGTACGAGACGCCACAAGTTAACATAGTTACTACAACGTAACCGAATTAATTAATATTATAATCATTAACAAGGCTAATTTCGACCACGTCTTCGAATTTTCGATTATTAGACTAGATTAGTAATGAGACCTTTTTAAAAGCTCTCGATAATTCAAGATTTTTAAGGCAATATTATAAATCGATTAATTGAATTTTATGGAGTTGAACCAAGTTACAGCTACAGTGCAATTTTATCACTTCGTAATCACCAGCTTCAAAACATTGCTGAGCATAGGTCTCTCCCAAAGATATCTAGACTCATCTGGTACTAATATGTACGAGCCCTGTATTGTATACTGTCCCACTGCTGGGCACGGGCCTCCTCTTCTACAGAGAGGGATTAGGCCTTAGTCTCACCTGGTAGAAGCGGTCATTTTTAGCATTTGCACAACATAAATTCAACTCAACTAAAACTTACCAATATAAGTGCAAACAGCGGCAGGGGCGCGTGGTGCGTTGCCATCAGAGTGCCAGCTCCTAGACTGATGGTGACCAGCATGGACCCTGCTAGAGCCAGGGCTTCCCACTCCGCCGCCGCCGGGAATAGCGCCAGACATAGCACTATTGATAACACAAACGTTATCACTGACAGAGATGCTATCGACTTCACTTGCGTAGTTAATTCCTGCAACAAAAAAGATCATGAATTTTAGAGCAATAAATTATTCACGGTTTTGACAGCGTGAGTTCGATTTATGCCTTAAAAAGTAGTCTTTGTCCTTTTTTGGGATTCCAATTTAGTCCGTATTTAATCAAAATTCATTTAGTAATTAAGCAGTGAAACCGTAATAATTACTACTTACTTACTTTCACTACTTCTTTATCATATCATATTGGACTATATTTTTTTTTATAAAGACACGGCAAAGCGACTCCACTGTCCCTGATGGTAAGTGGAGTGGGGTCCAATAAAATGTCGATTGACGAGAGATGATTACTCCTCGAGAGTCGATGCAATTATGCCGGCTGATCCCGGAACGCCACACGCTTACGTGGGTCACTATGGCGGGTTATAGCACCTTGTCTACGGTGGTCGCTATCCAAACGTTGGATTAAAATTTAGGCCAGATTCAATGCTATTATTTGGGATAAAAGGCACCTTATTAAAATATTATCATCTAATTCATCAGGACATATCATTCCGAGTGATTGGCAAATTATTACGGTCTAGTAGCTGCTTTGATCCTTTGAAGAATTTTACAGTGACTGCTTCCAATTTCTTAACACCTTTCGTTTGCTCATGCGTAGTTTCAATAAATGTAAGCGTCGAAATCATGAGAAGACCGAATAAGGACACGAGCAATAAGCGAACAAATCTGCCAAAAGCGCCACAACTCATAATAAAACCACCTAGAACTTAGATTTATGAAGCACTGATTGACACTGCACTCCTCACCCCTCAGAGTCATTCGTTAAGTCTCATAATACGTACATACTGGACAATAACAACCCTCGCGCAACGCTTGACGGCAGGCGCGTAGTTACTGTAGGCCTAAGCAGTGAAGTGCACCGAGACTGTCGACGTCAGAGGGTCTCCAGACCCTGACCAGTGATCTTTTTTATTGGCACTTTGTGAAAAGTGACACTGGGCCCTTTTGTTTTTTTTACAGCCTTGGGTACCTAACTACCCCACTGCTGGACGCCTAAAAGTCATTGCGATGGTATGCTGCCCAGTCAGACCTTCGTAAGAGACATTTCATATAGTATACTAACATACCTTTTACTCTTAAATAATACTTTAGTATGGCATCTCTTGATAGATTTTCCGACTGCCCAATATAAATTCCACAATCTATTACATTCTATATCTCCGCATTATCGATTTTGACCTTATTCATATTAGAATTTGCAAATTGTAATTTCTTAAGAATTTAATTTAACTAAAGATATTTACGGCATTTGAGACAACAGTTTAAATCACGGAGCCTTTGTTAAAAATCATTGAACAGTAAAAGTATTTTGTGACGCAACTATCTTTAGGTGGTTCCATAACACTGGAGTAATTAGGCGAAACCAATCAATACGTCGTTAGCCGTAATTTCAGGGACGGCAATAAAGATAGGAATTTCAAGGTCCTGTTGATAGACTGATAAAATAGTTTTTATACTCGCATACAACTGAACGACATGAGACATGGCTTCCACCGCCGCTCAAACCTTCATATTCATTGCGTAACTTCTTCCTTTTCTCCTATCTGTCATTATCCCAGGGTAAAGTCAAGCGGCGATAGCCTAGTTGGGTGTGGAACGGACTACCAAGACGAATGTCCGCAGGTTCAAATCCCAAGGGCACACACCTCTGAATTTTCTAAAATCATGTGTGTATTCTTTGTGAATTTATCGTTCGCTTTAAAGGTGAAGGAAAACATCGTGAGGAAACCTGCACATCTGAGAAGTTCTCTATAGGAATTTCGAGGGTGTGTGAAGTCTACCAATCCGCAATAGGCCAGCGTGGTGGACTAAGGCCTAATCCCTCTCAATAGTAGAGGAGGCTCGTGCTGAACAGTGGGCAAGTATATAATACTGGGCTGATATTATTATATATTATTAATGTGCAGTAAGCACAACAATTCCTTTTCAAGCATGATGCAGAAAAAAAATGTTTTAATCACTACTTACTTAAGTCAACAATTTTTGAAGAAAAAATCGTGTTAGAAAAATCAAGTATCGGATCCAATCATGGACCACATGCCCCCTAAAGCTATACGTCGCCAGACTCAAGGAACGGCATAACACTTAATTACGCGTGAGAAGTTAGATCTCATAATAACAGCAGTTTCACTTCAATATCAGAATGTTATGTCGGTTATATTGAACTTTGAATGTCGCTTCACGGTTATGAGCTTTCGCATTTAATTAAATGGATATTTTAATTACAGTAACAACTGCAATATGAATATACATGGCTACATTTCAAATTAATTCATATTCGTTTAGAAATCATTTATAGTAATGGATTTTATTACACGTCCCTTCAAGTTCTTCTTTATGATATAATTGAAGCCAAGTAATTATTTATGAATATATTTAATGCACTTTTATTCTCCATGTGAAGACTCATCAATAACTATTCCTAAAAATAAACGGTCGCCATAGACGTAATCGGCATGGATTCATTCATTCTCATAGGATCAAAGAACCCAAATAAAAGAAAATATCTTTAACATAATAAGAAAAAAATCACGTTTATGCAAAAATCATTACGCTTTTCTATGTCTAACCAGACTGCATACGTTAATCATTCATTTATCATTCATTCATTCAGTGTACAATACTCTGAAATGTCATAACACACGTCACATCAACTTCCCACCAATACGATAACCGCTAATAACCGGCCTTATCCGGATATAATCGGTTTAATCCAGCATTGTACAATATACAGTGGAGGTAATCACTGTTGAGTAACTTTATTGAGATTGACAATTAGATGGAATTTGATGGGAGGTGTTTTATGACATAGAAGAAGAGCGATTATTTCACCAAATATCATATAATTGTATTGTTCATAGATACCTACAAAACCAAAAATAAATCATAGATCCTTTCGGATTTACTTAGAAAAAACAATATTAAAAGAGCTTATGGAGCTTATCTTATTCACCACTAGCTTCCGCCCGCAGCTTCGCCCGCGTGGATTTCGGACTTCAAAAATGGAGGAGGTGCTCAATTTGTCGGGATGTTTTTTTTAATGTATGGTGGTATATAGGTGGTCCGATTGTCCGGTAAGGGTCTGATCATGGGATCCTGGTGAAATCGAAGGATGTATATAGCATGATTCAGTATTCACGCGTGATGGCTTATTATTAGCATATTTCATGTATAACTTTGGTGTTTCTATACCGATTTCTATGATTCTTTTTTATGGAATATTTAATAATGTTAACTTTTTTAATTAGGGATGACTGAGAGCAGCCCCGGATCTTGAATTTTTTTAAGGCGGGGCAAAATCTGGATAATGCCGCCCCTAACCACCTATATTTTTACTTTTGTCATCATCATCATCATCATTTCGCGCTCCGCGGGAAATAATTTATGTGTGTTATATACTGGTCTAGCTTTTGCCCGCGGCTCCGCCCGCGTTATAAAGTTTTTCAGGCTAAAGTTTTCCGTTATAAAAGTCACGCTATATATTTTCCCGGAAGCCTGTGTTCTTCCCAGGGTCTCAAACTGTCTCCATACCAAATTTTATCCTAATACGTTGGGTAGTTTTTGAGTTTAACACGTTTAGGCAGACAAATTCAGCGGGGGACTTTGTTTTATAATAAATTTTTGTATAACTTTTTAAGAGGAACAATCCCGTCATACATCATTGTTGCATAACTTTAACCGTTTACGCAGCACACGCAACAGAAGCTCTCAAAAATAATATATTTTCCCCGTTTTTGCAACATGTTGAAACTGTTACTGCTCTGCTCCTATTGGTCATAGCGTGATGATATATAGCCTATACCACTCCAGGAACAAAGGGCTATCCAACATAAAAATATTTTTTCAGTTCGAACCGATAGTTCCTAAGATTAGCCATTACTGAACCGCTCCTATTGGGTATAGCCTGATGATATATAACTTATAGCACGCCACGAACAAAGGGCTATGCAACACAAAAATATTTTTTCAGTTCGAACCGGTAGTTCCTGAGATTAGCCATTTCTGCTCCGCTCCTATTGGGTGTAGCGTGATGATATATAGCCTAGAGCACTCCACAAACAAAGGGCTATCCAACACAAAAAGAATTTTTCAGTTTGAACCAGTAGTTCCTGAGATTAGAGCGTTCAAACAAACAAACAAACAAACAAACTCTTCAGCTTTATATAATAGTATATAGAGTATAGATGTCGCAGTAGTCAAAGTTGCGTTAATGATGAGATGTGTATTCGTCTGCCAAGTTTGAATTTCCCGCCCTCTAAATTCGCCGCCCGGGGCACGGGCCCAGGCTTGCCCAGAAAGCTTCGAACTGCTATGCTATCGGGAGCTACACGTGTTATTGTGAGTCAACCATAAAAGATAAATATATGCTGTCGTGGGATATTTTTTATATAATTTTAAGGCGAACATTTCTGTCATACATGATTTCTGTGTAGTTTTAACCATGAAGGTTGCACACGCGGCGGAAGCTTAAAAAATGGAGTAACTTCTCCCGTTTTCCCAACATTTCCCTTCACTGCTCTGCTCCTATTAATTGTAGCGTGATGAAAAGTATACTATAACCAGCACAGGAGTATGAAAAATAATTGTACCAAGTTTCGTTAAATCCGTCGAGTAGTTTTTGTTTCTATAACGTTTATACAGACAGACAGACAGACAGACAGACAGACAGACAGACAAAAATTTTACTAATTGCATTTTTGGCATCAGTATCGATCCCTAATCACCCCCTGATAGTTATTTTGGAAATATATTTCATGTACAGAATTGACCTCTCTACAGATTTATTATAAGTATAGAAGAAGATAGAGACCGTGAAACAGTGGTAATTCCCAAATCACGCTAATTTCTTTATTTAGGGCTGATTTTTCAATCATCAGATAATTTATTCGCAGTAAAACGTACACAAACGATTTACGATAAATGACAGTTGTTTGTATGAAGTTGTCAATTCGTCGCACTTGTATATTCACTCAGGTTATAATTTATTGGATTGATAAATTTTACCTGACGATGGAAAAAATTTCCCTTAGACAAATAATTTAATAGTGTGGCATATTACATAAATATTACTAAATCTGGGTGTTGTTAAAAAATCACAGAATACCAGCAGATTTTTTAAGATTTGAGGTAAAAACTTTGTATGAGCTGAATTAAAAATATATACAATTAGACTAATAGTAATATTGTATTATGGAGCTATATTATCTACGTAATACACGTATTCTATTAATGTAATAACTAATTAGAGCAAATGCTTAAATAGGAATTTGTCAAACGCATTCCGAGCATTCTAGTTCCCTCGCGAATTATTTGATGGTCCATTATTACTTAGCTGAATGAAGATATACAGACAAAGCACTGTTTATTATTATTGTGGTATGTTTTATTAATATTTTGTAGAAGCCACCTAATTGATAATATTACACATTATAAATGCTTCTTATTCGTGCCGTCAAGGTTCAACCAGAAGTCCACCTAGAAAAGAAAACAATATATTATCACGTCTCTTATACTTACTAAAATAGTACTTCAATAACAATAAGTGTCATTAGTAATGTATCTTAACGAGGCCTCTACGTTTTAGATCCATGTATTTCCCGCAGTATCATTAAATAATAAAATCATATCCTCCAAGTGTATTTGCAAAAAGAATTCATGTATATGAACTAATTAAATCTCAAAATAGAGCACCATGTATTCCTTACGTTATGCATCGTGGTTCTGAATAGTTCAAAAACATCTCTATACAGTAACACCATTCGAAACGATCGACATGTGCACGTTTGACGCTCTCAATAAAGCCCGCTCCCATATTCGCATGTCTTTTACAGTCAGCCACTATTCGTTTGAAGGCTGTCGACGAGGCGTTTGTGCAGTGATAACTCAAACTTCCAACTTTGTGTATACAGAGTGTTGTTTTTGGGCGGGTTTCATGAAAAGGTTTTTTGAATGCATACAAATCTGATAGGAATTTTGAATTCATATGTGAATACAGCATGTATTTGTTTTTTATCACCGTGCTAAAGAATTAATGCGGTTTTCTGGATTTCATAATAAACTTCTTGGCACTAGTGTAACAGACTATCTATAAATCAAGATTTTTAGGCATAAATCGAAAAGCCTATACTATTGTACATAAGTATTGCACACCGGTACAGATCCTGGTAGAATGTATTGGAACATTTTTTATATTTTAAAACCATCTGTATACTAAGTACCTACATTGTGTAATAAAGAATATTATGTATTTTGTATTAATAACCATTACCTGTGTTTGTATCCCGTCAAATTAAATGAAATGGTAAGTCTTCTCTTTAATTACATTGCACACAACGTCCTTCAAACTAGAATACAGGAGGGCTTACACGCCGCTGTTGCGGCAGCAATAGCCATTACAGTGGTATATACCCAGCCGGACTTATATACAGCACGATCGTCTTTACCATATCTTGAACTTCCACCAGCGCCGTTTCATGAAAAAATGAATAAACAATATTGCGTTCCTTTTTTACAAGGTTTGGACAAAAGTGATAGGCTTTTATTTTTGGCAGACGAGCGGCTTTTTTGGCAGGTGAACGACCAATGAATCCCTGCGCTCGAGTGCCACGAAACTCTTGCACTTGCGTGTATCAACAGTCCTGACAAACAGCATACCTTCTTACTACAATACCCGGCAGCAAATAATCATCGAGCTAGAGTATCGACTAGTTTGTAATAAAACAAGGAATAAAGGCGAATATTGTAAATAAACGCTCCATTTAATATTAATTCGACATTTCCAGTGTTTACACAAGCATTATGGTTCTCTTTGTAACGTAATTTCAGTGAAATTTTCGTCTAGAATTACTTAATGTTATTTTACACTGACAGAGTAACTGGGTGACCTTTAAATATTAATTACAGACTTAAAAATAAGCAACCCATTTTTTTACTTCAAAGGTCATAGAAAACAATGAAGAAACAATTGGAAATCGTTGTTAGCATAAGTATTTTGGTCTGTAATTACGAATATCGGTTTTTTAATTTGTCAATTTTGTTTTATGGTTTTTCGTAATTAAGGTTCAAGTTTCAAACTCATCGACAGGACAACTTTTTAAACAGAAAATATTAGAACGTTATTACTTTTATTTGTGCAACGGAATATGTATGCTCTAAAATTCATAAGCGAAGACACGTACTCGTAGTTTATTGAATCTTATATCTTTTTATGTAAAACAGCAACGTATATACCTAAACTTTGGAATGGGTTATTTATTTCACCAGTTCGTACAGACAGCTAAGTATTAGTGCTGAGTGCGTGTGAAAGAGAAAGTGAAATAACCCCTCATCCCCCCTTTACTCTCAACAATGTTTCAAATATAATTGCATTATTTTTCAAAAAAAATTGTTTCTGATTTTACAGAAAAAATATTTTTCGTATTATTTTCTATTACATACAATATGATGTACTAAATAAAATGTAGGAAATACACTATTCCAGCTATTGATTAAATACCGCTACTAATAGTTTTACTACATGTTATCTATTATAATAACACCCGCAAACTATCAAATAAACCATTCAATACAAGGAAAAGCCAATAATATTTTCATAACACATTAATAAGAAATAAATCGCATCACACGAACCTCGCAAGTCCTGAGGGAATTTCTCAATATCTGTTTAGGCCTTCAAGGCCCAAAACGTTCGTAGATGGCTATGCTGAAATTCGAAACGAAATAACGAAGGTTGATGACGTATGAAAAGTGTATAGTTGTATAACGAATTTTTATGATTACGCGAATGTTAGACATTAAAATTAAAGTATTTTTCAGATTTTATCGCGGTTTTTACAATATTTCAATTTCCTCCCGACATTTCGAAGGCTGCAGCCTTCGTGGTCACTGTGAAAAAATAGTTTGATTTTATGATTGTAATTATAATCATTATAAAACCAAGACGTAGGGATTCAAATCGTGTGTAAAAATTGAATAAGACATGTATTTGAAAAAAAAAATAATAAGAAAAAATATCAGAGATACCACCAAATATTTATAAACGTTATCAACTTTTATACACGATTTTACGATTTCAGTTCGATAGTAGTTCATTTAATAAAAATATTAGATATGACAGACGCCGTCTGTGATGAATTTATCAAAATTTGCGATCTTCGTATTACATTTCTTGGATTTTCCCTCTCGTGTTATAATTTGCTAACTTATCTATACGTTATCGAGTTTCGTAACTTCGTTTCGATGTTTGGTATAGCCACCTTGACTCGAGGTAAACGCAAGAGCCCACCCAATCGATATGTCGATATATTTTTAATGAACTCTATTTTACGATAGTTCCCTATTTCAAGGATCGTTTCAACTTAAGTGAATTGAAGTTTAGCGTAAAATGCTGGTGATTGTTTATTTATGTGTATTCAAAGGAAAATGCTGTACTTATTTAGCAAGGTGTTTAATAAATGTTTTTATATCTATTTACATAAGTACTAAAATCTAAAATACAGAGATGTGACTTGAAAGTTATATAATAAATATAAATAAATACACCTATAATTCTCACATAGCCTTTAAACCCCACATTTAAATAAGTATCAGGACAGTAACAAATAAAATATCGTTGATACAAATATTTTCCTTATGATTCAAAATACCAATATCAGAACAGAAACATATTTTTAATATCAAAAACCGACTTAAATTCTTTACCCTTAGGTCTAAAATAACGCAATAATAAACCCCGAGCATACCTCGCTAGATAATAAAGGTCGAGCTTGTAGACGTTAAGACTTCCGGATGTAGCCCTGAGGTTTAATCTCTTGACCCCTAATTGAGTTAGCCATGGCACGAGCGCCGCTAATGCAATAGCAGATGCATACATTACTCTGTTACCCTGTGATGTAGGTAAAGACACTGTTTGAACGGTAAATGTTGGTAAAATGTAATTTTTTACTCACGTTTTTAAGTAACATAGCGCTCACAATTATTATTTATCTATGCTTGCTTAGTGATACGAAAGGTATATAGATTATTTAGAGTTCCTGAAAATTTTTTTTGAGTCTTTTTTCAAAACGAAGTTTGGATAATTTCAACGTTTTTTATTATAGAAACTAGACGGGAGATTGAGAAAATTATAAAGGCCAAAGTACAAATCGCATTGTTCTATATTGGTCTATTTTATAATTGTCAATAAAATATACTATTACAACTGTACTCAATTCAATTGAACGTTGTACTACTACATATATGTGATACCTAGGATGTTGCATAAAGCCGGTGTTAATAATAATTGGCCTTAATTAGTTTATTTAAGTAAACTTCTATGAATATTTCATAAGGCCGCAGTTTTCCGTTTCAGAAAAGTGCCGTCTGTAAAATTTAAAAAATTGATATAAAAGATGAATCCAAGCACGACATTACAAAAAGTATCTGTTTTGAGTTTTTTGAAGCTTTCAAAGAATTAGTTTTATTGATTTTTATAATTACGCGTGTGTAACGATATCGAAATAAATCATTTATTTTGTTGATTTTTCTTAAGTTGTAAAAGTAAATCATAACATGTGTTCAATAAAGAAAAGAAAATTCTACATCATTTTATTTTCTGGTTCACAGCCAATTTTTTCATGTACTCTATAAAGAAAAATAATAACTAAAATAAAATGCGCAAGAGTTGCCACAAAACAAACGCCATAATTTTGACAAAGTAAAAACTTTGACTGTAACTGTAAAAAACTAACCGTTCTTAA
The DNA here is from genome assembly GCF_014839805.1 of Manduca sexta. Classification (NCBI taxonomy): domain Eukaryota; kingdom Metazoa; phylum Arthropoda; class Insecta; order Lepidoptera; family Sphingidae; genus Manduca; species Manduca sexta. The sequence continues at coordinate 12,943,103 of NC_051129.1, forward strand.
AGAAGCTAATTATTGAACCTGAATTGACCCACGTTTACAAGGCGAAGTCCAAAGTTCAAGGCGGACTGATCAATCCGCGCTGGATTAATTACTGGCCACAAGGCCTCCCATTTACTATCTAATGGAGTTACCTCTCAAAGGATGATTAGATCACAGGGAGACTACTCCCGTCTTGGACTATTCACTATACCTATTACAGTGTCATATGGGGATGCTATAGCCTAACCAAGAAAATTAAAACCCTGCTTTGTGGATGCCACATTTGTTTTTTCCCTATAAATTTTACGTCGTTAGTATGTACAAGAAATTAATTTCTTATTTTATGGCGAGGTTTTCTATTTTCCTGGTTAGGCTGTGAAATAATGAGTTTTATCTGTAAGCTTTGTATGACTTGGATGGCTTACATTTTGGATGTAGCTCGTACAATTCATTTTATTGTTTAGTGATTTTATTGTTATATAAGTACACCACTTGTTCCTCTTGACCAGAGACCTACGACATTTATTAGTTCATTTATCCATCTCTATAATTATATGTTAAAATACTTGATATTACTATGATCTACTTGACACATAGTTTAGAAAAATACAATTCCAGTCCGTGTTATTTTATTCTAACTATTGGGTAAGTCCTCCAGAGAACACGAGTGCTTCGTTTCTCCGACCGCGACAAATATAGAACCAAATAATAGAAATAGGAAATAACCAACAATTGCTGGCAAAAGTACTTCACATGTTACAAAATAATGATTCAGTTTTGATGCAATGCTTATAAAACGAGACAGTTACTCGCCTGATATTAAGTACAGCGACTGCTCATGAATAGAAGGAAAACAACTTTTAATTACAAAGCTCTTCACGGCACTGATCTGCGCTCGTCAGTTTGCAACATGAGATATAGTTTCATAAAGTTGATCAATTAAAGTGGCTACAATGTTGTGCAATATAGTATTATATTAGCTTTTGCAATTAGCCTTTTTAGTCATAATTACGTTAAGATGGTGCTTCTACCAAAACAACGCGCTAACCGTATTTTATAAGCAAAAACATTATATAGAAAAAAAAATACATAATATAAAAAAAAATACATAATATAAAAAAAATACACCATAGTTTAATTATTAATTTCACAAAAAAAATGCCACTAATATTGTTGATTTGCATTTCCACTTAAAGTACATATAAAAATAATTTGCAACCAACAATATAAGATAGACAATTTATTAAAAATCATTTTTGATTAAAATTTTTCAATAAGCTCTAAAATTGTTTTTTTGCGCAATAATTCGTATATCTTTGTTTATTGTTGCCTGTAACTAGTGCATCATAAATATATGGAGCCAAAACACAAGATCGTAGGGTCGGGGGAGATCTTAAGTATATATCATATACTCACATGTGAATGCTGTATGCACACAACACACAACAGTATGAAGCAGCAGAGTAGCGTGACGCACAACGCTGATACGAACAGCGCATGTTTCAACCGCACGCAGTACCTCCGGTACAGGGCCTCAAGCTCCAGCTCTGTGCCCTCCTCCTCTGCAAATAAAGATATTCTTAATGCTATATGGTGATAGGACAAATATTGTAGTGAAACATCGTAATGTATAATCTGATAATGTGTAATTTATTAACAACGTAAAATTTTTATTTTTAACATCGGTTTTAAATTTGACTAAATTTATTTCATACGAAAAGAAAGGTTATGAATGCTCATTACTTAATTTCAATTTATCTATTACTAATTTATAATTTGGATTCCATACGAGGCGGACATATAATCATAATAATGTTACATATTTTCTCCTGCCTCGTGTTTTCTTAAAGGCGGTAAATAATAATGACAGTTTAACATAAAATCTGTCCTTTTGCTAACAAATACAAATCCAGAACTTTCGGAAATACATTTAGAACTTCCAGCAAGACCAAGGCCAATCTTGATGTAAAATCAAAAGTTTAATCATGATTTCGAACCTAGCTTCTGAAAAGGTAATATTGGGATAAGTTTTACAAGTCCGTGTAAATATTGGACTGTAAAACTGAAATGGAAAGTTATGTCAAAAGTTAGCTTGTTAAAACAGTTTTCATTATACTTGTAAGTAAAACAATGCAAGTTACAAATTAATTTAATAGCAAATGAATTAAACTTTTTAAAGAAAATGTTATTGCAATTTTCATTAATATTTATAAAACAGTATTATTATAATATGATGAAGGAATTCGTCTGGTAAGTTTCATAGTATCAACCGTATAACGAAATCTTACATCAACCACCTGGCAAAATTCATTTCTACAGCGAACGAGTACTCATTATTTTGTTTTATTTCTTACATTATTTTTGCGAGTACCTTACTTGTAATGGCGGGAAGAAAATTTTACCAGCGTGGAGATCACTACATCAAAGAATTATATACTTTACGGAAATATATTCATTTTAATTATTTAAAAACCCAACTGTTTTTCGACGCAATAAAACAATAAAAGCCAACATCGTAACTGCAATAAAGTATTTTTCATTATCTTTTATTTGATTTTCAACTTTGGCGTAAAAGCAACGTCGCGTCGTAGCATTCCGTAGCGTGTTCGTAACCGCTACGAATTGCATTTACGTCACTACGAACTCAGGTGAAAGGATCCGTAGCAGGGTTGGTTTGTAAGTTATTTCATTAGAATGTCAATTTGTTTCTGAATGCTAAATTCGAAACGACATAGAAAAATATAAGAATAATTTAATATTGTATTTTTACCTTTAATTACAAAATGTCTACACCATATGTACGTTTTAAAAGAAAACTATCTAATATATTATGAAGAACGTAGTATCCTTTGACGTGAGCTACAATTATGTTGGCCCTTAAATGAATGTTGGAACTTGGGTTTATCTAAAAAATTAAAAAGATAACGATTTACGGGTGGTAGCACCTACAGTTGACCACAAGGGATGAACTTACAAAGCTCCGTTCTATCTTACCAAGATTTTTTATATTTTAGTTTCCTCTCGACATTTCGAAGACTTTGCGGCCTCCATGGTCACAGGGGGGACTTACCAAGATTTCCTAAAAATACACCAGCCAAAATTCTTTGATAATATATATTAAAATACTCGCTATTTAAACCTTATCCACCAAGCTTGTATGCTCGCTTTATTAGAAAAGTTCAGTCAATCAACATTCTAAAAAGGATATGTCCCCAATTCGAAAAAAGTCCCTAATTTACGTCATCCTTTTTTACCCTTCAACCCGAATACTTCGGGAAAGGAAGCTACTTATTTATTTAAAATTGTGATTGGGCCTTTATTATCCAATACGTTATATACTTGAATAAGGTTCAAAATCAGGCAGCTAATTTCGACGATGTTTATCCAACAGATAACGTTAGCTTTACTAACTTGGCTTTAAGTTTCAGTGTTAAAAAGTCGCATTAAATACTACTTAAATTTGATATTTAGCTTGAACTGGCTATGCTGGTCTTGTCTTCTTAAAGATCTGCCTGAAAAATTACTATATACACTTAATCCAAACTATATTACAAGTGATATTATATTTTGGATTTGACTGAATGTTAACTCGTTCATGAAAACTGAAGAAATACAATACTAACCGAACGGCAAGGGAAGATAGGTGAATGTTCATTGTTAAGTTTTATTATACGACTTATATCCGGAAAGCGAGATTTGTGTTGTAGCTATGTTAGTCAATGTAATATTTTGAATTTAAACATTGAAATAAAACTATTTTCTGATTTTATCTCTGTTTCATATATTATAATTTACTCCCGACCTTTCGAAATCCGAAAAATCAACAATATTGACCTACATTTTACAATTCTTTTTATTAAAATTTAAAATAATAAAATTACAAAAATAATTTAATTTTAATACTTATTTAAAATTCGTGCAAACATAAGAAATCATCATACTTTAAATTTAAACCTTAAAAACATTATGTATAAGAAAGCTGGAATAATTTTCTCTCCCTTTATAGTTAATGCTATAATTATAAATAATATTTACTTTGTCTACAGACTATTTTATTTATTTTGTCAGCTTCTGTGACGCAATTATTGATGACGAATCGTCTATGATACATGAGGCCGTGAGTTGAATCCCCGCCCGAATAAACGATTGCGTGATCTGCTAACATTTGTTTTGGGTCCGGGCCTTATGGGACTGAAAGTTCCTTGTCGATATCATTCACACAAACTTCTAACTTAATGAAGACTCGCTGCGTCTATATTGCAGAATCGTGTGCAATATAGACGCAGCGCAAACGTCAACTTGTTTCGTATACTCTTATCATAAATGTAGACAAATACCTAACTAAAATGGAAAATTCAGGTAGTCTAATTACATTAAATGGAGCAATACAATACATACATAGTATCACGCCTCTATTACCTAGAGGTAAGCAGCAGTGGCGAAGCGTCCATACAAGCCGATTCCCACCGGCTTCCCTTTTAGGTTTTCGGTGATACTAAACAATATATTTAATAGGTAAATTTAAATTTAAAACATATCAGACAATGAACAATAATTATAATATCTTAAATTATTAATTAATGATAACTTAATAATGACATCTATCGGCCATTAGCCCGATGTTTATTAAATTTAATCGATAGCGATTATTTATTAATAACATTAGATGGCGCACCTTGTATTTAGTTCCCCAGAAATTCCGTTACCAAAGTGAAATTGTGACGCCACAGGCGCAAGGTAACCCGCTGTCAAGCGGCTTAATGTTGTAGCATGTTTTTAATATAGATGGCAGTACTTTCTATGACTTTCTATGCCAGTGTTTGTCGAAATCGCGCGGAAGATATGGGCAAAGGTAACCAGAGCTAGTTCGGCTTCACGTTAACCGACTTTGTATAGTTGTCGCTTTTTACGTCCTTCAAACGTCATAATTTATTATGCTACCAAGTTGCGGTGTTTGTAAATTGTCATATTCATTTTATTTTTGATAGTTCTGTGATATTTAGTTACCAGCGCTTTGTTTATTTAGAAACTACAAATAAAAGTGTATTATAATGGAAATAACTAACTACTTTGTGATCAGTTAATGTCTACCTTTACGTAAGTATATTATTAGTATGTGAATTTACATATTAGTATTTAGATGGTTAAATATTTGAAGTAGATCTGAAAGTTTTTGATTTCAGACACAAAATGTTAGTTAGAAGAAAATAAATATTATATTTTACTGAATTTAAAATATCACCACGTAGCAAAAATTAACGAATAACCTTTCTTGATTATTTAAATTGATAATTATATAAGTTTAACATGTAGGTGCATTTAAACTGTTGGTCTGTTTGGCTATCGTGATAACTATTTCTATAAGGAGAAATTACATTTACTTATAATTTATTTTGAAAATAAATAGATAATCATAATACAATTAATGATACACGTTCTAGATCCCTGAGGTCATCGGAGAATTTAAGACTGAAAATCCCAGTGCATACCACCAGATTCTTCGATAGCTCTTTCACTGTACAAGCTGCTCGACTTTGGAATGCTCTGCCAGTTACGTTGAGGAGGGCAAAATCTTTGCCTATCTTCAAAAAACAGATAAAAGAGCATTATCTCAAATTAGATGAAGACATTGCTAATGTATAGGTCTATTATCTCATTTTTTTATATATATATATATTTATATTTTATATTTTTATATCTATGTATATGTGTATGTTTTTTTTTTGCAATAATTGTATTTATTTATAGGTATGTATAGTATTTGTATTTATGTATAGTATTTTTTTTCTTATCTTTAAGTAAGTAATTAGTTATATCCTTCGTACGCCTTATGCTGCCCCTTATTATTCCGTTTTCTCTTATATCCATCCCATGGTTGTCTGTAAGAGATTGCCTTGTGCGATAAGACCGCCATTTGTACTTTTTTTCTCTTTTCTTCTTACATTATTTTTATCCATGGTGTACAATAAAGTGTAAATAAATAAATAAATAAATAATCATAGGTACGTAGTGTGGTTATAATTTGAATACTTACTTTTGTTTGCTGTTATAACAAATTAATACGTAGGTACTTATATTTGTGATTAATGGAAGGAGAATTATCTACGTTTATTGTTCGATTTTATGGATGTTTCAATTATTTACGCATAATAGGTAATTTAGTAGGCATGTCAATGTTTGTCGATTTAGATTCAAGACTAATTCGTTGTCTTCGTTTTTGTTTTCCAATAAATTGCCCCCGATATTTTAACTGACGCCAATTTTTTTTACACCGGGTTACCTTTTGAAAAATTTCACCCTTCGCCACTGGTAAGCAGAGACTATGGATTGCAACTTTGCACGATTCTGGCATACTTCCCTCGCTTCCTTCCACCTTCATCAATCTTTTCATGCAGTCCCGCCAGTTCAGGGTATGGAGCAATAGATTTTAGTTAAACCTTTAACATTTGACTTTAGACTTACTTGTCTACAATATAATAATTTTAACAAAACATCTATAAACAAGCTTAAAACAAACAATGAGTCAAAGGTAAGACACTACGAAAACTTTCAGCCAAGAACACAAAACTTTGCTCTTAGTGTTTGTGTTGATAATTAAAATGTTTTCAACTATGTCAATGTTTATCTTGTCACCTTGACTCAGTTATACTTATGTTCGCAATTTGTCAACGCTAATCCGCTTATTTTAATAGAGTTTTCAGTTAATGCATAATGGAAATTAAAATTGTTTAGTCCAAATTGTATCATAAGTCATACCATATAAAGTATTATTTAACGACCCGATTAAGTTCACAAGAAGTCGCTGGATGCAAATCCTTTCAAAGAGGTCGGTTTAAAATGTTTGAGAGAGGCGTATGTTCAGCATTGGATATCATGTAGCTGTTCATAATAAGAGCGCACCTTTATATCAATATTACTAGCAAATTTACATACGATGAAAATTTCATTTTGAACTGTCGCCATGCGCATCGTAGTGAAAATTAGATTTTCCGAATAAAATTGATCAGCTACCATGCAATGTATTTGAACTCATAGCAACAGCCTCAGGTTTCTTTACTTAATGATACAACTATATCCTCGGCGAAAGTGAGATGCACTACATTCTAGACGCACATTTGCAAATTTTTCACCAACACGATTTGAGATTATGTTTAAATTCTCCATAATAAAGCATTCTATTTTTCTAGCCTAATTAATACACGTGAAAATACTAGTAGGCTTATGATTACGACACGGTATATGTTAATTAGCTTACGAGATTACCTGTCTGAAGGTTAAACGCGGCCTAATGGACGGCCCAGCCTGAATCGTTTGACTAGGATAACCACACAACAAACCTATTTAGATTTTTTCCTAATAAGAAGGCTATTTAGGAAAGGTTTTGGATAGAAAATTAGTCAAGGTAAGAATGTTTGAGATCCAAGAAAGACAAATTTCATAGAAAATCAAAAATTACCAGATATTAAAACCAGAAACAGTTTTAATTCATGACAAAGTTCTCAAAGGAAAGAAGAAGTGAAGTATTTTCTCTATAAGAGAAAGTTCATGCTCATTGCCGGAGAGCAAGGTACATTAAATTGAAACAAGGATCAAGATATTATACTCAAACGCCTCAAACAAAATTCGATCTCATAACGATATAATCCAAATTTGATATAACTAAAAAAATACATGACAATAAATCAGAATTATAGATTTATCCAGCATCCACAAAAATAATAGTTGCATATGTTGGACTAACCTCCTGTCTGATCAATTGAATGAACAATAGACTCTTGGTATTAAGAATTAATCAGCTCTTGACGTAGTCGTAGACAGTGTTGAAAAACTGGGTTGATGAACGATTAGTCACCTGAAGTTCGCAGTGAAACGAGACGCAGAAAGTGCGATTCCCTTAGGGAAATATTCAGGTAATTGTCAAATGTTTATTACAACTCTGAACGTTGTGGAACAAATAGTTCACATGAATGTGTGTTATTACTTTCGATCTAATAGCCTAAGTATTCATTATATAATATATTAGTTTTTTATTAGGCTGTGAAAATATATAGTCCTAGAATTGGCCCTCTACGTCAAGTAAAAATATTTAGATTACCCAATCGTAAAACATATGTTTTCCAGTACTGAATGGGCTGCTACATCTCCAGCATCACATCTTGGAATTTGAGAAGAGTTCGGAGGATATTTTGGAACGCAAGTTTCAGTCTTAAGTATCGAAGACAGAGTTCTAGATACGGAATCCTCAAAGTCACACTAGACTAACTTTTGCGGTCTTTTAATAAGCAATAAGCATTTTTAACATATCATGAATTATGGAATGTTTCATGAAGCTCTAATAATTTCCATAAAGACTGTTCATATGTTTTATCAATTATTCAGTTGAATCAATTAGACAGTCTAGTATTCAAAAGAGAAGTCTTGCGTACTATGTTGTGTTTCAATTAACATTAAATTGATGCTACATATCAAGAATAAATTGCATATTTTTATATTACCCGCATATAAATTTTAATGTATTGTACTTTGGTATTCCTAGCAATAGACATTGCATATGCATACATTTTACAATAACATTACCTCTATGATTGCCTCAGTGGCGTAGTCGCATTACTTGCGCGATAGAACACCGTTCTAAAGTCTCAGATTCGAATCCTGGGGCGGCAGTGTTATAAGGGATTTTTGCTTAATATCAGCACCAAATCTGGAATCCGTGACTAATACTGCCAACAAATATGGTGCATTGTGTGCCCTCGATGCATCTCTGCTTACCCTTTCGGAGATAAAGGCGTGTAATATATAAAATAACTGTTTTCCGTTTGACAAATTGCGCTGATCTAGAACAAGATAGTGGCTGTCGTTTAACTTGGACTGACCTTTATTCTCAAAAAGCGTGAAATTATTGCGTTTAGTCTCTATACGTGGGTATTAAACGGTAAATGGATTCTTATAATAGCTTAAGTGCAGACATTGTTAGTTTTGCTCTACATGTAATTTAGTTTATCAAGTCGGGCAACAAAATTTAAGGTTCACTTATGTTCATGCAATGGCAGTCTATTAGTAAATAACAATAATAATATCATGTACTATATACTGTGCCACTGCTGGGCACGGGCCTCCTCTAGTACTGAGGGATCAGGCTGTAGTCCACCACGTTGGCCTAGTTCGGATTGGTAGACTTCACACACTCTCAAAATTCCTTTAAAGAACTTCTCAGGTTTGTAGGTTTCCTCACGATATTTTCCTTCACCGTAAAAGCAAGCGATAATTCACAAAGAATACACAAATAATTTTAGAATAGGCAAAGGTGTGTGCTCTTGAAATTTGAACCTGCGGACATTCGTTTTGGCAGACCGTTCCACAGCCAACAGCACTGAAATTACTTATTGTTTCATATAATAAATAGATGTGTATGGTGTGTGCTTTGTTGGTGTTCCAAATAACAAAACCTTAACGTGAAATTTAATGAAATTTAGGTTCTATGAACTAATAAGTTCGTCTACTATCACTTCATGGTGTAAAAAATGGGAGGTAATTGGTAAGTACGTCTACCTCTTACGGATATAGGCATAAACTGTGTATATTTATGTATGTATATTATAAAATTGTCCGATTTACATAAATGTTACCACGAAATATTCACATCCAAACTTTGTGCCAACTGACGCAAGTATTTGCCAGTATATTCACCGTTCAAAGTCAACACAACCAAAACGAATAGCGCTATCGATTCAATAAAAAGTGTTCATTTTGAAACTACCCACACAAACGACAAAAATTAGTTTCATCGAACCGCGCCGACAGTTTGAATGGGCTTGTTTGAAGTACTATTGTGTCATAGAAAATCGACGTTAACTGGCAGGTTTCGTTTTCATGAGTGTGAATGACTAGAGGAAGTTACTCGTCTATTCACGATTGCTTATAAACCTTGCAACAAACCCAGAACTTTAAAATACGACACATTGAATTACGTTCATCTAAAATATTAAAAAAATCACACTTCGTACAAAGTCCTTCAAACTGATTTAAAACAAATTACTCAAAGCTGCTTGGCATTAAAATTAGACTGTAGCGGAACCTACACAAGCGGGTCATGAAGAAACATGTTGCCTAATAATTTTCCTTACGTTTAAAAATATTTTATTTAAACTCTCATCACAAAAAATACGAAAGAAATTATGTTGATATTATTATATTACAAAAACAGAGCTAATATATTATGAAAGTACTTAAGGTGCTCAAACAAACTACTTATCAATGTTTTATGTACATAACATTAAGAAATTGAGGGGCTACGAAAACATCTGAGCTGCGAGGAATTTTCGTAAAAGTTGATGATATTTTGGCCCGGATATAATAACCAATGCTAATACAGTTTGGTACGAGGACTTATCGCTAAGGGTCAAATTGTCTCAAAATTCAGTTATGGGTAATATTATGTTACATTTTTGTGATTCTTTATTCAATACAAACTGAATCACAAATCAGCGTGATGATTTTAATTTACAAATATGAAATAACAATAAAAATTATAATTACGATTTAAACTACGTAACCTGGGTCTGCTTTACAATGCGTACTTTTAAATTGCCTCCGTACCTTAGTTGTGTTACGTACGCGGTACATGGTCCTACCGTTCTTTCGCGTTCGTTGATCGGCATCAACGGCAGCATAAGGCCTACCAACCACGCTACCATCCATCCCAAAAATGTCTTAAGAAAATACAAATGTAATCTAACGGCGAACAGCCCCCTCATCCGCATGTGACCTTCCCTATTAGTCGCCCTTACAAGAGGCAGGGGATACCGTAGTGAAATTCTCCAAACGCCCTCAGTCTACAGGGCAGATAGTATTTATTTACCTGGTATCTATATATTTTTTATTGCTTTGAATGACGAGCTTGCCATTCGCCTGATGTTAAGCGATACAACCACCCATAAATAGTAGAAACACCATTCAACACCTTGAATTACAAAGTATTGTTTGGTATTCCACTGCGCTCGCCATCCTGACACGTAAGATGTTAAGTCTCATTACGTCCAGTAATTACACTAGCTACAATGTCCTTCAAACCGGAACACAACAGTGACTACTCACTGCTGCTTGGCGGCAAAAATAAACATTGCCGTGGTATCTACCTAGGCGGATTCTCACATATGAGAGACCTACCATCAGTGATATATGCCCAGATATATCATCGTTGCCAACTCCTCTAAAAGAGTGAGTGGTATACTATGGTTGTTTGCAATTTTGAGGCTAACCGATGCGTGACGGTACACGATAATTCTGCGTCATATAAAGCCATGCCAGCTGCGATGGCTTATTATAATAACGTTGCCGCAAACCCGTTGGGAATTAGCGTGACAGTTGTTACGAATGGGTTTCGTATTAACCCGTGTGAAACGGATTATACATAGAGGACGCGCGTGGAATGGAAATCCACAATAATTAAAATTATTTTTGTGATACCTGATATCAGATGTTTTTATTATATTATTCTGAGCGATTTTCTTTTACGCATAGGAAAATGACCCCACTATATCAAATGCTACGTTGAGTCCAAATAGAATGTCGACTGGATATACATAGGCTGATCCCGAAATGGGACACACTTACGTGGGCCACAGTTGGGGGTTTTGAACCTCGTGAACCTACGGTGGTCTCTACCTCGGTCGGTGTCTCGGTCTAGTCGGTGATATACAATAATCAGGCCTGTATAAAAGCGCTTAATTATTTAAAAATAAAATAGGTACACTTTTGCACATTTGCTTATACCTTTGAAGATAAAAGACGTATGCGTATATAATATTGTATTTGAAATCATATCCAAATATTAATGTCTCCATTAGTTTTGGCAGACATTTTTAAATCGTAGTCGCGCCATTTTTAAACCCTCACTGTTCATCCCCCTGCAGCTCAGAGGCAAAATGGACTTTACGCATGGAGATACAAGGTGAACTACCACTTGTAACATATACCCCTAAGATTCCATTCTACACATAAACCTCTGACTAGCAAGGAAAACATGTAAATCGACAAATCCGCAAAGTGGCGTACTTTTACAAATAAAACAAATCCAATGATACCAATCCGATAAATCCGTTGTTTATGTTTTCGCATCAACAACTTTTTCGTATGAATGTCTCATTTTATAGGAATGTACTTTTACACCCATCGGTATTTTCCAGACGATGTTATTTGAAGATATTTTCCTTCTTAGTACACTTTTGCTCCCGGTTTCGCCCATAAGCTGACCTTTCTCGGCATAAAATATGGCATACTGTGCACTGTCCTAGTATAAAATTAGTCAATGATAATCCATGAGGTGGTATTTGTATATATCAATCTATTCGCAAATAACAATATTTGCAAAGTAAAATAGAATAATTAGGACGTCCCAATTTGTTCAAATCAAGTCCGTAGTCGCAATTTTCTCATAAACTTTGATGTTATTTTATCACAAAATCAAGTCATAATAACGATTTACTAGTTATCGATATAGATAACGTAGCTACTGAGATAACACGCGATGACACGGGATTACATCAATAACTTATCTTGTTTTGAACAACTTGAATCAGCTGTTTTACTGGATTTTAGAACTTATAGCGAAATGTGTGTAGTCTGTTTTGAGACGTTTATAATATTAATAACTAATTTTCTGTTGAAGCATTAGTTACTTAAATATATTTGCAACATTACTAAACATTATGCAATCACTATGAAACAGTTACTTAATAGTTTCAACTTCTTCTTCTTCTCTTCTTTGGCCTTGTACGTCTTTTCAGACGATTCAATCATTTTCTGATAGACTTGCACTTCATTTCGTGGCTATATAAGTCAATTAACGACAAACCTTGCCGCATATATTTCAACAGACGTCTCCGACGGATGGAACATTACCAGCCTGATAACGTTGAATGTTAACTATCCATCTTCTTATTGTCTGCTATAAAGGCAGCTCTCTCATATTATGAAAGTCCGTCTGGGTAGGTAGTAAGTACCAAGTGGATAAGAAAAGTCAATTTCTTCCAGTAGTATGCAAGCCAGTATAATTATAAACTAGGGTAAAAATTATTGTTATGTACCTCCGACCGCAAGAAGTCCCTAGATTCAGGTTGCTTCTAATATGTTGGTCTAGAAATCTTTAGTGGAGGTCAAAGGTGACAGGTGAAATTTTTGAAAAGGTAACCGGATGTAAAAAAAATTGCTCTAATTAACATATCACTAAGAAAAACGTAAATAAACCTTAAAGGGAAGCCGGTAGGAATTTGTTTTTATGAACGCTTTGCCACTGGTGGAGGTCTATGTTCAGTCAGCAGTGGACTTCCAAGAGCTAAAGATCAAGATGACGTTAATAACCCGCTTAAATTTGTATGTTGAAATCGTAATAAAATATAGATAAGACATTCATAAGAATGTATACTGTACAATACCACACGCCGATACTTAGTATGGAATAAATGCAGGTACAAAAGAAAATGGAGACATGGCTTATATATATGACGGTCTAGTTCCCCAACTTTTCCTATCATAGGAAAGGAGCTCAAATCCCGAAGCGGGACATGTAGAGGGGCAAATATTTGTCCGTTCCTGGTGTTGACTAAAGCGCTTTGCAGTTTAACACTCGTGCTGCAGGGAATCCCTGAGGGATCAATATCGTGTGCAAGGTTTTCAAGTTTAAACGAAAACGTTGATGCGGTGGCATTATTACTATGTGCAATTAGTTTGTTTATCGTCTTCAGTGGCACTAAAATTATAAAATAATTTTATCAATGGTGACACACTATTGCATTTCAAGAGTTAACAAAAATATAATAATTAAATAAGTTTTCTTCTCTAATGTGGAGTCGGCGCAACACTGCTTTTTTCTGCTGGCCACCTACCTCCCTAACCACCCCCCTAAAGCTTCATGGCAATTTGTTAAAAAACCATATTGTTTTCCGAAATTTGAATCAAACGCAGTGCCACCCAGTATCCAATCCATTTATGCTGCTTCTATATTGAAAAGCGATCTTTGGCACGAAACGATAGAATTCAAATTATACTGAACACATATAAGGTTAAGATAAATAAAACCATTCCGGTTTTCTACTGGCGCGTCAGTTCAGAAAGCAGTTTTGACTAGAAAAAACTATATCACTACAGTTATTCTTTTCGTAAAAAATAATAATTTCTATGTATCAAAGATACAATTCCGCATGATGAATGAATAACTAATGATTTTCTCTTATCACGGGGTCTCGCCCTGTCATTGTGGTTCAATCAGCACGCTTGGTACAAATTATATAAGTGACAGAGATCAAAAAAGGTCATTCAATCCATCCTACAGTAAATATAAATAGTAATTATAATTGACTTTTTGTATCTTATGTAGTTTAACCGACCTACTTTTTTACATATTAATCTACGTGTTAAAATGTATAAACGCTCTTCTGTTGTTCTTTTTTTAAATATTGTACATGCTAGCTGTAAGTCTTACGCATAAATATACTATAAGTATATAAATATGTATTGCAATATGGTTTCCACTTATAATGGTAAGCGATACGACTGCCCATAAATAGTAGAAACGCCATCCAACACCTTGAAATACAAAGTATTGTTTGGTATTCCACTGCTCTCGCCATCCTGAGTCATGAGATGTTAAGCCTCATTATGTCCAGTAGTTACACTGGCTACAATGTCTTTCAAACCGGAACACAAGAGTGACTATACACTGCTGCTTGGCGGCAGAAATAGACATTGCGGTGGAACCTATCCAGGTGGACTCTCACATATAAGAGGCCTACCACCAGTGGTAGACCTCTCATATATTAATATCAAGGACTTGAATGAAATCTCGTTTGGACAATTAAACCTAGAACCCCACAGCTCACAACTAAGTACATACACTGCCCCTAAACTAATACAGGGAAAGTTAATGATAGACAAACATCATAAACCACCGAAATTTCGCACTTCTGAAATGTTACTTAGGAAATAAATATAAATAGTCTTTTGTTCAAGTAAGGTCTTTTGTTCTTCGTTCTGATTATTTATAATTGTAACTCACAGTCAGGCGTGAGACAGAATTTATAGTGCATGAAGCATTGTTGGTAAAATCTTTGTTCAGGATTTCTGTTCAAAATTAACATGATATTGAAAACATAAATTCAAAACAAAATTACACAATAAATATAGATAGATACAGGTGCTGAATTTATAAATATAATTTATACTTTTATCTATCTATACTGTATTATATATGTATCTATCTATATCTGTAAAACTAAAGTGTTTGTTTGTTTCAACGCGCTTATATTAGGAACTACTATTTCGGATTGAAAAATTATTTTCGTATTGGATAGCCATGCCATTTAGAAACAGGCTATATAACATCACGCTATGACAAATAGTAACGCAGCATCAATGAAAAATGTTGGAAAAAAGGGGGACATTTATTTATTACTTTTAAAAGCTTCAAAACGATTAAAGTTATATATTATATAAATTAAACAATTCTAAAAAATATATTATAAAACCAAAAACATGAAACAGTATAGTAAGTTATAAAACAAGGTCTCCCGCCACATCTGTCTGCCTGTCTGAACGCTATAAACTCAAAAACTATCCAACGAATTTTAGAAGAAATTTGGTATGGAGATAGTTTGAGACCTAAGGAAGAATATAGGCTATATTCGGTCCAAGATAAAATATGTATATGACATATGGAGCCGGAGTACCATGTGCTTAATAATTTGAAGGACTGGTTGATTTGGAATTGTGAATGACTAAGCTCACCAGAAGATTCTGCGTGTCTCTTTTTATTCAGGCACAGAAAATGACTCCACAACACCTAATAGTAATGTAGGCCCTTAAAAACTTATCACACAAATTTGCAATTGCCCTTAAATTTCCGCCAAATTTTTGCATTTTGTACCTACTTCAAATTATCCAACGACCCTCGCAAAGTCCAGCAAACATTTACCAAACCCATTTAATCCCTTAATTTAAACCAAAAGTCAGGACTTTAGCTATCTAGCCGATCTAGGCGTGCCGGCTACACAATGAAGCCATTAAATTCACAATATGATCTCACTGATCCATTTAGGGCACGTCAGAAACGTGCGCCGAACGAGCAGCTACAGTTCTGTTTACATCAAATGTACATTTACTTTTACACCCATTTTATAAAGCGCCGCGTATATGCTAGTATCTGATGCATCAGACATAATTGTTGGTTAGTTTTATTTTAATTTTAATAGTTAATTTGTTTTTACAGAAGTAAATAATAATACATTTGTTTTCTTTATAAATATAAAGAAAACAAATGTTGATTTGTTACTGCCATTTTATCATGTTTGGCGCAAAAAATATAACAGAGCCTGCGCGGTGCCTACAGCCTCAGCCACGCGCTGCCAACCCTCGAATAATGTATAAACTTTACACTACCGGAGTCTGTAATAGATATCTTTAAACGTTACTTCAGCATTAAACTCTACTCATCCAACAGCTGCTACATCTTGCGTATATCTTGGCTTTACTTAGCGTAAAATGTAAATTGCATTAGCTCCACTTAAACTGTAATAAATTACTTGCCAATGTAAATCAACATAGGTTTAAAGAGATTGGTAAAAATGGGTTAGGAATAAAATTGGTATTTAACGTTTTAAATATTGATTAAATTAATCAACGTTTTATCTTTGTCTAATGGATTATCCTCATACCTAACAGTGATTAGTTAAAACTAATGGAAATTATTCTTTACTTGGTAAAATTCCGAATCCGAGATTAATTTTTATCACATCGATTCCGGAATTTGCAGCTGATATAAATATTAATATATACTAATATAAAGCTGAAGAGTTTGTTGGTTTGAATGTGCTAATCTTAGGAACTACGAAATCGATTTTTATTTTTCACTAATAAGAAGCTACATTACTCCTGAAATGGTATGAAAATGGAAAGAGCTATGCTCGGAGTCTCTCTGAAGGTCCAAATTAGGAACGAAGTAATCCGTCAGAGAGCCAAGGTTACCGACATTGCTCTGAAGGTTGAAAAGGTAATGGGCTTGCCACAAATGTCGCAGAACAGATAACCGCTGGAGTAAGCGAGTTCTGGAGTGGAGACCGCGTCTTGGCAAACGTATCGTGGGACGCCCTCTGGCCACATGGCGGGACGACTTACACAAGAGGGCCGGCAACGACTGGATGCATAAAGCAGCAGACCGGACTCTGTGGCGTACCTTGGGAGAGGTCTATGTCCAGCTGTGGACTGCAACGGGCTAATGATGATTACTTCTAAGTGCTATAGGACTTTTAATCCCGAAAGACCTTTTTTACACTGACGAAGCCGCAGTTAGGTATATATAGGGACTTAACAAGGCAAAACCTAGAAAAGGTAAACTAACAATTCAAGTTTACTTTAAGTCAAAAGTATGTAGGCTGGTATGCCATTGTCTGGTAAGATTTGACAATGAAGATAACCAAAATGTTTACCGTATACTGAATCACTTGCGACTAACAGCCTTTTCGTTTTTTTAACTGAATTATGACAATATTGTGGTCGCTCTATCATGTTCGCGTTACGACTAATGCGCTGAGGTCTCGGGTTCGGTTATCAGGTGGGCCAGTGATATTGGATTTTTCTACTCAGTATCAGCAAGGAGTCTGAAATTTTTCCTGGTAAAAGGCTCGCTACATGAGTCCTTAAGTAGCTGGGGAAATTATGGTGTGATGGCATAACTGCCAGCCGTCCTTCCCCGGACGTTTATCTATTGCCGGTCGCCATCTTTTTGAGCAATCTTTTTATTTACCATCAGGTACAGTGAGGTTACTTTGCCTTGCCCTCTATAACGAAATAGGGTTATCATGCAGAGCTTCATAATTAAGTGTTTTGTGTGCTGTTGTTTCTGTTATGGGCAATAAAAACACATAAATCCACAAAACAAGTAACTCTCAAAGCAAGTGACCTACTCCAAACTCCAGTTCGAGTCCCTCGAAATTAATATTTACAAATTCATCACTCAGTACATTTTGTTACAAAAAATCATGCATACAATTTGATTAGTCTGAATTGTGCCAATTAATTTTAACTTCGTACGCGAAGGTCGAATAAAATAATTGTAATAATAAACACTAACAACTGTAAACATAAAGATTGTTAGCGAAATAATTAGTGCCGGTAATGCGAATTGTGTTCTCGTAGATTTAACGAGTATCCACATAAGTTTTTGTAGCAATGATTTCGTCGCATATCAGATTAATCTTGGGTGCAACAGCTGCATCTCTGCTTTCCCTCTTGAACCTACTGGAGTGAACAATACCTTAACAATTTATCATTTTAAGACCTGAAATTTCTGCTAAAATTTTATCTTCTTTCTTCAGCCCTGATCTTGCTCTTAATTGGAATATAAACAAAACATGTCCACGAATATCACAGATACTTCGACTTAGGTTGTACAACGGGTCCCTTAACAGAGGTCAATCTCAACTGAAGAATGCTATGTTAAGCAAATTAACCAAGAAAAACTACACAATATTAGGGTCGAACCCAGGATCCCAGGATCCCGGTCTATAGAGCATATATGCTGCCACTTAACCAAGAAATGGACATCTAAGCTATTGGCATTTATACTGTATTGTAAATATCAGAAAATTTATATAGTTTAGAGAACTCTTATTTTAAAGCCCCTTATTACGCTCATTCCCTTGAATTTGTACCCATACTCCTACATAACAAAGGGAATACAAATAGCGAATTAGCATCGACCTACAACTCCCCTAATTTGTAAATTGTCGACCTCAATTTCATGTAGAGTCCCACAAAACTAAATTGGCCCATTGCCAAAGTCACGCCAAGGCCAATGACCGTCAATGCGACTGTAATCCAATGTCATAAACTTACAGCATGGCGGAATCGTCCTGGTGAATCAAGGGTTTTAGAAGGTACGAGAAACTGTCTTTGAACTCGTAATAATGAACTTAGCTATTAACCGTAGGTGAGGGTTTCAACGTTGGCTACTTACATTTTATGAGTTAATAAAACACCTGAGTTTCCCGACATTTGTGCCCGATATAGTCTATCTTATCTACAAGCAGGGAAATGTGAGCGCACTTGATGCACTTTTATCCACTTCAGGGATAAGAAACGTGACGTGTGGTGACTACAAAAGAATTTAAGAAGTTTTACCGTCTATTTGATCGATGCAAGAAGTTTTGTTCCTACATTTCTGGAAAAGATTTTCCACATTCTCGCTTGGTATCACACGCCTAGTACAATCTGTATTACAAATTCTAACATAGTTTAACATTTTATTAAATTACATTTGCGTGTGGATTATTAATTCAATATACGAAACTAAAAACAACACTAGGCGTGGTATTTGGGAATATTATAGTAGGGACCGTGTAACAAATATTAGTAGGTCAGCCAGAACTAAACTACTTAATTCTATGTTAAATAAATTCGTGCGTCAATTAGTAGCAAAATAAACCTCTTAGGGTCAGACGATGTCTTCAAATAATACTGTCATGTTGAATGAACTGAATTACAAACAATTATTTCTTCAATTGACTGTTTTAAGGAAATACACCACACGCCTATATGCCAAAAGGGGTAGACAGGGGTGTAACCAGGTCACCCAATTTAAGATACATAAATGTATATTTTTTTAGAGAATTTTAACAATACTTAATATGCTATTTCTAAACTGTGAATTTATTTTTGAAAGCTAATCGCCATTTACAACATAAATGACATGATAAATAGTTAATTTTATACATAAAGTATATGTTGTTCACCTGCCAAAACAAAAACAAAGTGTACGGACGAGCATTGGCCAATGTTTTATCAGATTCCACGTGCAATATAGGTATTTTCAGATTTTGTAGCAAAAGCAAGCAATTGAATTCGTTTTTCGATCCTGAAAGCTAATCAGTCGCAGCGTCAGAAAGTTCGTAATACCCCCGTGACTCAAAAAACATGTAAAGCCGTTGGTTCGGTGAGTCCAATTGGCGCCTAATCTCCCTCCAGTCATATCGGCTTGTCGTCTCCCCGGACTATGAGTGTGAAGGAATAGAGATGGGCCATCGTAGCCGAAATTCAGCTAAGAAGGGTTCCACAATCACAAACTGTCGGTAGTACCAACATACAGGAAAACACCGCTTGATTAGACTACAATTTTCATAGGAAACTTTTCATTATTACGAGAGTGTATCAAGCAGCCAGGACGTATTTGATTAATACACAAAGGACCGATTAAGCATATCCTCTGAGCAAAATGGCGGGAAACCATCATACTCAGCGATTATTACAATGTGACGGAGTAAGTTATGTCTGTTCGGGCCATACAATACATATTCTATATGTATATAATCAAACAGCATAATCCGTCATCTCTATAAGTACAATAAAAATAGAGTAATAAGAAAGAAGGGGTGACGAAAAATGAGAAAATTATAAAACAAATTAACTATTTTCGGAATTATTTTATTGTCAGCGCATAGTTTCGAAACTTTGTTCCTTTAAAATCGGGTATCGAAAAAGTTATCCACACATACGAAGTCTTGGGCAAAGCTACTTAAATAATAATTTTGTGGATTTTGCAAGTCAATTTGTTACGGATCACCCACCCAACAAGGTCAAAGAAGGCAAACATCAGGTATTTGCCCGGTCGCAAAAGTTAAATGAAATCATTTCTGCAACATTCGTGAAATCATTTTTAGGAAGCATGTCGTTTCATTTTGAAACGCGATGTCAAAATGACCCTGTATAAAGGATATTACGTATTAAATTATTCTTACCACCTAGTCTAGAAACTTCCTCTACTCAAGAGCGACTCAATCCCGTACTCACAACTAACAGTTGGCATAAATCTTTTACGAGTAATCCAAGATAAAACCTAAGTGAGGGCCGTCCAACTCAACGTCAAGATTAGATACCAACCATGACAAAATATTTTTATTGGATTAAATACCTATACATTGTAGAATACAGATTTGCGGATTTCGTGATAGTTGATAAGACAAATCGATCTATGAAGGTTGAAATTCGAGAATGCCGAACAAGATAGCACGTAGTAACCAGCATGACATTTAGTATCCGCCCGGATAGTAACCACCGCATACACGATGTTAAAACCCGTCATAATTACCCACATATGTAAGTGTGTCGCATCCCGGACTCAGCTTGTGTATATCCGGGTCCAATAGGCCGGGATACTTATGTCGACAGCCGAGGAGTAATCATCTCTCATTAGTTGACATTCTATTGAATACCGATCCACTTATCATCAGGTGCGGTAGGGTCAATTTGCCGTAGCAGAAAAAAAAAATTACCACGCTCCAATATGGTATTTGAATTACGTACGCGCTTAGTTCCTCATATTCTGAACTCATTGTCAGCGCGAAGATTTACCAGAAGAAAGAAAGAAGATCAGTTACAAATCATCGGTAAGGAATGTATACAATAACTAGAAACACTTCCTCTAACAAGTTATGATAACTGCAGATAATATAATACGCAATGATTGCAATTGATTGTCGGTGAATGATTCATAAATATTTATATGTGGTCTATTGGAAATACAATTCAGTTTAGTTATGTTAGATTGGCCTAACGAGCAAGTTGGTCTTCTGGTCCATCTAATAGGATGTTAATGGAAGTTCAAACTCTAGTTATACCTGTATACCTTTATTTTACCCGTAACAATAACAACTGATGAAGGAACCCGGCCAATATAGGGCCTTTTATTTTGCATCAATCAGAATTCTTATTCATACCTATGTTTAGTTTATTTTTTTTAATGTCCGCTACGACACTTTGGAAAGTTTTCAGAATTTGATTCTTATTAGCGAGACTATCGAGTGGTGCAATGATACAGTATTTTTGTCAAAAACAACAGATTCAATACCTGGTTAGGAATATTGATTTTTAAATATCTAATGTTGCAATTTAAGTTTTCATCAAAATCAATTCCCGGACTTCTTAGAGCATTTTCCACTGTTCCTCATCGTTTAGGATTTTGCCATCCATGCCTACTCGAAAAATTTGCCCTGTAAAGCACCCGATTTATAAAATTACATATTTGAATTTTTTTTATAAAATTGACTATACGGTTAGACGTCACAAATGCAGCTAATTAATAAATCTGCGTCCGTGAATTTTTATTAAAATAAGAATAACAAAAAGCTTTTCTAACTAAGAAACCACTAGAGTCAGAAGTTTAAAGAATTAAAAAAAAAAACAAAATATAAACTTAGATCAAATAATTTCTCCAAGTCAAAGGATTCAAAATAAAAAAAATTACTGATGTTTCTTTTATACAAACTGTTTTGAACACTGTTTGCATTCATGAAGAATTAACTTTTCAAACAATTATTACTTTAAAAACAATTCGAATCTAGAATACATAAAACTACGTTAGGAACTATGTAGTCTCACTTTAACGCGTCTTTCGTCGTCTACTTTAATCTATCACAGACAAAATGAATCAATTCAAGATCCATAACACCTATGAATTAGGACCCATTCATAAATCAGTCTAAGCCTAGAGCCTTATTAGTGAAGTAGGTGTTAAGTCTCTTTTGTTTACGTTCAGAATGGCTGCATATTCCACTCAGAGTGAGTGCTATAGGCCGTTAGATAATGATGACCAACAATAGAGTATGAACACTCCATTGTCGGTCATAGAATCCTGATATCGTGGACCGTCTATCTGGGCTTAAGTGCATCCAATTAAGGCCATCTTGCCGTTTAATTATACGCTTGGGTTATGTTTTTTGGACGTACATAGGTTGTGGATAATAGCATTTGTCGGAGATTTTATGCTTGTTGGATTTCGGATTGAGTATTGGAAGGATTATGCTTTGTGGTAGGAAAAAGGTAGATGTTTGGAAAGCGACGAAAATATCCTTAAATATCATGGAGTTATAGGTATATTATTGTATTTGGCTAATTATATTTGCTTAATGTAAATACCTGTAAAATATTGGTTCTAACACTATCGCCATATTTGTGATTAAATAGTTCATTCTATTCCAGTTTCATTGGGCTTCTCATATTTACAATATAATTTAAAGATTTATTGTCAGACATACGCAAAAAAAAATCTATGGCACTACCCTTTAATCTATCGTATTCATCAAGTCTGTACAATTTTCTGTTTTGCTTAAAGTTGATTTAAGATCATCTATCAAATGCTTTGAAAAGTTTAATCTCATATATTTTAATCCTTTTTGTTTTTTTATGGTTTTAGTTTTTGTTTTAGATTTTAATAATAGATTATAAACTCTTCAAATCCTTTAAAACCTAAATACCGGATAGCAATTAACGTTATCTATATACTTGTTACCAAAATTAATCATTGTTGTTCATGTATTTATCTGGCTTACCTAGCAATTTTAATTCTTTCCTTTTTTATTTCGCTTTAAAATTTTACATAGTACGAAACTAATTCTGTCAATGAACATTAACAAGTATTGAAACCAAAGAGGATGACACAGGATCTCAAATACTATGAACGGACAAATGAATGGGAACCAACAACTATTCAGACGTCACAACCGACGCCTTTGAGTGTATATTAGAGATCGCTTTCCAAGGTACCTCAAAGGCGTCTGCTGTCACCTTTATAGATGAGATGCCCTTTAGCAATATGTAGTAGATGAATGGTAATAAATTTGTCACTAGGAATACTAGATGAATAGTATTGAGGAATTCACCCCTTTGGTCCAGTGGCAGCGTATAAAAGCTATGATCCTAGCGTTCTTGAGGTTTGAATTCAAAGGCTATTTGTAACATGCTTTAAAAATGTATTGCGTTGACCTCACACTGAAGTGGGATAAGTATGGATAGAAGTAAGTGTTACGGAAGAAGATAGTGGTCTAATATGGATTAAATATTTATTTGCTTTTCTCGCGAATTAAATCCTTTTCCGTATTATAATTACTTGATTACTTTTTGAAACATAGATATCTTGTAAAAACCAAGTTCAGATAACCCATAACAAAAAAATAGGCATTATAAAGTTTCGATTTCATATTTCGGTTTAACCATATTATAAACATAGGAAAATCCTTTATTTTAATATCGCAGTCTTCCTTTGTAACTCGCAGAATAAATGAATATATAGCTTAACTTTTTATGAATCAAACCCTAGATTTATGACCACATTGCCGATAGTAAAGATGTATAAGATTTCGTTCAAACGAATTCGCAGTCAATTGCTAAAATTAGCCAAATCTGGTTTGTAAACAGTTTTAAATCACTTTTACCGACTTAACCACTAATTAACAGTTCCAACATCCAAATAATTAAATAACCGCAAAATTTGTTTATTATCAGTTGAAAATAAAACGAAATCACAAACACAAAATTAAATCTCTGGAAAGTAATTTTATCAACATAAAGTAGAATCCTGTATACATTACTACTACAATAATATCTATTATTTATAGAACTTTTTTCTCTTTCTGTCTTTTACTGTGTTTTTATATTTGATTGACAATGTTACCATAATTACTTAGGACATGTAATTTTTAATATTTCAAGATGTTACAGCACGGGACGTGTTCAAAGTACCATCACACTATTATAAGTGCTAACAACTCACTTTATTGTAGGAGATGTAGCAAAAATCTGGGTAATGTTCCTAACTTTATATTTATTCATGTATAATTCAGACAGGGGATTTGTACGCGTCTCATTCCATTTTATCAAAAGAGCACCGACAGTTAATTTATTTTACAATAGACGTCTATACCCTGTTGCGAGATTTTTATGGATTCCTTAGGTAATGAAAAATGTAATGGTATTAAAATTTACTGGTGGTAGGTCCCTCATATGTGAGAGTCCGCCTGTTTAGGTATTACCGCAATGTCTATTTTTGCGGCCAAGCAGCAGTGTGTAGTCACTGTTGTGTTCCAGTGTGAAGAACATTGTAGCCAGTGTAACTATTGGATATAATACAACTTGACATCTCATGGTCTCCGGATGGCGAGCGCAGTGGAATACCAAACACTACTTTGTAATTCAAGGTGTTAGACGGTGTTTTTTCTGTTTATGGGCGGTCGTATCACTAATTACCATTAAGCAAACGAGCAAGCTCGTCTCCTTATTCAAAGCAATTAAAAAAATGTGAAATGACTTTTACTTGACTATTACAGAGAAAGCGCAAGATAGCTAAAAAAAAGTTATATGAGTTATAGGTATCTTTACTTAGGAACAGTAAAAATAAAACTATATATAAATTATAAACTTCTCTATTTAGTTCATTGTAATTGACTGAAAAAAATAGTCGAAAAAAAGGTATTCCTTGTTTATATTTACTATCATCCATGATCCATCCCTGAATATAATACAGATCTTAACTATGCTAAGGTGGGCTGGAAATAATTATTCAACTGTTATTTGCCACTTCCAGGAAATTCCTTACGCTTTCCGATACTTATGACATTTGGCACTGTATTGAGGATATCGGAATTTGTTTTTATGCGTGCAACGATAGAAATATGTCGATTATTCATACATATTCTCATTTGTCGTAATAATATTATATTAGCCGTTTATTATATACTGCCACACTGCTGAGCACGGGACCTCTTCTAATACTGAGAGGGATTCGTTTTTTTCGTTAGCAAATGATATTTTGTGGCGATAGCCTAGTCGGGTGTGGAACGGACTGCCGAGACGAATGTCCGCAGGTTCAAATCTCAAGGGCACACAACTCTGACTTTTCTAAAAAAAAATCATGTGTGTATTCTTTGTGAATTTATCGTTCGCTTTACAGTTCACCGTTAAAAAAAACGGTTAACCGTTTCCTCACGATGTTTTCCTTCAGAAAAACATCGTGAGGAAACCTGCACATCTGAGAAGTTCTCTATAGGAATTTCGAAGATGTGTGAAGTCTACCAATCCGCACTAGGCCAGCGTGGTGGACTAAGGCCTAAACCCTCTCAGTAGTAGAGGAGGCCCTTGCTCAGCAGTGGGCAAGTATATAATACAGGGCTGATATTATTATATTATTATTATAAATGATATTTCGTAGAATTATCTCACTATAAAATTAAATATATTAGAGATAGAACGTGGTGTTTGACTATTTATTGCCTCAGTGCTTCGTCCAAACGAATAAATACGTTCATAGGCATAAGTATACTTAAAAGATCTGTCATTGAAAAGGATCCCAAGGCTGCACCCATTGAATGAATTGCTTATTGACATAACCTGAAGTAACATAACCTGAATATACGTTTTAAAAACATGTTTTTTCGTGCTAATTTTCGAGACGTTTTAAACGCTCTTGCAGAGAAAGAATACAGAGTAATTAGGGATACGTTTGATGGGTAAAAGACGCGCATTTAGAGAAAAAGTCAGCCATCAGAAATACAACTCCAATGATCATGAATCAGCGAATACGTCACGTAATATAATTTATAGACTATAACAATTATGACTTGGTTGCATTAATGCCATAAATCGTTTTTTATTGTCTGTTTTGTTTGTTTTGTAGACCAATTTGATTAGTACACTGGCATTTTTGGTGGCTTTGCTCGCGAACTCTCGCTTTTAGGCCAAGAAGCCTATATGTTATAATTGAGTCTTAAATTCCTATTATGTATGTAATCACAACTGCAAATTGTTCGCCTTTTGTCGTTCGTAATCATTTTATTAGGAAATGTAAAGTCCTTTATTGACTCGCATAATTAACATCAATTACGAAGTACAATAAGTAACTGCTCAGACTACTGAAGTAATATTTAGTTTGTGTAATAATAGAATGGTTGTGGAATTTTACAATAATATGGTTATAAATTACAAGATTAATATAATTAGTTCCTACTATGTTTAAATTATCAAATTTTAAAATATGTTTTACGGTTCCAATATAATGAATCCAGAATAAAATATTCGTATTTCAAGAAAAAAAATATATTCAAAAGTGATATACATCTCTTCTTTAATAAAATGAATCTTTCAAAATGCTTTTTTGCATACATGCATCGACAAATTAACGAGACAGAATATCGCTTACTTATTGTAAAGCAATCTCCATAGCCATTTTTCTTGTTATTTCTAACAAGAAAAATGAGAAATCAATATTTTCCAAATTTTATGAACAGTGCGCTATTCTTTAACATATTTATTGCAATATGATAAAATACCTTCAAGATTTTCTTCGTCCGTTTCAGCCATTTTGTTCAAAACTTATTCACAGACACATATAGAAATAAAGAAATATAAAACCATAAACACAAAACAAACTCAAACTCGTATAATCGTCAAAAACTTTGTCACGGTATCGCGAAGTTACGGGTATGGAGCGCGCGACCTCCCTACACCGACGTCGAACTACAACTGAATGAAACCTAAGAAAAACAAACAGCGCGCGGGAAAAATCGGTCTGCAATTTTATATTTCGAACGTTAATTTTGTTTTTTTTTTTATAGCTTTTTAATGCATCGTAAATGTCGAAGCGCAAAGGTATTTGACATGTACGGATTATCGTAAAAGAAATTCGTCTGGTATTATCGGCGGATGAGTGATTTAGGTTTATACCTGCCAGTTAGGATTTTCAGCCAGACTCAACTTCACCAACAAGGTTTTACTGCTATTCCCAAGTTCGTATTAACAATATCCCTATACCCTACATTTGCGTTAGATTATTTATTAATCCTTTTACTTACATACACTTTATGGGATTAAATTGTAACGTTCAGTCAGAATTTATTGCCGTCTATGGGGTTTTTAACTTGGATTAACGATTGTTGCCAATGTTTCAGTAAACGCTACAACCTTATAAAAGATTCTACCAAGTACTAGACCCAGGATTATGTAAAGACGTCTGCTATATCGTTTGCAATTTAGTTTATTAATAATTCAATTTTAAAGTTGATCATTTTCCATTTTAATATAACTAAAGTAACTAATACTATGAAATTAATAAGTACACATATTAATAAAACATATTTTAGAAGTTTACTATATATTTATAAGTTACATAAAAAATAAAACGTAATATATAAGTTCGTTTAAAATTAACGTTGAAAAGTAAAATATTTTTTACTTTTTGGGCCAGAAATGAACAACGAATCGTAGTTTATCGGTAGGTTTGTAAATCGAACAAATGGCGGTTTACCCGTAAGATATAAAAATATTATATGACTGCCTAAGTGGCGTGGTTGTATTACGGTACGATTGCAATCCTAAGGTGTCAGGTTCAAACCATGGGCCGAACAAAATGAAAGTGAGTTTTACCTGAGTAAAACTCACTTTCATTTTGTTCGGCCCATGGTTTGATACTGATATCAGCCTTGAATCTGCAGCTACCCGTTATGGTGGTAGGCTCCGACCTCTATAATATCATGGGACGAAATACACACAACGGAAAGTTGTGCACCAGTTGCGGCTCTGTCTACCCCTTCGGAGATAGAAGACGTGAGTGTGTGTGTTATAAAATCGAGATGTTTTTAACTTTACAAAGTTTACCGAACAGAAAATAACCATAAACTATGCATCGTTTACCAGATAAAGAATAGTACCCATTCGTACATCATCTCATTTAGTATGTATTTGAAGATTATTACTGTTCCATAAATCTATGCCAGACATTTTTATGCCAACTTTGCAATCTCATCAATTAAAATTCTTCAACAAATCAACCACTGCCAAATATTTAATGATAATTTTTATGTAATATATTCTGTGCGCAAAATTACACGACAAACTGATCCCACTGTACCTGATGGTAGGTGGAGTGGGATTCGATTGAATGCAGCATTGGAATGGAAGAATGGAGCATCGTGGTTATGCTACCAATCTTAAAGGAAAGAAAGCAATATGGATTTCGGACAGAAGGGAGGTTTCTGCGTCTCGTAAAATCTCGTTCGCTCTAGATTATTGTGAGATAGTGTTACTATTTCGAGCTGAAAATTCAAGTGCAATATAGTCCAAATATCACTAAGCGAGAAACATTGAATAAAACTTATATAGGTCTGCCTACTAATTCATAAATCTTCAACATTTTTAAAAGCAAAATTAGAGAAGATTGAATTATAAATCTAATTTTAAGTGGCAGTAAAATATTTCACAAGAGCACAAAGAGTGTTTGTAATTAAAACGAATTGCGGGAATACGACGTGAAGAATCAACAAGCGGACCTATTTTTGTCGGTTGAGTTAGCAACGATGACGTCATGTTTGTCATCAATATGACTGGTGGGAGGACACAGAACAACAACCACCACATTAGACTTCTCTCTGCAAAGGGAACCGGCGACATAATGAAGTAGACAAGAGATTTTTGTATGCTGGCAGCTTTCAACAGATTGGTATATGAAGAAGACCTAAGTTTAACAGTCGTCTTCTCATACATACAGACATAGTATCACGCTTCTATCCCATAAGGGTAGGCAGAGGCTGTGGATTGCCACTTTTCACGATTCTGGCATATTTCTCTCGCTTACTCCACCTTCATCAGTATTTTTATGTATTCCCGCCGGTTCAGGGGACTTCTCATGGTTGATGGAATAACTACTACGGTTTTTTGCTGTCTACATTTCACTCCAATAAGTGGCCAGAACAACATCAAGTATGTTGCACAACGGATTAGGGTGGGTTACTACGACTGGCTGTCTTCCTGGTATTGAGCTTATTGAAGGGACCGTGATAAAACCGTACTGTGTTACAAATTGCAATCAGGAGCTGTTTGGACTGAAAATCGCAATCTGGCGCTTTCAGTCCAGACAACATTGGGAATCTTTATTTGTAACTTGAAGATCCAGTTAACCACGTTAATCCAATGATGACGACGATCCTCAGTCATGAGGGACCGACTACATAGAGAGAGAAGATCAAGGTGATGGTAATGAAAGTAATTGTCTTAGTTGGGCTGAACTTTCTGGATTTTTTATATTCGATATTTCTCAGGGGATGAATATCTTTCATCGACATGGGAAAAGCTCGCAAGAATTACTCTGTCACCTACCCTTTTGGGTGATGCAAGCGTGAATCAATATGCAGAAAGTCTAACGTGGGCATGCGTTTATGACGTCAATTCCAGGTTAGTAACATTAACACAAATCTAAACAACGCTTAATGCACCAACATTTCGGATAACAGACAGTTGGGCACAATTCAACAATTTTCAATATCGTATTGTTGATCACTTTTGTGCACATTTTTGATATGGAATTTTATATTTTTTTTTATAGAAATTAGCAGTCATTCGCCTGATTCTAATTGATAGGTATTGCCACGTGTAAATAACTGTGTTCCGTGGGTAAATAAAAGTTTACTTATATACTAAGTTACATGAAAAATATAATAGTAGCAGCATTATTTGAAAATGCCCAAACCAAAATTGCAAAGATGGCAATGCACAGCGCTGACATCTACAATTAACTTTTGCTTACGGTCTGACCGCATGAAAAAGTTTTGCCGGGATAAAAGTCCCGCTACATAGTTTCCCGATATAGAAAGTAGCCTGTGTTCTTCTCAGGGTCTGAAACTATCTCCATACCAAATTTCATTGAAATCTGCTGTTTTTGAGTTTATCGCGTTCAGACAGGCAAACAGATAAATTCTTTAGCGTTACATAATATCAAAGATCATAGGTAATAATATTTAAAACTACGCGCCGAGGTTCGTCATTATTATGTTATGTCAAAATATGGTATTCTTAAACAAAATATGTCACTATGCAGAGAAATCAGAAAGACAGGAATTGAAATTATCAAAGCTGATATTTGAATCCCGTGTTTGAATCATACTTCCGTAGTGACGTTCAGTATTATGATATAGCCAAATCACAATAATTCGAGATGAATCACGTTGAAATTTGAAGACATTGATGCGTTTGTGACTAATATGTTTTATACGGCGCATGATGTATTGTTGAAAATTTCACCTCGCCCTACACAAATCTTAAATATTATGTCGATATAAATTGTAATATTATTTAAATTAAACAAAAACAAATGCTACCCATAAGAATTTATGAGATATTAATCTATACCTGGCCCAAATTTAACAAATGGCCTACTGTTTTTTGATAGTATTCCATCAGACTAGTAACTTGGTCATCTCTTCTCAGCTGTATTAAAAAAAATCTATTAATAATGTTACTAGCTTAATGTAAAGCAACTGGTTTTAAAGCTTTTATAAATACTCAAAACTCCTGCAATTTATCCGTTTGACGAATTCCGAACAATATTTCATTCATAAATTGGTCAAAATTACTCATTATTTACGGCTTGCGGATCCAAAACCCGTTTGATGCCACAAATATAACGAGATTTGTCATATCCTCTTCCCGTGAATATATTAATAAGGCCTTCACAGCCTAGGGATATCATATACTTCCCAATTTGTCACATTTCTCCCGAGATAATGTTATCCCGTCAGGATTTTGAAATGTAATATATAACTTCATATTTTTCTATTGGTACGGATTAAGTACATTTCGTAGGGTCCATTTATTCTTGGATTATCAAAATACAACGTTCTCAATTCAAAAATTGTGAAAATATCCAAACATATTTGAAAGCGAATCATGCATTTATTGGTATATGTTTGAATAAAAATCGGGCACATAGATTATCTTGAATAGTAACATAGGTTTTATAAAGTTAAAATATAAAATTCGCATGGATGAAACTCCGAAGCTTGTAAGCTTATCCTATTTCATCGAATCACGAATATATAGTCAATTTAAAATATATGTATATATATTATTTGATTATAACGTTGTTTTTCTTTGACTTGACGCCCTGAGAAATCGATATCTCAAAACGCACTTGGAGACTCCAGCTTATAAAGAAAAATAAACTGAGCTGTATTAACAAACTCAAAGACAAACTCTCGTAAAAGAACTGCTACGTAATTTTACAGACAGTTTTGGTATTTAATTACAAGCTTTCAATCAAATTTCATACACATTTTTAGATACTATAATTATTGTTTTGGATATTTGCCAAATCTAAGAAGCTATAAAGGGGGTATCATTCCCCTTATGACCCCCACTTTTTGAGTCTGACACTCTTAACGCTGTAATGCCGAGACGTAATAAAATTACCTAGTCTTGCCATAAATATTGTAATAAAGAAAAAAGAAAATTGTTAACTGCAAATAACATTTATTACTTTTACAGTGTGTCAGTTTAATACATAAATATAAAACAATTAAAAATATAAAAAGCTTATTCGAAGTGGTCTCCATTGGCTGCAATACAGTCCTTTAAACGATGAGGCCAGTTATCAATAGAAGCACGCACTCTTTCCATGGGAAAATTCTTCACTGCCAATCGTATAGATTGTTTTAGGGACTCCAAATTATCATGGCGTTTAGAGCAAGCTGTACTCTCTAAAACTGACCACAAATCATAATCCAGCGGATTAAGATCGGGACTAGACGACGGCCAGTCTTCAGCTCTGATGAAGTCCGAAACGTTCGATTCCAACCAAGACTGCGTGGACCGAGCTTTATGACCCGGCGCCGAGTCTTGCTGGAAGGACCATACTTGGTTATTGAACATGGTGATGTTAAGGGGCTTAACTACCTTCTCAAGAATGGTATCTTGATACACTTGTGCCGATGTTTTGATACCTTTTCACAAAAATATGGCTCAGTCACTCCTTCATAGCTAACACCCCACCAAACCATCACTGAAGTCGGATAATGTCCACGTTGCACTCTGTCGACTAATTGGGAAGCTTCCTTAGAGCTTTGAGCATAAATACGGTCATTTTGTTTGTTAAAATGTTGCTCAATTGTAAAAATTTTCTCATCCGTAAACAAAATTTTTCTGTGACCTCCCTTTGCGTACCGCTTCAGTAGTTGTTTCGATTTTACCACCCTATTCTTCTTTAAATTATCAGTTAAGAAATGGCCAGTGCGTCTCTTATAGGCTGCAAGTCCTAAGTCATCTTTTAAAATACGCGACATGGTTCTAGGTGCTATCTTCATTTCCCGAGATAAAATCTTTTGCTTTCGGACAGGATTTCTTCGAATTCTTTCCCTTACTGCTTTGACCACCTTTTTCGTACGAACACTACGTGGACGGCCAGATCTTTTCTGTCACAAACAGAGGAGGTCTGATTGTACCTATTAATAGCCCGGTACACAAACATTTTACTAATACCAAGTGTATGGAGAGTTTTAAAAATTGCATTTGGCTCCATACCTACTTTGTGTAATGCTATCACAGCGATTCGGTTCTCTTTATCACCCCACACCATTTTAATATCGCAAAATATTTTACAATGTATTGGCGCCAAAATGAGAAAACACAATGAACAATCGTATAAAAATGACAGATTCGAAATTCAAATGTAATATTTTTTTATAATTAAGTGTAACAGTATTTATGGCCAGACTAAGTATATTGCGCACGTACGAGATTGTGCCAATTTTTTTAATATCACAGTATGGGAATGTAGTTTTATGTCGTAACACACATATTGTAAAGCCATCCATTCATCAAGCGACATTTGAAACACTTGTATTGTTAAAGCCAATGTAACTACTGGACATAATAAGACTTAACATCACACGTCTCAGGATGGTGCGCGCAGTAGAATACCAAACAATACTTTGTAACTCAAGGTGTTCCATGGTGTTTCTACTGTTTATGGACGATTCACTTACCATCAGGCGAACGGCAAGCTCATCTCGTCATACAAAGCAATAAAAAAAAAACTTATTCTCACGCCTGGAAATGTTCCACATCGGGATTCAATACCTAACCTGTTACTAAGTGTATAAGGATACTTGTCTCATTATCATTCATGTATATTCCCCACAGATGCAGAAGTCTAGGTTGAGATCGCCACCTCCTACAAGCATCCTTTTTGTTTGACTATCGACGACGAACTTGCCATTCCTCTGGTAATGTATTTACCCTCTTTCCGTCAGGTCACGGTTTTTTTAGTACTCTCTGCTAAAATAAAATATGTGCGACACTAATCATTATTAAAGAGAATGTTGAACTAATTGTGCGTTGTTATTGCGTGAATACATGGCTTTACATAATGACAAACTAAAGCTTCAATCTAGAAGTTTCTATTAACAAAAACTAATATAAAAGTATGCCTAAATCTCATCTATTCTTCGGGTGTCGGTTATCTTGTCGTAGTTTTCTAAATTGTCCTTAAAGAGCAACGTAATAAAACAATTTTTGGTATTATTCATTGCGCATAGTCATTGTATTTCTCTAATTTGCGTATGGGTGTACAATTGTTAAATAAGACAAAAGGAATAAATATATTGATATAAAAACAATATGTTTTATCTATAGAAATAAATTGCTTTTCTTTACTCATTGTGATTTAGTTTTTTAAATAATAAATAAATGATTTATTATTTCAAAAACCAAGGCTACAGCGTGTCGCATTTCGGACGCTAATTATAACAATAATTTGCGTCCGAAATTAGTCCGTTTAGACCTCTATAATTAAACGGTAGTTATTCTTCAATCCTTTGGGAATTTCTATTGGACATACAACTAGGAAATACATAAATGTAACCACACGCAATATTTTCATAGGATATAACAAATTTTCAATATACTTTATTTAGTCCAACCCAAACCATCTGTTTTTCCCAATAAATTTTCTAAGGGGAGAAATATTATTATAGACATCCCATTCCTACGTGACCAGAGCCTGAGTCATGCTACATTTTGGGAGGGAATGGTTTACTTAAGATTATTCATTATATTTATAGGGGTAAGTACATCGTAGTCCGTTCCGAAAGATTCATAAATTGTTTGTTTATATGTAGGGATTAAATGTAAGAAACTGGAGCATTCCTTTTTTCTTTCTTTCATTCTAACTGAAAGACTGTGGCACAGTAGCTTCTTGAAAACATGACATTGTGCAATATTTTCTGAAATAGAACATGCAAAATAGGAAAATTCACGAGGCAGGGGTCCAAGGTGGTTATTAAAAGCCATAAATATTGCACGCTACTGCACCCACTGTATCATTAATGCACGATCCACTACAAGAACAATATAAATCGTTGCCATGTTTTACCTTATAAAATTATTTTCTGTGGGAGAAGTTCCAGATATCTTTTGTTCATAATGAGTACCGGAGTGGGGTTTTGGAATCTGTTGTACATACAATACGGCATCACGCGGACGCTATTATTATTAAGAAAGACAAAATAATATTTCTGGATCTTCTAGCAACTACCATGTCGACTGTCGCCACCCTTACTGACCTTATCATTGCACTTACTGGCCGTGGAATTAAGGTTAAAAAAATTGGCAAAATCTCGTATCAAAATCCAGCAACAACAACAGCGAATGTCCAGTCGCAAACGTATTTATAATTTCCAAGATTTACGCCAAATTCTTATACATCCTATAAACGCTAGGTCGCCGTGGGAGGACATCTTGACTTTTATACAAGCGTGGGTTGAGTTCAGCGAACGTGATAGTAAAAATTTTAGCATTCATTAGAAATGAGTAATGCTGTTTAATTCAAATAGTCATTTTAGACCCTATCAGTTATCGCGCTTCATTGGTCTAGTGGCAGTGTACGGGCATTGTTACTTCTGGGCTCAATTCCCAGTGACGCTTTAGGTGTGTTTTTGATTCGACAAGACACTCCAGCTTACTAGTATGTGAAAAACCGTCTGGGTAGGTACCTGGTCAATTTCTGCCAAGCAGCAATGTACTTGGAATGTTCCAGTATGAAGGATATTGTAGCGTAATTACTGGGCATTATTAGACTAACATCTTATAACTCAGGGTGACGAGCGCAGTGGACTGCCAAGCAGTACTTTGTTACAAAAAATCCTGCTAGTGTTACTACTATTTATCGGCTTATTGCTTACCATCAGGCCAGCAAGATGCTTGTCTCATTATACAATTACATTATACAATTTTAATTGACGATAAATATTGCGATATGCGCTAACAATGCTCCCACAAAACCAGCTCTTAGTAACATGAACAAGATCTAATCTTGTAACGAGTGGGATCCGGCGCGAGTAATAGCTGCAATCACTTAGATTCAACAGAGGCTTATTTATGACCTCTAATACACGAGTTCCCTGCTAGACACGAGTGAAGAAAGTGACTTCAAGGTCTGTAGATAAGATATATACATTTGTAGATTTTTTATTTTGTTTGACTAATAAACACAAGATAATTTACATAAGAGGGCTGGATGTATAAAGCAGCAGACTGGACTCTGTGGCGTACCTTGGAAGAAGCTTATGTCCAGCAGCGGACTGCAACGGGCTGATGATGATGATGATGATCTATCGGCTTATTTATTAACTAACAAGTCACTTGAATCTAAGTGAAATCCACAATAAATAAGAGATCCATCGCTCATAAACATTAAAAAAGTGAAGAAATATACTTTGAATTCGTCCCTATCTAGCTTCACCGCCCAGTGTCTTTTAGCTTACAGGAATTGCAGTGGTTGATGTGAGGGCGGGATTAAACAGATAAAAGGTATAATAAGTACTTATAAATTGACAAATAACTTCTAAGAAAAGTACTTTCAAGTACACAGAACGCAGCATATCCATTTATAAAAGCAGAATCTAATAAAAGCTAGTAAAAATGGCCCGAATAATGGACATTTCGCAATAATAAACTCCGTACAAACAGACATGATCTAATATTGGCCGAGATGCGATGCGTGACCCCAACCTTGTATCGTGAACTTCACCAAACGAGATAGACGCTCCTATTAAATTGTATAAAGGTGGTGGCACACCGAGTAATCAATGTGTTTGTTCATAAACGGAATTAGATACTAAGTTACATCCCGATCTTGGAAATGTTATCTTCATATTGAAAAGGCAAAATTACTAATACCAAAAATAAGTATTATGGGCCTACTTTAACGCGCATTGCGGCTGAGCGCAATCTTGTATACTAGAATTTTATAGACTAAGCTTCGAATTAATACACTAATCTCACCTTTGAGTACGATCTTAAGTAGACTTTTAAGGTGTTCAACTATTTAATAAAGAAAATTTGAGTTGTAATTTAAGCACGTATTGTCAGAGGAGTCAGTGCAGTTTAATAAATAAAACTCAGCTGTCAAAATCCGTCGCATGCTTTCACGTAAGATATAATTTGAGATGTTGTTAATATCTGTTTATTAAATGCCGACGATATTAAGATGCTCGCTGTAAATTGACAACGTCAAGGCTGATATCGTTTTTCAAAACGATATTGAATAGGATCTGTTAATAGGACCCTATGAAAACCATCGCCACTTTACACACAAGATCGCGATATCACGTAGTGCCACGTTACACGATATTGCTGTTTGTTAATCGACGTAAACCAAGCCATCAATTGTATCGCGACTCTCTCACACTTACTCTATTTAACCAATTGAACAATTAGACCGTTTATCCAATCTCTAAGGGCATACACTATCATGATGAAAACAAGAAAGAACAGAATTTCCGAAGCATTCCATACGGAGGAATACGCCTGAAAATAAATCTACCATCTCTGCAGGAAATTTATCGTACGTTTCCTACACTGAACCCATAATAAACGTAATAAAAATGGCCACAGCCAATATTTACTCAATAACATCCGGGTTTAAGCATAGACGTCTCATTTTACAGTTTACGATTTCATCTGGAAACGACACAGTAAAAAATGTACGCGGATTTTTTATAACTAACTTTTGCTCGTGGTTTTAGCCTCTATAATTACACAATTCAAGCCTCCATTTACCGTTATAACGCTTTAATTCCAAAAAATCCTTAATCCTTATATACTATGTATATTATAAAGGAAACGACTGTGCAAAATTTAAATCTGACTCCAAGTCTAGATGTTGATTAATCAATAAGTGACGACTTATTTTTTTATGTAAATGAAATATTCCGATTTTACTGTCAGGTCGGTTACACGCAAAATAAATGGTTGTGGTTACCACCTGTTTAGTATAAATCTTAATGACCATTAACATCAGTCAAACGAAAGCTCTGCGAGACATTCGCTGATGTACGAAAAAAGTGAACACTTTATTACGAACCTTGGTGTAAATTAGTTTTATAATTTCATGACACGCGCCGTTTCAAATTCTTGAGCATTGTTAGTTAAGAAGAGACTTTCCCGCCCTCACACCCACCACTACAACTCCTGTAAGCCAGGATCAGCAGTGGAACGCATTTTGTGACACCGAGCAGTGAAGCTCGGCGAGTCTCAGGGAAAACTAATATGTCACTATCCCGCAACGAAATTAATCAAATAGAAAAAATAGGGAGGAGTTGGAAATATTAATTGTCCACTTCCCTCCAGAGCAATGCGGGTGACAAAATCATGATGTAAGGAGGCGATTTAACCTCAAGGATAGGGACGTTTACAACTAGATAAGCTAGTTATAAAGCACCACGGATAAAATTAAATGAAAGGGTTAATGTTAGTTAAGAAGAAAATATTTTTCGGAAAATATATTTTTGAACAAAAAATTACTATCGAGCATTGTTTTTCGTCTTAAGGCACCGCGTAAATTTTGTCGACTTATTTCCAAGAAATCTTCTGGCTTAAGAAACATCAACAACACTTTTACGGTGTTTTAAAACAAAACATTCTCTTATCAATGGTTCAAACAAGGTGTTGTTTTAATATATAAACGTACCCTTTTTTTCGCAGAGAAAATGCATTACCAGTTGCACAAAATCTTGGAAGCGACTTCAACACCATCTCCAGCCCGTTGCAGTCTACTGCTGGACATAGGCCTCTCAAAGTTTGTATTGTAATTCTTAATGAGAAATAAAGTCTTCTAAACCCAAAAAAAAGTTAAAGCGAGCCTAGCCTGGCAACGCGGGCAAGATTTGCCTCACCATTACTTTGCAATCGTTTTTGTTCTTTTAAGAAACGCGTGATCGAGGCAAGGAAAATGACCGATCTTATTGAGGTTTAAGGTGATAAGTACCTAGTTGACAACCGCAATCTCCCTAACTATCTAGTAAATAAATTCCCTTTGTATAAATAAACGAGAATTATATCGTAATATTAATTTAATTCCTCGTATGTACATTAGAATAAGCAAATATCGCATAATTAATTGTTGCATTAATACTGACAACGTTTAATTCAAGGTAAACACGATCGTGTTGAATTTGTGCACAATAATACAAATGTTTCCCTGTGCTCACGTCACTTTTGATATTCATGATTTTATCCAATAAAATATGAATTCTGTCCGCTTGTAAAAGTTCAGCGTTTATGAAGTTCATTATATACATTGGGAGAGCACTGTGTCATCCACCTACCTAGGTAGGTATATTTATACCAATATAACTTTCCACGTCATTGAACGTCTTATTTATTTTTTGTATATTTGTTTCATATTATAAACATTATGTATTCGAAGGTATTCTTTAGTATTCAAACCAGGCTGATACAGAGATAAAATATATGTTTTTTTCTGCCACACAAAGGCACTAGCGAGCATGGATTGATATTCCGCTTTTAAGGACACTAGTCAGTGTAGTGATTGGACGTTATACGAATTAACATTTAAACTATACCTACGAATATATAAAGCTGAACAGTTTGTTCATTTCTTTGAATGTACTAATCTTAGGAACAACTAAACCGATTTTGTTTTTTTATTTCACTAATAGTAATGACTCATTTATTGATGTCATGGATAAATATGGCTTGTTAATTCAATATTCTGGGTTTGTTCTAGTAACCCAATAAAAATAATAATAATTGGGTAGTATAAACTATGGTGTAGGTATGGTGTGGATAGCGCTGCAGAATAGTTTATTGAGCATTAATCCATTGTAAAGTTACATTTGGGGTTGCGTTTTTAGAGGACGCAATTTTATTTTTTTGAAGTGTAGGGGCGGTCAGTGTAAAGCTAAAACCAAGTTTGTGGGGTCGCCACATTTGTTCCACGGCCGCCATCTTTAAAAAATAGGGGTTGAAATGGTTTTTACGATGTATCTCTTAAACTATTTATCTGACATCATGAGACTGGTATACATTTGGTGAAGTTAGATTTACACTAATTGCATTACAATTATATAGCGGACGCTTTACCTTTCGTAGGAAAGGCATAAGCACATTTGTGTAGCTATACGTACAATAAACTGAAGTTAATTTTAGAAACAGAAAAGGGAAACCTTAAGAACATTTAACAGGAAACTCAAGGTACAGCAAACAAATAAACGTACGAAGCATACAGGTCTTTGAGAGGCTTTGCAACTCAATCGTACCGTAAGATGCAGAATTATTGCGTTCCAATGTGTATGAATAAAATTGGATATGGGCCGAATACGCAAATTTGTTAGAAAATCAGACTGTTTGTATATCCATATATTTGGGTCCAACAGATGGGCATAAATATATCGACTGCCGAGGAGTAATCATCTCTCGTCAGTCAACATTCTATTGGACCCTATTCACTTACCATCAGGTGCAATGGGGTCCGTACAAAAAAATGACTATACGTCGAGCAAAATCTACTACCTTACAAAAAAAAATCTGAAGTAACAGTTAGTGCGTTTCATATTATGCGAGCTTTAAAGAGGCCCAAAAATCCCGTCCCTTCCATAATCCGTATTTATTTGCTTTTTGGAAAGGCATTTTTGATTCTTATGATGAATACCATAGGTGTTTATAGGCTGGCGATTATTTACATTAAGTAATCCATTTGCTTCTTTACAGATTGGTTTTTCTAAAGACTTACGAATTCCTCAAATATGTTTAGTACTATTATGTTCTAAACATTGTAAAGGATTGTTATGAGTTATATTTATAACTTTATTTCGCTCGTTAAATATTAACTTGTTATGAATCAACACTATTATAATATCCGCTGATACTACATGATTTATATGCAGTAAAATTTCAAGAATTTACGTCATAGGTCGTTCATAATCATGTTTTGTTGTCATCAGTAATATTATGACACCCTGCCTTTCTTTACCTTTTCTTATCTTTGAAGGTTATTAGTTATGTCAGGAGTAGTTTTTTTATTGCTTTACATGACGAGACGAACTTGCCGTTCGTCTGATCGTAAGCAATACGCCGGTAAATATCGCCAGTAAACAATATAAACACCATCCAACACCTGAAGTTATATAGTATTGTTTGGTATTCCACTGCGCTTAACATCCTAAGACATGAGATGTTAAATCTTATTATGTCCAGTAGTTACACTGGCTAAAATGCCCTTCAACCCGGAACACAACAGTGACTACACACAGTTGCTTGGCGGCAGAAATCGATATTGCGGTGATACCTACCCAGGCGGACTCTCACATATGAGGCACCTACCACCAGTTATTATCACCAGACTACTCAAATAGTAAAACCTATCATAGTGGCTCTAGCAAGTATATATGCTGCTATCTGCATTAAACTGCGTGTAACTGACTTCGAACAGACGAGCGTAATTCTATTAACTGACGAATATTAATCAACTTCGTCGACCAATATTCCATTTGGTTCACTCCATTTCCTATTATATGCAGTAGGGTACTTTTTTGTGATAGAATTAAATAAAATAGACCACAGCAGCGACTGGCATCTAAAGGAATTTCGTAATAATCCTACTCATTTCATTCAATTATGACGGAAACTAGTCTTCAGTTTGATGTATCATATTAGTGCTTTTAAAGAATGCAAGACCTTGAAATGACCCAGAGTCTACTCACTTTATAGAAAGTATACCTAACCTACCTAGCATAATGTATACAAATGCATAATATAATCAAAAGACGATCTATATATACAATTTATATAATCGTGTACTGTTCAATCGTAATGAAATTGTGATCTCATAAGGTGACGTCTTGTTGAAACAATTGAAACGGTTCAAGGAGCATAAAACATAACTAATAAAGACAGTCGTAAACAGGGTAAATGGACTTAAGAACTGCTCCATTGCAATCAAATACGAATCTGACTGGGTAGTCATTTTTATAGATCTGCACCTTTTAAAAAAATCTTTAAAGGATAGTTTGTTGTCCGTTCGTCCGTCTCTCTGTCTGGCCCTTTTTCTCAAAAACGCGTAGAGGTATCAAGTTTATATCAAATACTCTACTTTCTCTTTCAGCTATAGAAGAACAAATTTATAAGTCAACGCGATCAAAAGATAACCATTCATATTGCATATAGGTACTGCTATTTCACAACGGAATCACGGGTATCAGTACTTACCCGTTGACCTACAATCATGACATTTGGCAAGGAGTAATATTTGACAGCATATGTAAAGAAAAAAAACTGAATACGGTAAATATGTACTTATATACTTAAATGCCTTATCTACAAGTTTGTACGGAACCCTCGGTGTGCGAGTCCAACTCGCATCTTGTCCGGTTTTTAAGTTAAATGATTACAATTCGTTTGGTATGCACAATGCAATCCTGGACCCTGGTAATTAAAGATATACTTGGTCCATCGACCGTTGCCAGTCTTACACTATCTTTCTATAATGTACAGAATGAACACCAGATAACTCTGACAGTTTCGACCTATTAAGGATGACCTACTTAATAGGTCGAAACTGGTCGGCGATTCCGACTACTTTGTGTATACGTGAGTAAAACCGTGTTGTTTTTGACTAACCAGATAACTCTACGTGGTTTCCAATTAACCTGATTGGAATAAGCTACTTTATAAAATGTTCACCATAAAATCCTCACATTTTTGCGTAATACCTATATTAAAGCTTAACAAGATATTTTCCACCGAAAAACTCACTTAAAAATTGCATCGCAGTAATGTGATAACTTAATAGAAGCAATTTGTTCCGAAAATATTATTCTGGAAACTTCATATAAAAAGTAGATGTGAACTGGGGTCATAGCGTCGCAAAAAATAGAATATTTAATTCTCAGATTGTATTTAATAAAATTCGCTAAAAGTTCTTTAAATACTAGTGACAACCATAAATCATCTAACACCAAAATCAAACCAAAGGAAACAGTATTTCAAACAGAGGAACTGACGCGCGGACCCGTCCGTGACATTGAACCGTGTGTTTGCACCGGCATCAAGCAATTGAGTGGACATTCATATTCAACTATAGATTCATGAAACAGTGCTGTGAGCTAACAAGGAAATGGGCACCGGCGTCGAACTGCAAATTGCGTCGGAGCGTTTTGCCTACCCCTCCCGTATGTAACTGATCGGAGCTCCTATTCTCTGTTGTTCCGTATATAGAATTTTTGACATGAAATTACATTTAACATCAGCATGCTATGCAAAGAACCACCTCTGCTATTGTAGTGTTAGGATAAAAACGTTGGAAATGATGATGAATGAAATGTGACAGTTTTATGGTGAATACTCTAAAAAATAGTTTAACATGACATATATTAAAATTTGATAAATTTTATGCTGCCTTTTAAAATATATATAAACACAATCATGCCTTTATCCCGGAAGAGGTAGATAGTG
The DNA here is from genome assembly GCF_014839805.1 of Manduca sexta. NCBI lineage: Eukaryota > Metazoa > Arthropoda > Insecta > Lepidoptera > Sphingidae > Manduca > Manduca sexta. Next base: position 12,986,474 of record NC_051129.1, read on the forward strand.
GTGCAGCCAAAGCACCAACATGGGGTTCCATTGGATGTTCCATGATCGGGGACGAGCGTACGTCCATATCAGGCACAAATTCCATACTCTGAAAATCCCAATATCATTGAATACAAATATCAAAATTTGTTAAATTGCATACTGGTTTCTATTCATAACGAAATAGAAGAGGAATAAAAATGCAACTTCATGTGACGTTGCTACTTAATAGTAACGTGTACACGCATACCCATCATTTTGAACGTTCGCATCCTAACACTGGAATAGAGGAAGTAATTATTTCCCTAGCAAGCTGGTGTTAATAAGAGTGTAGTCCAAATATTGTTAAATTTAATCGACCAAAATACAGTAAACTGATTCTCTTGGAATAGAACTATACTCGTTTTTATCAAAATCCATTTATCGTTAAACTTCGAAAACCATTTTAAAATAAATCGACTTGAATCTAAAAGCATTTCTGTTCAAACAACTTACAATATCTAACCAATTCACACAATGATTCGGGTTGGTCCTCGGATCGGATGCTGTGCGGAATTACCAGTCCGCTGCGATGTGGATTGAGACGAGATCCTTAAGTGCGATCACTGTATCCACACACACAGCTGGAATCAACTCCGCTTGTTAAAATAGGGTTGTCAATTGAATATACTTAAAAATAGGGAAAAAAGATTTTTTTATTTTTTTTTGTATACACGGGTAACGGGCAGCTGTTTTGATTTATTGGTTTTCGTAGTTATAATTATGTGAGAGAAAATGATACAGAAGGGAAGTACCCTCAATATTGAAGAATACGACTCAAGAAGATAATTTAAAGTATGTCCCGGCTATCTTTGCCATTAGTGTATATGCCTCGATGAATATTGTAAAATAAGTTCAATTCTAATATAAAATTTGTTCAAGGCCTTAAAATGAGAAGATTTATTACATGCCTCGGTGGTATAGTTGCACTGCGGTATGACTCCAGTGATGAGGCATCGGGTTCGATCCCCGGGTCGGGCAAAGTGATATTGGGTTTTCCTGCACAATATTAGCTGGAATTTGTGCCCGATATGGTGATAGGTTTGCGTCCTATCACATCATAGGACGGAATAAACACAGCGGAAAATGAGTGCACCAGTTAAGCCTCGAAAATAATAGGCATGAGTAAGTGTCTATATATCACATGATGGTTAAATAATTTATAAGGGAAATAGTAAAAATATAATTGAGTGTATAATGTAATAACTTCTCGATTTTGACGTCCAACGCCTACACTTTGCCGGTGAAAACTATAGTACATAAATATCACCAGACTTTTTAATGAAATATTATCAATGACAGTTATTTACACACGCCACCCACCTATTCTTAAAATTAAATATCGAATAAAATTATTTCGTAACGGACGCTTGGTTCTCACGCAAATAATTTAGTTACATTGAACACATGCTCTATTTTACCCCGGAACGGACAATAATCCCATCAAAATATCCGATAAAATTTATCAAGCGAACGTTGTTTGAAATCCAGTTAACATATACAAGAGGTAATAAAGCGAGTTTTCAAATCAATCTGTTGTTATCTACCTTTAACGGTATTTCGCGCTTTTGCAATAAATTATGTTCAAATTATTACACAATGTGTATGTTAGGAGCACCTATACGATAAACCCGTTGAACCGATTTAGATAAAATTTTGCACGTTGATAGACCATGTCGTGGATTAGCATAATAAAATGCTACGGGATATGAAATTTAATCAGCGTAATTTTCCCGTATTCACACAGTGGAATTTCGATACGGGGAAATGCGTTTCATGGGTGTGAAGCCGCAAGCAACAACTAATTATTGATATAAGAAAAAAATACATTGTTGATAAGAAAAACCACATTTGGACCTTTCATTTTGTATTCATTACACTTACGCCCTTAAAGTGTCCTAAAACTCAGTGGTAACCCTAATCACGAACCTGAACGAACACATAAAACTTTGGTGATTCAGCCTGGAGACCCTTGTTGACCGTTTTATAGATAGTTTCAACTTATCCCTATAAGTTTTAAACGTATTTTGCATAATCAAATTCTAAGTAACAATGTTTAAAGTTATCATTAAGGTTTACAGTTACCTTCATTGTTCATTATCTTTCACTATATTGATAAAGGAAACGATTATGCGAAAACTGCATGCTTGAAAGTTCTCTATAAGATTCTGGAGTAAGTATATTGAACGAGCATTAAACTAAAATAGCGAGTCGAGAGGCATTTATTGTTTTTTATGTGGAATAAAAGTCATCATTAGTGCCCAGCCTCAATCAGTAAGTGGACAGTGTGGTTGAACAGAAATGTCTTTATATCAAACAGATTTTTCCGAACTCTTTTCGACACTATCTTTTCCGAGAGGACCATCATGCAGAAGTGGGCCTCTGCACGCCAATGCGTCAGACATTTAATCACAACAGATAACGAGAAAACGGCGGTCAAAAGACCAGGTTCCTCTAAGTTCTAGTAAATACAGAACTTGGACGTTCCATGCCAATTCTCTTAAGAAACTCCATAAAATCAGAGAAGTACAACGATTCCATTAGTAGAAAATACGTCTTTATTGTATTTACTATAATATATAATTTAAAACCACGATTAAGTTACCTTTATCAATTGTTGGGTAAAAAGTAAAGCAATTTCAGAAACAGAAAAACCCAGTGTTTTTAAGTCTCTCGTTAACTGAGTTTACAAAAAAATACATTATGATCGTAAAATAACTCTACTAAGTTGAGCAAGCATCTAAAAAACTGCTAAGACCCCTTAAGAAATACAACGTAAAATTTCTAAATTTAATTGAGACATCAAGTTTATTCCACTCATAAAATTAAGGATAAAGGAACAAATTAATAAAGAGTTAAGTCACGTAAATTGCAGAATAGGGCTTTTACACGAAATAAGTTCATTTTTAATGAAAGTTACGGGCAAACCGAATTATGATTTCATAATATGTGAATTATTTGGGTGTGCCCACAAATAATTTAATTCTGACTTATGTTCTACGAATCACTTTATTTTATAAGCCCTTTCTATTTTATGATTAAAACTCATCTCTGTAAACATACTCGATGCATTAATTTCAATCAGTCATCGCAACAGGTGAAAAGTGATCGCTATTCTAGTACACAATTGCCAACATATCTCGAATTTATTTACGGAGCAACACGCTTATTGGGATGATCTATTTCAGTCCATATACATTCCCAAACAATGTACAAAGAACGGTATAGCGCCGGTATTCTCTTTATGTTGCGATGTTGTTATATTGTCTAAAAGAGGATTATTAAAATAGGTAGTATAAACTTTTTTTTAGTCCAGTCCCTGAGGATAGATAGATAGTTGTGTTGGGCACAACGGTCTTACGACTTAGCTTGCCCGTGTATAATAACATCCGATCGCCATCACATTGGACCGAGTCCCTAACACTACTATGTAGTACAAAGGAAGAAATGGGCTACTTGATGTTAAATGTTTAATACCTATAAATACTATAAAAGAAGAATGAGAGATTAAGAAAGACAGTGATAAGTCTGTTCCTCGAAAGTATGACTTACCGTACTCTATACCAAAAGCAACAGCTATCATTTTACTTAAATAAATAAAATATTAGAACCTCAATAAACTTTACTACTTTGTGGTTTAATGCTATTAAACTTAACCTCAAATCTGTTATTATTCTAGGTTCGATTCTCGACATCCAAGAATTTAAAACTGCGAAGAAGTGTTAATCTAGAGAACCATTATTTTGACACCTGTTATATCATTACAATTCGCATAATACCGGCTGCAAAAAGTTTTTAAACATATAAAATATTGTATATTTACGATACGTCTACGCTTGAACCATAGCTTCAACCGCGCATCCAATAAATCATTATGTTTATTTTCTTGTATACGTTACTGGTAGTCTGTTTAATGAGCCTAATGATAAAAAATCTAACCTAAGCAATAAATTTTGTACATGGACTGTCATAGTCTCAGTATTAGTCGCCATAGTCATGAAATTTTAGTTCCTACAGAGGCTCATGCATAATTTTAGAATCGAAACTATTGACACAAGTCATAAAGACATAGAATGTGAGCGTCACAACTCCAATGGGCTATTGCTCAATCGAGCAACGTCATCCAGGCCGTTTAATTAATTGTTTGGACTGTTAATTAAATGGCCAATTCCCAAGAATACTGCTACATACCTAACGATTGTGAGATTTCTTTCTGGTCTTATGATATACCATCTTGTAATAATAAACGCATGTCTTGCATCAGTCTTGTTTGTGATGTAACGGAGAACGCATTTACTAGCAGCGATATTGGTCATAAATACACGTTTTATGTAGATGAAGTTAATATATTAAAAGTATGTTTATGAGGGTTGATGAAGGTCGCTGGTAAGCAAAAATTTTTAGACTGATCATTCGCTTGAACGTAAGCGCGATAATTTCAATAAACAAATATAATCGTCCTTCAAGATATTGCATTGAGATCGCGGTCCCGTGGTAAATGTAGGACATTAGAATTTAGATATCATAATGCTCGGTAGTTAGACTAGTTAAATGTCCTTAATGCCCCTTGCTGTTAAAAGGCTTGTATAAAGCTGCTTGGCGAAAGAATAGCTTAACCAGACGGTAGTCACATACGAGGGAAATACCATAATATAATACTTTTATAGTAATCCACCAACGATAAGATAATTATTAGCTAACTAGTTTTCGTATTTGATCACAGTTTTCAATATATTTTAATTTTCTCTCGACGGTTCGAAGACTTCGCAGCCTTCATGATCACGCGGTAGACTCAACTAAAAGTTCGATTCCTATCTTTCGCGTAAACACAAGACGGGAATTACAATAACGGTAATTACACAAAAGTCGATGTTGCATTCAGTTGTTTGTCACTTTTCAAATGTTATGGATTATAAATTCAATGGAATAGATTTTTGCACTTGCGTCATTGTAATTCAAAGGTGCGAAGAAATAATTAATTATTACCTACATCAAAAGTCAAGATTACCACGATATATGTGGTGGTTTACAAAATATACGTTTTTATGGCGTAAAATTTCTGAACGTGATTACATCGCACAAGTTTCCCTCCTCCTGAAACACAATTACAGAAATGTGAACCAAGTTAAGTGAAGGTCTAACGACACGATTTAAAGGTAAATTGAACAATTTGCACACTTTTACTGCGCACTTCACTTTTATTTAAATTCGGATGTTTTGAGTTCTGCGCCCGAGAGGATGTTCGTTGTTAGTTTGTTTATAAATAAATTTCCTTTGTATAATATATCGAAAATTGACGATTTTGAGAATGCAGAATGAGCAGACGTAGCCAAAACTTAGGTGAGGACTGTAATTGACATCAAGGAAATACGCGTGGAAGGTTCTATAATTAGATGTTTGGATATTAGTAAGAAACAGCTGAATGAAATATGATAAAATTTGGTACGCAGATAAACCAGATACTGGATTTTGTCATCATCATCATCAGCCGTAGGATGTCAACTGCTGAACGTGGGCCTCTTCCAAAGATTTATAGATCAACCTATTGGAAGCAACCCTCTTCCAACGACCTCCTGCGAATTTTATTAAGTCCACCTTTGGATAGTGGATTTACATAATGAAAACTTCTTTATTTCCTGGCAAAGGTAACAATGCGATTCTCAAAGAAAAGTTCGAGTAAACGAAACCGCAAGCAAAATCCAGTCTACAAATCTCAATGTAGTTTGATTTATGTATCTTGTAACTAGAATTGCTGGATAGTTAACAAACGTTCTGCTAGACGGCTCGCTCCAGTGATATGAGTGACCATGGAGTTGGCATAAATCATATTCATATTGAACTAGATGCAATCGACGCTATTATTGATGACTACAGTTCTATTGATATAAATAACGAACACAATGCATTTATCATAGTCATTCCTGTGGATATATTTTGAGAATGAAAATAAATACAAATACTCAACATGACTTTCCTCCCGAAGGAATAGACAGCGGTGCAACCAGAACACGGGGCAGGGCTGGACAAGGAGTTAGCCTATCGTCACATTGCGGACGAATTTCAGACTCCAGGCTGATACTGAGCAGAAAAACCTAATGTTACTTTGCCCGATCCAGGATTAGAACCCTGGAATTCAGAGCGGTGTCGTAACACGCACGCATTACAACTAAGCCTCCGAGACGGTCCATTTAAAGAATAAAGGCATTTTAAACTCATCTATAAGAGAATCTCCAGTTTGCCAAGCTTGTGCCCCATAATGTCATCTAATCAATTTAATCAGCATAAAAAATTGCAAGCTAGAAACGTATTCCTAAATAAAAGATATATAAAATAAAATTTTCTTTTCCAATAATTTCCGTTATATTCCGATTTGCGTTACTAGTACATTTATTAATTAAGAAGAGTGTTCCTTGTTCATGTATTGAAAAAAAAACGCGTTCAACGGTTATCCGTGTTTGCTTTACAAGATGAAATGAAAATCCGAGCTTCGATAAATATTTATTCGTAATATTAAAATGTTTCTAAAGCAGCAATTAATATGATTACAGATATTATGAGGCAGTGAGGTAATAACAAAATTCTCCACAGGTCTTGAAAAATCAACATCTATCCATCTACGCCATTCAAATCCGGGCAGGTAATGCTTTTAGTACATTTATTTGGCACTTCAGCTTTTATCTTGACGCCAGTATCACCAATGTTTTATTCGCATGGACCAAAAATACTGAGACAATTGCTTCAATTCTTGTGGTTACCTCGTTACTTTGTGTCGGTGAGGATTTTCTAATCCTCACTTCTAAATGATGATAATAGGATTACTACTCCATCTGATAAAATTCTTAACATTGATTGCAAAACTGCGCACCGCTTTACCCTTTTGGTTTATAAAAATAAATCTTTAAAAATTTACACTCATAAGTGCTTGTAACTTGCGGGACGTACAGCTAATAATATTTAAAAATAAGTTATAATACCCCATCATCATTACAAAAATCCCATCGTATAAATAGAGCGTAGTGTTACCATGTGTCTATCCGGCAGCACCTTGGAACGTTGGCCGCGAGCCAATTGTCCCATCCGACGTGAACTTGAACTGTTATTCTTGTAATGTGCACCGCCGGCTCCTGTGTGACATCCAGTGATTATCGCCAGTTTGTCTCGCATATTTAGGTAGTGGCTTATGGGTCATGGAAGAAACTAGGGGAGGCCTATGACGAAGGACAACCTGACCAACAAACTGGTTGCTGAAGAATAAGTAGGCACTTTTTGCATTAATTGGTTCAATAAGTTAAAAATTGTACTATATTTGGTCGGTGAATAAAGGCTTTTATTATTATTATTATTATGGGTTATAGACTACAGGGCCCGATCTAAAAATGGGCGAATCGAACAAACGCCCAGAGCGTCAATAATGAATGCACCAGACGATTTGTATCCTCCATTTTTTTTCTGGGAGTGAAAAACCTAACATTTTTCAATCAATTCAAACAATCTTATGACATAATATGTTGGAATTTTATTTTTTCCACGAGTGGCTAAATTGCTATTAGCTTTATTTTTGAAAAAAATAAGATTGTTTAGAATTTTTTTTCTTTAAATATCAGGTCTTAGTTAATATTAAATATGTTATCAACTCCAGTTGCGAATTATTTACTATAAATTTAAATTTTATATTTGATATTCAACTACTAATAATGAATACATTTTGTGGATTTTATTAGGGACTAACCGTGTTGCTGACAAAAATAGTGTAATAATTTGTTACTTTTTATGTGATGATATCCGAATATATTAGGTAGAAACGATTAAATAGTCGGCTATTAATTATTCTTAGATAATACACGTGTTGTAATAAATAAAGCTAACCTGTTTGTGGATTTTGTTGCGATTGCCAACTTTTCTGAAGAGTCCGTTTAATATTTTTTATAGGAAAGGCCTATACGAGCTATTACGTTACCTGAAGAAATATAAAGCCATTAAGGGAATAGAATAGTGATTATAGAAGGGTGGGAAGTGTTTGGGCTTATAAAAACCTTAGTTACGGAAACGCAATAGCAAACTGTTTCCACGAAGTTTTTCAGTAAGATTAAACCCATACCCAAGTTATCTTTTGTAGACAAGTAGGTCTACAGCGAGATGCCTCCACTTAAAAAATACATACATAAAACAAAGATTAAAAGACCATGCAAAGTTTTAATATGTATGAGAATTGAAATTGCTACCTCTAGTTTCGAAGCTGACTCATCGCTTCTCGCGCCACGGACGCTGTATAATGATAGGAAACATTTTTCATCAGTTGGTTGTCCACAAAATAAAAAGTATAGTATGTTCAACAATAAACATGGAGACAATTTAGAATCATTTTTCAGCCATTTATTTATGCAATAGGTTAGTTAAATATAAGAGTGAGGTTGAGAAAATTCAAATCGACAAGCAATGGTGAAGTATCACTGAATGCAATGAAATGAAATGATTTATTTTGAATTTGTAAAATGTTATTATTTAGATTCCGTCAATATTAACTCTACCACCAGTTCGGAAAGCAGTTCTCACCAGAGAAGAACGGGCAAGAAAGTCTGGTGTTGCTCTTTTCAATCAGTTTAGGGGAAAGACTGCAGTACATAATAAAGTGAGAAGAGAAAAAAAATATAATTGATTTTTTATTGTTGTTTAGAGCAGTTCGTTTATTTTTTTCTCAAAATAAATAAGCGCAACGAAATAGTTTTTAGGAAACTTTGTTATGGTTTTTTCTTCTTATCTGCCTTATTTTAGTTGCCTAAATACATTGACTGCCTCGGTGGCGTAGTTGTATTGCATGTCCGGTACAATAGCGCTCTGAGGTCCTGGGTTCGAATCCCGGGTCGGGCAAAGTGATATTTGGGTTTTTCTGCTCAGTATCAGCCCGGAGTCTGGAATTTGTGCCCGATATGGCGATAGGCTCGCCCCTATCACATCATGGGACGGAACATACTTGGCGAAAAGTGGGTGCCCTAGTTGCGCCTCTGCATACCCCTTCGGGGATAAATGCGTGATGTTATGTATGTATGTATGTAAATACATTAATTATTCATTGACAGAACGAATGTAAGTTAAGACAAACAAAAAAGAGACATAAAATTTCGTAACAATATTGTGTAAAAACTATGTCGCAGCGTAATTTTTTTTAAAAATGCTTATCTTAAAATCCTATTGAACCGAATTTGTTTTAATATACAAAGTATGTACCAAAACCAGATTCATGGGAAAAAAAATGATTAGCTACACCAAATGTAGTCGACGTCCAATCATATGTATATTTATGAAATCTGTACTTATTCCATAATCCAGAATTTATAAAGGCCGTTTAAAATTTGGGTCATGATTCCAATAAAACCATAATTATAATAAATGGCACTTTATGTACCATATAAACTAATGACGCAAATCTTAATCGCTTTGACAAATCACACTCCGGGGACAATGGAAAAATGATCATTAGTGCACCTCAAATTCGGTTGATTATACGAAATTTGTGGATAATTTGAATTTGGCAAGGCGCCCGTCTGTCTCTATGATATATTATTTTGACAGCCGCTTGTCCGTTTTCGATCATTTTAATAGCCGATTTAATAGTTTCGCAAATAAACAGAGTTTTAAAGGCAATACCGCAACGTTATAATATATGATTCCCATGTGGACACGTTGACAGACCTTATCATACATATTTAATATTACGTGGCACAGTGATTCCTTCCTAACCGAACTTCGGCTACAGGGGCCAATCGCAACGAAAATATGTCAAATGCGCCGAAGATATAGTACACACGTGTGTGCGCAATACACAGGTGCACTCACTGTTCCTTCACTCGCATAGTTCGGTAAGACGACAATCCAACATGACCGGGAGACATGAGAGAGATCAGGCGCAAGAACAGCGGCTTTACGTGCTTTCCGAGGCACGGAATATCACACTGTCAACTTCCTGACTCCGAGCTGCGGCTGAGTAATTTTTAACATGGAAAAACACAATCAAATTATTTTGTCCCGACCCGAGAATTGAACCCAAGACTTCAGCGCGGTAGTCGTACCTGTACCGTGTACAATTATAACTATGCCACTAAGGCAAACAGAGTTAGACAATTTATTACGCAAGATAAAATATTAAAAATAGTATTAAAATTTTTCGCAACGCTTTAAAACATTGAAAAATAGCGCATATATCACCACTTAAAGTAGAATGGGCAGCAATTAAAACGCTAAAGTTATCTCTGAGTGCACTAATGATGTCTGTGCAAAATTATACAAATTAGAAGTGGTTATAAATAAAAAATAAATCTAATGTTTTTTTCTCTAGCTATCATGAAGTGCCGCCATTGTGGCAAAAAATGTTCTGGTGGCCCTCATAGAACTGTTGCAAGAAAAAGGCCGTGTGTCGCTTTATTTTAGTTTTTTTCAATTTCATACACAGCAAGTATAACTTTAATTATAAAGCACTAGCTGACCCGACAGACGTTGTCCCGTCTTAACTATGAATTTGCAGGACGCATTCTGTCAATCACTGAAATTAACTTTTCTTATATTTTCTAACGTTCCGCTCAACTTACTTATTTTTTCTTTCATAAGATCTTTCTCATAACAATAACAAACACAACAAAAAAAAATAGTGAAATCGGTCCAGCCGTTCACGCGTGATGGCGTGACCAAGGGAAATAGGGATTCATTTTTATACATATAGATTACTTAAAAAGTCAGTGAAGAGAAATGAGATTTAATTTCTTAAAGATATCATTTGATGAACTAAATAACGCACTTCAGCGAAAATTCATTTTCGTTCAAAATTTAAGAGTGATTTACGACTTGACGATAGTTTTATCATACTTATGTTATTTTAAAGCCAATGTTAGTAATATTGTTTTCGACGCACGGGACGTTATGAAAGTTTTATGTGGTGTTGCTAAAATTTTATTCCCTTAGAGTTGTTTATCTGAAAATTGCATTGTTAAGGTTTGTAGGTCAATGACCACCTAACCTTCACTAATCCTTTACTACTTTTGAGGGTCTTTGTATATATAAATGTCATATAAATAGACAGAAAATTACATATTGCATTTTTAGCAAGTGTTTATTTTTTTATCAAAATCACGCCTTCATCAGCTTGGTATGTAGCAGCATCGGCTATAATCGGTTTATAATATTTCCATTTTAATGGTGAAATTTGAAAAACATCTTCCTCATTTATATTTGGAGCAATGTGCCAAATTTGACGTTTCTATAGCAATTTAACTAGTGGAAATTGTTTTCTGCAGCAATATTTCAAACTTAGATGATTACCTACGCTTTCCTGATTTTCTTTCACAAAGAGAAAACATTTTTTGTACTTATATACTTGTTTGTAATTGGTAAACTCAAAAACGACTGAACCGATTTTGAAAATTCTTTCACTAATGGAAAGCCTTATTACCTATTAGTGGTAAAGGCATATCATTTTCTCAGGAATGGGCGTTAACGCGGAGAGAGCTGCGAGCGAAATCTAGTTTAGAATATTTTCATACCCATAGACATAACGTGACCCACTAGTCCAATTATTCTGTTTGAGTACTATAGTTGTTTAAAAAAAAAAAACATAAACAAGATGAAACTGAATCACGAGCGAAAAACGTTGAATGAAATAAACTGGACCATTACAATAAAGTGTTTACATTCAATAAACTGGAAATTAAGTATCGCAGTATGTACTTACGTGACGAGCACGTGGGTGTTTATAGAGGTATTCAGTTGTAGACAAGGGGGCCCCTGCCCCCTGTACTTTATTTATTCAAATAAAAAATAACAGTAAATGATACATTTAATTTTTTGCGGCATTCAATGTGAATGATGTTATTGTGCAGACTTTCAATACAAAATAAATTAGAATGTATTTTATAAACGCTTAAATATGAAGTAAGGTAAATTATAATTACCAAAAGTCATATTTTACGCTCCTTAAAAAGAAATCCGTGTCGAAGCAACGGCTTATGAATACCAATAAACCCTTTAAGAACGTACAGTTGCGAAATTATTGTAAACGACTAATAAATATAAGAGTTTACGGCTATAAGAGAACACGTAGGCATCCAATGAGGCTCAATAATTTCTGACTAAGCAAGGGCAATTGGAAGACTTTCTTTGAAGGCGGCTTTCTTTACATAAATTACTCTACGTATGTCCGTAAAATCTTAATAACCAATAAGGTTCTTAACTCTAGTATTAATATAATTAACAACTAATGAGTTTCTAAACTGTATAGTATTAATAAAAATCGTAAATTTTCCCCCTGCTACCATACCGACTCCGCGCACGTGCAGTTATGTGTGTTGTGTCAATACGGTCCTTTGAAGTAGCCGGGCGGTTTGTTTACAATTACACGCTTCAAAGCACTCGGGTTTAGAAGCTCAGTTCAATGGGTCCACGGAAGTTCGGTGTTTCATCGGATTTCAACGTGATTTTCTATATTAAATTATTCGAATATAATTTAGCCTATGATGGGGTTTGAACGTTAATTACAGATTTATTACACTTGATGGTAAGTGGAGTGGGGTCTAGATAGAATAGGTATCCATTAATGAGAAATGATTATACCTCGCCAGTCGAGAAAATAATTATGCTCGCCTGATCCGTACCAATTTTAAATGTAATACTGGAACGCAATACACTTACGTCGGTCACTACAGGTGGTTTTACATCTTGTGTATGGTGGGCGCTATCCGAGCGGATATGAATATACTTTTTTTTTGTTTTCGCGAAAAGTTCTTATTACTACCGCTCACCCTTCGTGGAGAGGGCGACTGCACGGTTATGCTGGGTTCGCGGGCCTTACTACCCAACGTCGTCCAGATATCCTACCCAGGGTCAATAGTTACTAACCTTAATTTTAGTCTTAGTATAAAAACATGAAAATGAATAAGAAGGCTGTCAACTTATGAAGGACGCGACTTCTCATGTTAGGAGACTTATTTATATTGGTCTTCCTACACTGTGTTTCAGAAATTTAGTGTAGTTTATACTTCTTTCAGGATAAAAATGAACCTATATTAGTAGGTACCTTTTTTGCCTCTGAAGGCGGAAGACGTAGCGGCTAACGTGATGGTAAGACGAAACCCTTGCCCATGGACATAGGCAATGCCAGGGGAACAACCAAGCCTACCTAATAATACTATTAGTCAAACACAAACGAAACATAACAGCATAACAGTCAGTGATGAGCATGCTTATTTCCATCCAGTCATTGTTTTCGTGTATTTTCAACAAGTTTTAAAATAACCCGACACAAATTACATGCTGCTATATATAAATGGCCCCAAATAAATTCACTATTGTCTTCACATGTCTAGTGTAACAGACATAGTACTTACTTCGAAATAGTATTCATAATAAAACGTAGCAACTACAAATAGCAAATATTATATCGTAATTTCATCTAAATGGAAAATATTATGTATAGTAGAGATGTTGGATAATTTATTTGTAAAATTAAACTTGTAATGTAATTAAAGTTTAATTTTATATTTATTTGATGGTTTTTAGTGGTTCTTGACGGCGATTTAATTTTTGTGGGTAATCAATTTTATTATCTAGGCTCAATGAGATAGTTATAACATCGAAAATCTTTTTACCTATCTTGAAACACATTGCAGATAGAACGAATTTTCACAAAGCGACGTGACTGGTCCCCTGTCTAATAATAACTTCCTCTGGGGGATCCAGTGCAGCGTAAATGATCTTAGAAAATCTAACTCTTAAAATGCTAATTTATAAATGAATATGAAAAATATCCCAGAGTATGTACCACCGACATCTATTAATTATTTTATCTACATAGGTAATTACTTATTATAAGAACAAATTCCACATTTTTATTCGTTCTCGGGTCTAGGCAAGATGCATTTTTTATGAACATGTAGAGACAATAGTATAAGTACTTAATTAATAAAACAATTCCAAGGACACTATTCTACTATTTCATATTATATAAGATACCTATATTACACATACGTAGCAATACAAGACGATTTATTGCCATCATGGCTCGCTCGCGAAATATATTCCGTGAAAAATATAAATTCTTCTTCATACATAAATAAATTACGTACCTGACGATACCTACGTAGACTATAAATTTATAAGATTATCAACTCCTCTGTACCTTCCCTTCCCCACTTCGATGTGGGGTTGAAGTTATAGACTTGTTTACTCGCAAATTTACGAAAGGCAGGTAAATAAACTATGCGGCTTAGTTTTTGCGAGCGGCCTGCCTGATTTAAAAGTTCCAGTGTTGTATTTATCAATAGGCCTCATAGGCGTCGGCCCAACGACGGCGGCGATGCAACAGGGGATCTTTTTTCCTCTAGCAAATATAACCACGAAAATGCAGTGTGGCCTATGCTTAAAGAAAACAAAAATCCGGCATTGCTAACTTAAGTAATTTTTCACCACCGTTCACCCTTCATGGAGGCGAATCGACGGTTACGTTGGATTCGCCAGCCTCACCACTCGGCATTGAGCCGCCAGGAATGACAGAAAATTCAGGCGACCGCCGGGCCGAGTCCTTAACACTATATACACCTATGCACGCCAATACTAACTAAAAACCGCGGTGGCCATCTTCGGCGCATTAGGGACTGCTACGGGTTTCCTCTGACCGCATTGTCTAGTTTCCATCCGCAACTGCCCCAATACCTACCTACCGTTAAACAACGATTTAGGTTAGGGACATAATTATATACCTGTCTACTTTAGATGTAAGTATCAAAGATTGATGCCACACAAGTATGTAAATAAATAGTAAGTAATCTTCATAATAATATTTCCAAACTCTTGTTAAAATATAAAACTGACGTAGTACAGACCTGCGACCTGTTTGTCGGCGTTATTTTGAATATCTGGCATAGCGTAACCAAACAAATGTAACCGAATTAAAACAATCTTGTCACCCAATTTAAATCGTACATAAATCGACCTTGTGGCACATCGTTTCACACAACACTTAACACAAACATTATTCACTACAACACGATCAAAAAAACAATTGGTAATAAATTATGTATGTACCTAATATAACCGTTTAATTTTTTTATAAACACGAGCACACTTTCGCGCCAATACGTTTATTTTTTTTAATTTTGGCATACGTCCTTATGCCACACGAAGTGGTCACACACTGTTTTATTTTCGTACGGATGAACTAAATAAAATGATTTATATATAAGTATAAGTTGCGTTGGAAATTATTGTCATCTTCATCCGCATATAGATTTTATAGTTCACGTTATAATAATATTACGTCGTTTGATATTCATTTAATGCTCCAGTGTTTTACATTGCTATAATTTTTTTTTTGATATTACCTACTATGTTCTATAATGCTATTTATTTTTTTTAATCCTGTGTAATAGTGTTATACGCCGAACACCGCGTTTATGATTTTAAATACAAAATATTATGATGTTTCGATGTTAAGTGATTGCCCGTGTTTAGGTAACTCTTGTGAGAACAGGCATGTATAATGATAAAACATTATACTTCAGACTTCAGTATTGAGCCATTTAAATGTTGTATGAACATTAAAAAAAAAACTATTTTTGTCTTAAATAAAATATTATTTTACGTAAGGAAATAGCGCTTAGAATACCAAGAAACACATTGCATTTTTGTATTCTCACTAAAATTCCGATTTGAAGTTGAATATCCGCGAGATGGTTGAATAATGAAAGCAAAGCTCTCCCAAACGCGCCATACAGTACAATATTCAACAGCTTTCAAGTGGATTTCACAGAGGTAAGTGTGAGCGGCTCTACATGAACATTCGGTCTCGTTAAATATTTCAATCTAGCCAGAAAATACATTTGAATGTATTGCCTTATAAGAGATTCGGGAACAAAACTTTTTAGTATGTTTGAAAAAATAATAAGTAAGTAAATATTATATTTTTATAATATATAATAACAAACAATAAATTAATAAATAACAGGATGACTGGCAGAGAATGCCTCTGGCACTACGTCCGCCTTACATGTTTTGTATGAAGTGCAATAAATAAATAAATATGTACCACTGCTTTATTATTTTATTAGTTTTAATCATAATTTTAAAAAGCCTGCTTGCCCGCTTATTGCGCAATGTTTACTTCAGAATATCGATTTATTTATTATTTTGGGATGTTTGCACTCTTATTGGTCTTAACTCTTATATGCATGTGAGTAAAACACGGCAAATTCGCAACATTTATGTTTTATTTCATATTTTGGTTAGTGAGAAATTCTTTCTGTAAAAGCTTGTAATAGGTACAGCCTTTATTCCCCAGACAACCTATAAGTTTATAGGCGTGATTATTATTTGCCACAACTCAGAAGTCGTAAACCGTTATGGTATTTATATTTTGTATATCCAATATTTCTTCCAAGTTCCAATATAAAACACTTGGAAGATTATATATACTTACTTACATGACTATTGAACTTTACGCATCTTATTCGATATTTAGATACCGTTTTCTCTCAGTCTTAGATCATCTGTGAAGGACACGCCATGTGCCTATGAAAGCATATAAAAAATCTGCCTATTTTTAATGTACTTAACTACCACTGAATTCATTATAAGATCTAAGGTAAAAGTACGATATCCATAGTCAAACCATATTATTTCGTTTTTATCTTCTCTTCTCTATTACAAATGAAAACATCATACAAGTTAAGCTCTTAGCAATCGTATTTATTATACATAATATATAATTACGAATTAAACCTGACAATCATATTCCTAATCTACTTATTGTGAACGTGTCTTAGATATTTTTGTTACTGGTAATATTTCACTGTCAGCTGAGAAATTGACAACTGCTAGTTGCTGTCACTGTCAAACGTGATTTAACAAGTTTGTGAAACATTGTTTTCATATTTACAACTCACTTTTATACTACTTTATTAATACAAACTAACATAAAATCGAAACTAAACAATAAGTACTTTTTCCTTTTATATTTCTGTGACACTCAAGTGAAGCAGTCATGTCCGAGGAGGAAGAAAATGTGCATCGTTTGGCGGGAACATCGGGCGATGCGCCTGGAGGTTTGATCGTTAAAAAAAAGGATAATCCTTCGGAATTTCAATTCGCAAAGCCTTCTTTATTAGGCCTAGATAAACTAGCCGCTGCTAAACGTAAGCAGAATAGGTTAATCTCGTTCCAAACTGAAGAAAACGAAGGTGATGATAGTGTTGACAAAAATGAATCTTCGGGTGCAAAAGAACGTAAATACAGAAGGCACAATGAAGAAACCCCTACTTATACAGGTGGGATATCTGAACAAGCCCGAGAGAGGATGCTAGAAAGGCTACAAAAGTAAGTTCTAGAGTTATTAAATTGTTTAACACATTTCTCAACACATGTAAATAAGTCTTGCAATCATAAAGTAAATTATAACCTATGTACTATATAGATTTTGTTTATGGGTATATCGCGTATAAAGGCGTGTATAGTAAAAATGTTTTATACATCTTTCAACACTATATTCTGCTTTAGTATCTGAAAATAATATCAAGTTAGATTTTAAGCATGGGAGCATTCAAAATTATATTCTCCATTTGTTAATTTATTATGCCAACATAAGATTTTAAATCTCTTGATGTCAAAAGTCCAACTTGAAACTATGTTAAGTTTAACATTTTTAATTTTTTTATAGAAATGTATAAAACAAAGTAATAAATTTGAAAAATTTCATTTTTAGAAAAGAAAAGGAAGCCAAAGAGAAAGGTGTCCATTATTCAACACAAGAAGAGAAGAAATCACGGTCTAAAGATGATGATGATTACTACAGATATGATAGACGTGACAGGGAAAGGGACAGGAGGCGTGATGACCACAGGAGTGACAAGGACAGAGATAGAAGGAGGGATAGGGAGTCTTCATCATCCTCTAGGAGGGACAGGGACAGAGATAGAGATAGGCGGGACAGAGATAGCGACAGAAGAGACAGTTCAAGGAGGAGTTATTATGAGCCTAGGTTTAAAGATGAACCTCGGACTCCGAGGTAAGTCAATTTTATTAGAATATAAATGAGTTATTAAATATTCCAATATATAAGTTGTCAAATGTAATTTGGGTATATGGGTATATTATTATGGCATAATTTGAAAGCTACATCTGATACAAATAAATATCAAGTTATTTGCTAACATACCTTTGTTATTATTTTAAAATAAAAGAACCAATGTTACATAACACTTTGTACGTAACACCCCTCCCACCCCTGTAACGCATCGCAACGTTTTACAAGACCTAAATTGCGTTACGTAATACTTGAACGACCCCTATACTAAATGTAAAAATTATTGTAATAATATGTGTTTTACTTTTAATTACCATGATAATTTACAAATAAAACAGATTTTGAGTTAAATTTCATGTTGTTAAAGATAAGGTTAATACATATTTTTTCTCAAAATACTAAGTGATATATGGAGCAGCATCCTTCAACAAAATGTTATGTTTAATTACACATTTTCCAGTATGAAAGTCCTAAAACCAACTGACAAGACAGCCTGGGACGATGATGACGATGATCCTAAGTCAACAGTCCGGAAGTCGAGTTGGGACTTCCCTACTCCACTGCCACGGGACTCCGACCAACGCAGTGACAGAGGCAGGCCACTAAGGGATAACAAAGGGAGATTATATGATAATACTCCTAGGGCTACACCACACAAGTAAGTAAAGTTTGGGAAATAAAAAGAAAATTCATAAGAACATGACATGATATTTTGTAATAGAATATAGTAATTTTTATTTTAATGCGTATTAATTTTTATTTGTATAAGAATAAAATATTCAGAACAATTAATTTTATGATACAAACAAAAATAATTTATGTTTGAAAGATTTATTTATCGATATAATGATGTAACAAATATGTCATGCTGAAGTTGTTGCAATTACGAGAATATGATCCTAGATACCTTTAACAACAAATATTAAAAGTATTATGGGATCTTCAAGCCAATTTAATAAATCTGTTATTATGTTACCGTCTCAATTTTAACGAAAATATATAAACTAAATTCTTTTCAGGTTTGCAAGTTCCCGACGCGGTGTGGATGTGGATGATCCAGATTGGGAAGAGGCTGAAAAGAAATTGGACAGAGCTTGGTACAACATGGGTGAAGGTATGTTAATTATAAAATTGTGGAATGAAATATTTAACATTTATGTTTCATCAATATATTTATAATATTGTACGAAATAATAATAAGACTGCCCTTAATTGATGTCACTACTGATGGTAGGTCTCTCATATGTGATAGTCAGCCTGGGTAGGTATCACCGCAATGTCTGTTTCTGCCGCCAAGCAGCAGTGGGTATTCACTGTTGTGTTCTGGTTTGAAGGATATTGTAGCCAGTGTAAAAACTGGACATAATAAGACTTAACATTTCATGCCTCAGCATGGCGAGCGCAGTGGAATACCGAACAATAATTTGTAATTCAATGTGTAGATGGTGCTCTTACTATTTTTGACCGGTCGTATCGATTTTTATCAGGCCGTCACAGCTGAGTTTTGCTTGGTAGAACCTGAGAAATCTTAAATCATGATGGATTACTGCAGTATCTCAATTACCTATCAGGTGAAGCGGACGAATCAGACCCATTCGCCGGAGCTAGTGCTGAGTACGTGTCCCGCAAAGAGGAGCAGGTGGAGAAGCGGCTGCGGCGCAAGGTGTCTGCGCAGAGACAGCAGATCGACCGCGACAACGACCTGTGGGAGCGGAACCGGATGCTCACCAGCGGCGTCGTGCACGCCGTCACCGTCAACAACGATCTAGACGAGGTATACTACTATAAATGCTTACACACTCATACGCACACACGCACGCACACACGCAGGCACGCACGGACACACGCACGTACGCACATATGCGTGCACGCTCACAAGCACCCGTAATTATTTTTATAATCCACTATGTTATGTTGACAGTCCCAGATATTTATTCTATTGAATTGATACAAAGCTGTATAATTTTATTATTTACGATTGCTTACTGGCTAAAACACAGCCTTCAAGTAAAATCCCACACAATGTCAATATCTCTCAGTTAAGAACGACTGGACGAAGTGTTAAATTAATATTTGGAATTGAAAGAACATATTTGGATGTCACTGTACTATCAGTTCCAGTCTAATCCCTTTTCCATGCCAGTATAATCCTTTATTAAATGATGTCATATATTTTTACAGGAAAGCGTGGATCGCGTACATCTCCTGGTGCACAACATCGTGCCGCCGTTCCTCGACGGTCGTATCGTCTTCACCAAGCAACCAGAACCAGTAATACCGGTATGTTATAATGTAAACCTGATTCTAGAATGATTAGGCCAACCGCAATGTTCCTATATCACAATAAGACGGGACAATACATTGCTGTACCAAACAGTGATATTTTCATACAAGCAATATTGACAGTTATCTAGCATCTTATTACCCCCTTTATTCGTTTATAAATAATAATAATATCAGCCCTGTATTATATACTTGCCAAGTGCTGAGCACGGGCCTCCTCTACTACTGAGAGGGATTAGGCCTTTGTCCACCACGCTGGCCTAGTGCGGATTGGTAGACTTCACACACCTTCGAAATTCCTATAGAGAATTCTCAGATGTGCAGGTTTCCTCACGATGTTTTCCTTCACCGTTAAAGCGAACGATAAGTTCACAAAGAATACACAAATGATTTTATAGAAAAGTTAGAGGTGTGTGCCCTTGGGACTTGAACCTGCGGACATTCGTCTCGGCAGTCCGTTCCACACCCAACTAGGCTATCGCCGCTTATTCGTTTGCTGTAGTAAAATATACAATTGACGTATTCAAACACCGTCACGACCTGTTTTGATGCCTTTTACATATTTTTGGTTTTCAGGTAAAAGACCCAACGTCAGACATGGCTATAAACGCTCGTAAAGGCTCCGCGCTTGTGAAAGCGTTTAGAGAACAAAAAGAAAGGAGGAAAGCTCAAAAGAAACATTGGAAGCTGGAAGGAACTAAACTTGGTAATGTTTCTTTTATTGTGTTGCTTTAATATACGATAAGCCAGACTTGAAGTTATTTATTTAGTAGAATTCGTGTTAAATAAAACCCAAAACACTATACATTTTGAAAATAATAGTTATTTTTCTTTCCTAATTTTTTAAACTGTCAGTTACTTGACTTGAGACACCAAAAAAAGGGATGACGTCATTGTTCCAAAGATATTTACACTCTTTTTTTAATATGTCGGTGATCATATTCTTACCTTTAGAACCCAAGAAATAAATGAAAGTCAATGAATAATGTTGATTTTTGTAATATTTTCTTATTCAGGTAATATTATGGGTATACAAAAGGAAAAAGAAGAATTAGAAGACGGACCCACTAAAGAAGCTTACAAGTATGCTGAGCATTTGGACAAAGGTTAGTATCATAATATGTCCCATTTTTATAGTGTCTAATAAACTATCGATATAAGAATATATATAAAGAGTCCTTATTATGAACATCGCAATCAAGCGTTGGAATAAATGTACTAATATGTTGTAATCAATACATTTTTTTATCGATACTTGTGTGAAATGTAAAGAAACTATAAACGGGAAGATCCCAAACGAGTTTTTTTATCGACATTTCGATCAAACTATCCGAGTAAATATGTCCGATATATTACAATCAATTTTATCAATATAAATTTATCGATATTATAGGTTGGCAATACGTAACATAATTTTATATTTTGCAGAAGCCCAAGAGCCGGAATCTAAGTCAGATTTCGTGAAGAAGATGTCTATATCGGAACAGAGGCGGTACCTGCCCGTGTTCGCCGTCAGGGAAGAGTTGATGCAGGTCATCAGGGAGAACAACGTTATTATAATAGTCGGTGAGTGACTCGGCGTCTAGATATTAAAAACGCATTAACATTAATGATAGCAATCTGTTATGTGGATGTGCTATCAAAAAGTGATCAGTGTGCTTAGAATGTGGCAAAAAAAACACCATGACTCCATGTAGTTATTGGGATTTGTTGAGAGACTGACACATTGGTCTCTCGATCACAAACATCACAATTAAATGACATCGATTTACGACTTGCATTTTTGGGACATTATAAGGGGCAGGTTTTCTTTATGTATTGCTTTGGTCGATTTGATGTTTTTTTTTTTTATTTAATTATACTCTTGAAGGAAAAGGGTACCCACATTATGTTATTAATTATTAATCGACTTAAAAAAGGAGAAGATTCTCAATTTGACAAATTTTTTGTCCATATAGTAAGATTCATTATCATTCTTCTCTCTTTATTCCAGTATTATAGTCATCTCGCCCTCTATTGCTGGTGATATATCTCTACCTACCTGAAAAAGAGAAGCAGTTTGATGTTATATTGTTTGCAGGCGAGACCGGCAGCGGCAAGACGACGCAGCTGACGCAGTACCTGCACGAGGAGGGCTACAGCCGGCTCGGCATGATCGGCTGCACGCAGCCGAGGCGCGTCGCCGCCATGTCCGTCGCCAAACGAGTGTCGGACGAGATGAACACTAAGCTGGGTTAGATATTATAATTTACAACATTTTCAGAATGGTTTTGTTAGGAATGGCGGTATGTAGTAAATAAATAACGCCTTTAGAATTTATAAACTGGACAAGTAATTTACTATTAGCAGTGTTTACACTACATCGAATGTATAACAGTAACGCCATTTTCTATGTTCTTGTTATTTCCCATCGTGTTGGAAATCACAATGACATTTATAATATCAGCCAGCTAAATTAATATAATACATAAAACCTTCAACATTTTTGTTCATGCAAAAGTTCGTCCTTGGAATACAAAGACTATAGAATTTACCGCCATTTTTTTAGACCGTTAACAGACCGATAGACGTTGTTCTGCCCTAAAAAGAAGATAAAATCTCGGTACAGCTACACCTACCGGATCCAATTGTAAATCTAAACCATCCAAGGACTAGCCCAAAACACGTAATTTCATCAAAAGCGGTCCAATAATTTAGGAGTTCGTTGACATACACACGAGCGAAATAAATAAACAATATTATATACAATCAAAAAAAAAAATTGTCTGCTAAATTCACATTCATCAAAAATGCGAAGTAGAAATAGTAGTCTTCTGAAATTTTACAAGTTCTTAATTTTTCATTCCGTAAAGTTTACTTAAAAACTTTAAAAACAAATTAAATCAGGTACTTAAATTATTATCATGATGTAATTTAGTAGGACTTTCGGTTCCAAAAATCCAAGACTATACTAACTACATCACAAACATCATTGAGAAGACCAATTCTAATTCATTCCTTTCTTCCCAAGGCGACGAGGTTGGCTACGCGATCCGTTTCGAGGACTGCACGTCGCCCAACACCGTGATCAAGTACATGACGGACGGCATCCTGCTGCGCGAGGGTCTACGGGAGCCGGACCTCGACCACTACTGCGCCGTCATCATGGACGAGGCGCACGAGCGCTCGCTCTCCACCGACATGCTGTTCGGACTGCTGAGGGAGGTCAGTGCTGCTCGATTACCTGCCTTAATACTGCCGGGCTAAGATCGAAAGCGATATGTCGTCTTATAGCTTAAAACTCTTGAGAGAGGTTAGTGCTGTTCGATTACCTGCCTTAATACTGCCGGGCTAAGATCGAAAGCTATATGCCGTCTGATAGCTTAAAGAAATACGCATCCAATGAATTTAACTAAATAACGGTATTTTTGGAACTTGTTAAAAAATACCTTAACTGTTTCCCTATCAGATCTTACCTTATGTCTTTCCCTATTATGTAATTAAAAGGTTATTTTTCCGTGACAAGCGTAATGTCATGTAACTGTCATGTAGCTGTCAATGTTTGCCGGCAAACATTCCGATAGGGAAAGAGTAAAAAGAGTTTCTCTATCTCAGTTTTACATGCAAAAGTATATTTACAAAACTTCGATTTTGTCTAAATAAGGTTTCCCTGACATACCGCTTTTGCGCTTAGCACGGCAGTATAGGGGTGTAGTGGATTCGCCTCTGTACTTGCTAATGTGAATAAGCGAAATGCCAGTGCTCTTGATACAACTCTGGCTAATCCTAATCCTCAATCTACTCTATATGCAACAATATGTTATATATATGTTGTGTGTAATGCGTGTATGAAACCATTTCTCATAACCGTCACTAAAGAACGTGTAACACAATGATTGGAATCGATTATTTACGGATTATTTAGGTATTTCGCGGAGATATTTTGCGCTTTAAAATGCCAATTCGCCCTGAGAATTAGGTCGGAAATATCAGGGATTACTTAGTACGACCGTGGGCTACCATCAATTGGAATAAACTTATAAGCAACATAATATTTCAAAATGACATCTATAAACGATGCAATAATCGAACCAAATATATTATACTAATATGTTTCACATAATTATATAACATTTAACAAAAATAAAATTATAGAAAATTTAGATTCGCCATTAGCACTCAAAATCAAACTCGAAATTATCCCAATTGGGACGCTTTCATACACTACGCGTAAATTACTAATACTGTATTTTTTTATCGTATTGGTTTGTAATAATGATAATAATAATATCAGCCCTGTATTATATACTTGCCCACTGCTGAGCACGGGCCTCCTCTACTACTGAGGGGGATTAGGCCTTAGTCCACCACGCTGGCCTAGTGCGGATTGGTAGACTTCACACACCTTCGAAATTCCTATAGAGAACTTCTTAACGTATTGGTTTAAAAACATCAATTGTTCTCATGACACGTTAATGTTAAACATGTGTATGTGTGTGTACTGTACATATTTTTTTGTTTGATGTGGTATGGCGCATCTATATTTTTATTAATCTTTGCCCATAACGCAATGTGTAGCAATGTAAACAATACGAAATCAAAGTACACCACACAATAAAGTAGTGCGAGCAGGAACTTGTAATTGGTCTCGACCTTGACATTAAATCTTGCTCAATGGACGTGTATTTACGCGTAGGGCTTGAACAATAGTACGGATGTTTAGTATATGTCGACGATTCTCGATATATTATTCGAAAAGTAAAATAAAAACATCGATGAAGTATCGATACTTTTGAGTTTTGTTCCTATGTATAGTATGGGTGGGGTATACAAATTTTCACAATTTTATAATTATATTGATCTTATATAAAAAAGAACCTTATATTCAACTAAAGTCGTTTGTCTATAGTTAACAATATCGACTATAAATAATATTAAAAATATTTTACATTATATTTTATCGATACGCCTGTCTGAGTAACCATAGTGTAAGATCCAATGCCGAATAACTCGATACTCGATAGATATCGGTATTTTTTTAGATTGATGTTCAAACCCTAGTTACATAATTTATAGCACTATGCTCACCGCGTGTTATGGCTTCAAGAGCATTTATAGTCATATAATATAGAGATAATAGTCTCTATAGAAGATTCTGGATTAAAATAAATTTATTTTTTAAGGATTTTTTTAGTGGTCAACACTGCGATATATCGCTGACTCACTATAACAACGTCCTTTGTTAAATTTTATTTATCTTTGAAAAATAAGTTTATTTTGGTGGTAAAAATTAGTATATACTTTATTTCATGGTTCCTCTTTTATTTTTCTTTCGGAGTTATTGAATTTATTTTCTGAAAAAGACATAGTCATCACATATATTATGTAATTCAATTTGTGCATAAAAAAAAACATACAATAAATATATAAATAATAACTATGACAAGAAAAGTGAACCAGTGATATTTTGCAGGACGTTAAGAAGTGTGGAAAGATAAGTTCCCAATATTTGTGGGAAAAAACATTCAAATATGTCTAAAATAAGGCTATCGCGTAGACCATATTCATCCTTTACTATCTTCGATCAGTGGTATTGTTGATAAGTTTACTATTGCCATAATTATAGTAAGTAATTTGAAATGTTTCTAAAAGAAAACATTTTGTACAATCTATGAAATAGCTCAGCCAATATACCTACCGAATGTGCCTTACGAGTTGTCTATATCTTTTTATTCAAAAATATTTTAATAGCGTATTTACTAAAATTGACTTGTCACGTTTCATATTACATTAAATATGTTGAGAGAAAGAGACGAAACTTTTTTATCCATCTAAAGAACAGAAATATTTTCATAAATAGAATAAAATAATAGAATTAAAAATTTACTTCTTAGATAGTTTTATTGCTCTTGATCTTATAGCGTCGTGGTATTAAGTATCTTCATTCAACACGGAAATAGCGTTGTGATGTCTTATTATATCAGCTTCCGCGATTCGACGTTACAAGGTGAACATTTATTTAAATTATTTCATTATGTAGTAGGATTAATGGCATCTTATATGTTTATTATCTCTGTAGGGATTTTGAGACTGAGTTAAGTCTACCAATCTGCACTAGGCCGGCGTGTTGGACTAAGGCCTAATCCCTCTTAGTAGTAGAGGAGGCCCGTGCCCAGCAGTGGGACAGTATATAATAGAAGGTTGATATTATTATAAACATTTGTTTGTGAAGATATGCATAGCTTTTGATATCAGCGTCGCCCGGGTTTAATTGCAAAAGGAAAACTACTGGATCTTTACTTGGTTCGTGTTAGCTATGCAACTGAGAATGGGTGGGTCCTTGATCTTATGAATTAATAAAATTGTGTTATTTTACAGTGCCTTACTAAATGAAACTACATACTTTTATTCTTGGTAATACTTAACACAATAAGTTACTAGAACCATAGATGTAAACTAAAAAAGTAAGTTTTGAACACAATTAATAATAATAAAAAAAAATTACCCGCTCTAATGTCACTACTACTACTCTAAGAGAATTTATCGCAATAGCCACATCATACTTTAAGTCATAAATACCTACTATAATAACTCATACACATATTCGCCCTAAACTATAAATGAAAACAATAGAAGAGTAAAACTGGGATTTTTATTATAATAAAACTATTTTATGGATTTTATCGCGGGTTTTTTATATTATAATTTTCTGCCGACGTTTCGAATATTGGGATTTTTAGTAGAATATATTATTTGTTATTCAAGGATGATTTTTGGCACAATGTTTACATTGGTAAAGACTAGTATGTGGTTTCATTTATTATCGGAATGTCAAAATGACACTGTATTTTAGAAGCGAGGTGCATACTCGAATTTTCTAGCACAAGGTATTGTTAACCGCAATAGCAACTGCATATATCTAACAATTTACATATTCCAATTCGTAATGTTGATAACCTTTGGAATGCAACATTGTAAGTAAACTGAATTTAGATGCCTGATAAGCTATTTTATAGTAGTAGTAGTAGTCAATCGAGGAAGTGTGTCAACAGATTATGTCAAGAGATCTACGTCCATGAACGCCCACAATAAAATAATATGAGTTGCGATACTAGTTATAAATCAAAGAAGTAGTGATTAGGCAAGAGAGCGTGTTTTTTATGTCTTTAGAAATGACTAGCCATACTGATCATAAATCAAAGAAGGGATTAAGCATTAGTAATTAAGCGTGATATTTAAGTCTCTAGATATAACAAAATACAGCGAACTAAACCCCACCTCACTAAGTATCAGGTAAAGTGGAGTCACAT
Source organism: Manduca sexta (assembly GCF_014839805.1). NCBI lineage: Eukaryota > Metazoa > Arthropoda > Insecta > Lepidoptera > Sphingidae > Manduca > Manduca sexta. Next base: position 13,014,122 of record NC_051129.1, read on the forward strand.
TGCAGTTAGCCGTGCCCTTAAAAAAAATCATTTTATTTTCTAAAACACAGTGGTGCTATTCCGGATGAGCCAGGCCTATTATACTATACACAATTGTGTTTACAGCATGACTCCCGTCCCACCGACCCTGCTAATAGTTGCGGCCCGCGTCCCGACGAATACCGTAATGGTTGGATTGTTAGTTCTCAAGACTACGCGCATCCATAATCGTTGATGTCTCATCCTCTCCCAGTGACCGTCCTGAGCCGAGGTAACACATTAGTGGGTTGCCCTCAGCATGGTGGCTTAATTTTCAAGGGTTGGGAACACCTGAAGCGCTCACCCAAAAGACCGGTGTGTGTTGTATAAGCCGGTCCTGCCAGGCTAACAAACGTAGTCAGATAAAAAAAAGTACGGCTCTTCCAAATTACAAGCTTTATATACGTACCAACAACAAGAGCCAATAATTTGCATACACATTTCGATTATCACTTTCTCTCGTTTAATTCAAGGTTGTCGCGGGTCGTATAATCGATTTGTTTGCTTATTTGTCTTCAAGCTATTCCAATAATGTCTTTTTTCGGTTATTAAATTAAAATTCACTAGCCTATCGACCAAATAAAAATGCTTTTATATCTAATGTTGTGTGTAAGATTGTTACTTAATTTCGAAACATGTTAGTAATTGTATATTATCTACACAACTAACTTGATATTGACTACAATTATAATCAAATTTTTGTACTATTTTCTTACCTAAAATCTCAATAGTTAGTTATATCTTTATTACTACAATACTTCCTACATTGCTAACATTAGAGGCAAAGGGTCCCTAAAACCCGATTCTTACCGGCTTCCCTTTCCTAACTTTTGTAAAATATGATTATCATTGAACGAGCAGCAAACCGCATTTATGCATATTATTAATACTTATATGTTTTATCGGGTTCCTTTTCGGAAAATTTCACTCACGTCACTGTCTCACATGCATTTCAACTACTCACAATTCTCCGCCACTTCTATAAGGCAGCAAGGTTTGCTGGCTCCAACCCTCAGATACCTGGATTCTTCACTATCTCCCCATACACATAGTTAAGAAAGGTTCGCTAATCTATATCTGCATATAATTTCGCTCTGATTGTGTCGCAACTAATGTAAGATCACTTGTTACGTAATAAGTGTAGTACGAAATCTAGTTTGTACGTTCGTTTTTACAATCGTCGGTTGTTGACCCACGAGTGGCTCGGATATTTAGGCATGCTAGACGTTCTATCGATTAAGACTGGTGTGCTGCAAATAAATATATTTTCGGGTTCCATTTATTGCAAATAAAAATATTTTGCATATAAGTTGAAATGCACTGAATATTTTTGATCTATTTAAGAAGTTTAAAGGTTATACCTGATCTAAATTTTGATACAAAAAAATATTTATAACTTTTCATAAGGAGAATATAATAAAGTTATATTACCCCAAAAACTTCTGTTTTATAACATACATAACATCACGCATTTTATCCCCGAAGGGGTATGCAGAGGCGCAACTAGGGCACCCACTTTTCGCCAAGTATGTTCCGTCCCATGATGTGATAGGGGGCGAGCCCATCGCCATATCGGGCACAAATTCCAGACTCCGGGCTGATACTGAGCAGAAAAACCCAAATATCACTTTGCCCGACCCGGGATTCGAACCCAGGACCTCAGAGCGCTATTGTACCGGACATGCAATACAACTACGCCACCGAGGCAGTCATTCTGTCTGTTTTATAACGGGTTATATTATTTTAATTAATTACCTCCATTTTATGAGGTAATATTTTGTACTATTGTATTTTCAAAATGGCCCAATTGGATATGCGATAGGGTTATCACACACGAAAAATGTTTTTGATATCAAGTAATCATTTATTTATAAAAAAAATGCTTCATTATAAATAGAACATTTAAAACTTACAAACTATTACAATTCACAACAGCCAACATACTTATGTCACGTTTACATTTATATTATTTCGACATTATCATAAATTAAAATACTTGTTTCCTTCAACCCGTCAATTCTAAAACAATTTTGTCATTTTTAATATGTCAATCATTGAATGCACAAATTAATTTTAAATTATAAGTAATGTCAGTTTTGGAACGTCTTAATAAATAATTTTATATGTCAATTTAATCAATATACATGTCATCGATGTTAATTTGACGGGCTGAATATAGTTTGAATACTTTTCATAATTAAAAACTGACCACGAAATGCGTTTCACTTTTCAAAAGTTAAAATATCGTGTTTTGAAATCATTCGCAGTCGATTGTCGTAAATAATCAATAGAAATTAAACAGTCTTATTTGAAAGAGACAGTGTTATAGATGTATATGTAAGACTAGGGTATCATTATTTAACGGCATACGAAACTTTTCCTTCTCTCGACCAATGATATACACTAATATCAATAAGTTAGGAGTACATAGACATACACGCGAACCGGGGGCGTCTTTTCTTTATACGAAGGAATGTTTTCGAGATATTTTTGATTTTAATTTTTTTTAAGTAACAATATTAAAGCTTCCATCAAGGGCTACTTTCACAATAAGTACGTACGCGTATTTACATTTCTGAATCAAAAACGAAGCGTAAGTTAACGGATTTATAAAATTTTAAATAAGCAATGTTAAATCTGGTAATATCAACATTAAAATAGTATCGTGATAGATGCCCTCTTATTGGAAAGATCGTTTTCAAAGATTCAGAAACAGTACGTATACTGGATAAATTTAGTGAAATTCACATAAGGAACTCATAGAGCTGCTCAATCCGACTTTTATAATTTAAACGTTGTCGATTTTCCTGGACGATTTCCGCCAGAAGCAAGGATAGCAGGAGAACGAGCCAGCGGTGGAGCCGCTGGGCTGCGACACTCAGACCGACTTGGCCTTATCCCTCGCGTAGTTTTGACTGACGAGCATCACGCCCATGTTCATTCCGATGTTGCCCCATTTGAGCGACTCGCTTATCTGCAACAATGAAATTGGGACATTAGTAAAGCTTTTTATTATGAGTGGTTCCTCTGAGCAAAAACGACGATGTGATTTTAATGAGTTGAATAAAGTTTAGTTATGCTAAAATTGAACGAGTAAATAACTAGTCTAGACACAATTAGAATCTATTTTAATCACTAGGCTTAGACCGTTAGTCACGGTTTTAAATTCATCTATACAGCGGCAACATTGAGGTAGAAGATAAACTATGGTTTATCGCTCGCTGAACTCATTAACTACGTTTTATTTATAACTTGTAATAGTCTGTATAAATTGGAATGGTATTGACTTTATGGTTGAGTTAGAAATCTGATAACAGCCCAATTTACTTGGTTTATGATTCAGTAATCAGTAAAAAACAATTTTCATTTAGCACTTTTAAAGTAATATTTTTTTTAAAAACTTTGAAATCCCAAAATTCCTGAGAAATACACTTCCAATAAAAATACTGTTTTTATGACTACGACTTAAGTGGGTTTTATAAATCGCACCGCATGAATTTATATTACCTTTTAAAACGTTAACCTTGATGTCTGTTAACTGTGTTTAAATTGTTGTTGGTTATTTAAATAAATAGTAGTGTTATATCATACAAATTACATTTAAATACTACGTTATGTAATTTCTCTGTACGATTATAATGTTTACAACATAAATACACATATAACATGCATTTTGTATATAATCTACCGAATTCAAGATGGCGGCTTTAACCCGTCATGACTTGTCAAAATTTTATTTTCAAATATGTACAGGTAGCTGAATGTTTGCCGCCAAACATTGACAGCTACGCGTGTGACGGAAAAATAACCTTATTATGTAGTATATAAGGTTATAATCCCGTGACACACGCAAATGTCATGTAGCTGTCTTGGCTCGCCGGCGAGCCACGAGAGACCAAGAGTTAATTTCTCCATAATCGTTTTAAGGCTGAATTAAGCCTAACCTTTGAAATAATTATGAATCTTCATTAAAAACACGTATTAAACGTGTATGATGTATACCGTTATCATTTTTTGACATTATTTTGTGTCATATCATTTCAAAGGCGTGTGTATGTGGTAATGTAAAATATCTTATCGAAGTGGACGTCGTCGATACCGGGTTTTAAGTATGACTGATATTTGTTTTATAAAGGATGCCGGCTACCATGTTTATTTACGGATCTATAAGTTTTCAAGAACTGTCAAGTTTTATCCCATCACCAAGTTGTATGTATATCGTTTGATTAAACTGTATTATATAAAACAAATTATACTCATATCATTCAAAGGTTTACGGTTATAAGACAGTTTCTACGACATAGTTTTGTAAAACGAAATGACTTCAAACCTTAATATGAGCAAATCGCATATATTTGCTTGTATGTGGGATCTAAAATCTCTTACTTCCTGTAGACAATTTCATCAAAATTTCCGACAGTTGGATTCGTGTTTGTTACCAAAAAGTTTTTGCTCCACTTTTTCCTTTCCATTTTTATACGACAAATCGTCAGTTAAAAGTCGTGCGTCAAGTCACGAACGCTCATGCCGTTCCGATGAGTGAATCCGGACCGAACTGGTTCGATCCAGTTCAATCGATGTTATGAACCGGTAAACAATGGTATTAGAGTTACTCGTTTTTTTTTCTAATAATAGCATCGCTCGATAGTATCGCTGTTTTTGCTACACCTGTCATTCCGATACGGTCAGTATTAGTTTCAATTGATATTAACTATTTTGATGTAATCCTTCAACAATTCGCTTAGAACGTTTTAGTTTGGATAAATTTACAAACAATGTGGTTGTTTGTTTCCTTGTACCTATATTATGTAGTTATGGGATTTTCATTGACGTTTTAGATATTCCTTGCTTCATAACCTGAATGGCATTTTAACCGCAATATATTGCTCAATGAATTGGATACTTATTTTGAATAGGTATTTATATTTTATTGTTACATCCTGAAATATCTTCTATATTTACCTCAATATTTTTCATTGACTGTTCAATTATTTAATAGTAAATGCATTTAATATTTTATATTAATATAAAAATGCATCATCTCTAATGGCTATCTTCATAAAAATCTTGATTTCTTTATTCACTTCTAAATATGTGAATAATCTTATTGTAAATTTTATAAAATAAATATAAGTAATATTAAGAAAAGATACGAACAACAAAACATAAATGTGAAAGAAAGCCAAAGTTCCTTCCAAAAGAATAATACAACAAAAAAATGGAGTATTGATATTTGGTAGATTGTGTTTCAAGAATAAGTTTATTTTAAACGCATAACTGCTTTAAGAAAATTCTTATTTCCTTATACGAATTAATGTCTGTTGTCTTTAGATGACGAACGTACTAGAGTCCTTTAATCGTAAGTTTCGAAAAATCTTGGAAAATGACATGCAACTTACTCATCTTGTCATAAAAAAAAGTTATAAATTTCAATGTGCGCGACGCGCGTGACTTTTAAGCAATAAATAAATTAATTATGCATGTTAAAGAGTACAAAAAAAACATTCTTTTACGCGGCCTTGTAAATGTTTTCGTATATTTCACCTCGGACGCTAATTTAATTTCGATGCACGTCCGTTTTCTTGTGTATTGTGCAAAGAACGGTCTTTGACCACAGTATCTGATACTAAGTCCTTTTTCCTCATTACGAGTGATTGAAGTGATAAGTATAACTATCTGGCCACATAATAGAAACGAGGGAATTCCATTTTCAAACGTTAAATATTATGTAATTAATGTTCTGTTTGTATCAAATTATGTTACACGACGGTGACGTCAGTTCCTTCGTAGTGACGAGATTCCTATCAGCAATACGACGACACTGAACAACACAAATGTAAACTTGACAACGTTTGATTGGAACAATGAGTGGTATAGATACAGATGTGCTGGCGAAACAAAGTTTAAACATGTATGTACTAATCAAAAAGCTGCTTCGTTGCCGTGCAAATTCTTAATGCTATGAAGGTGTAATATTGGTGACTAACATATTGCCGCATTACATAATCTCATTCATTCTGATTCAAAAGTCTCCACTCGCAGGGTTTGGTCTCACTCCAGTTTATTTTTAACATTTACAATTAATTTCGTGTCGACTTTAATTGCATGCCTGTCAGGTAACTGAACTCTTTACGACTTTCTTTTTTCGTACTGCGGTGTCATTGTTTTGTTGATTCTGTCCATCGTGTAGACACGGTTTAAATAAATAAGTTATTGACACCGATCAAGTAAATTCAACGGCAAATTAAAAAACGCCAATACGTAGTATCGTTTGCAATCCGTTCCATACTATTAGTCAAGGTGAATGGACTTTGAAATATCGCCCGAGTCAAGTCAAAATTTGCATTTTACGTCTGATACTTCGTATAAATTTCGAAGGATCTTGTATTCTAGTTTAATTTAATTTAAATGAGCACGATTTCTCTCGGATTCCGGTAATTCTGGACTTGTTTACATTTAAGACACAACCTTCGAGCATTCCGTTTACTATCTCGCTTATCTCGCTCACGTAATGTCATTTGCTGCCGTCTCGCGTGTGGTGTATAGTACATATATTACATACAAATACATTAGTACATGTGTACCTAGCGATGGATTAGAACAAACATAAGGGGGCACATTGATTTCAGCAACGTGTATCGCTAACAACCCAATCTATAATCCAAATTCTCACCGGTAATACAGTTGCCAGCAGTAAGTGTCCAAAGCGCCTCAACGATTACCATCAAAAGATGATAATCATGGGTGTTTTCGACGTCGTTAAGCTGATCTGTAAACAAAATTGCAGCGTTGTGCGATCTCTCTTTTTTGTATTTTTCGATCCCATTGTAGTCCCCATGCAAGTCTGCATGAATGATCGCCGCTCTCCGGTGCGTCCGTTTCTCAATGGCCCGTTTGAACAGTCCACAATGAGCGCAAACTTGAACATCAGCATTGACAAGCACATAAAGCTGGATGATAATGCGTTTCTTTTTTGTTTGAAGCTTGGAATGATCGTACGAAACTGCCTTTACATTGTGTACGTAAATAAACGTGTTGTAAGGACAGCTTTGCAACTTTACGACTGTCGACACGCAACGGCATGCAATTTAAATTGTGAAATAAACTATCAAACATTCTAGAACCGATAATAACAAAGATCGCGTGTATCTGGCATAAGATTATGTATTCGGTGTGATGTGTTTGGGAAATAAATACAAGTGTCTGCCGGCGCGAAGGGTACCGTTATTGAGAGTTCTAGAATTTTCAACGAGCGCGGTGTAAAAGCGCGTTTTCACTTTACCTGTCTCATGCGAGCCTCTTGCGGCGTCTCCCCGTAACGGCACCAATGGACGAAGTGCAGGGTATTGTGCCAGTTTCTCTCGAACCTGGACTTAGTTGCCATATCCAGCTGCAATCAGGAGAAGCCTCCTTAGTAGCCGTTCCACTGTTCAACTGTGCCCACAGTGGCCAATAGCCGAAAGCCCCGTTGAGGCTTTCGCTATCTGAAATGAGAGGTTTCCAATTCTGACGCAGGCCTACGGTGTTGAAGGAAGAACGTTGAAGTTCGATCGAAGATAAATGATGAACCATTAAAGGTTAGAATACATGCATTACAGAAGAGTCGATAGGAGTCAAAGTAAGTACAATAGTAAGTTGTTACGGATATGCATAATGAATTGTAAATAGGTAAATAAAAATTGTCGCACGTGTGCGGTAAAATTGGGACAGCGCTGTTTAGCATATTAATCGAGGTCGCGCTTTACGAGAATCTCAGACTTACGTATTACGAGCGGCTGTTATCGAGTGGCAATTGTTTCCAAACGTTGTTTATAAAACACGGCATGTTACCGTGTCGTAATTAAGTTTACGGCGTTTACTATCACGGTTGGGAGCGCGTACATGCGTGTGTGATCTCGTGTCGGTTTGGGCATCCTCGAAGGCCGTCCGGTTATGTCATATCGAATGGATGGTACGGTTCGAGTTGGACTCGTTTGTACAGTTTCTATTTTTTATAAGCCGTAACACGTGTTATGTTCAAATTGTTTTTCGATAAGAATTATAAAAATAGAATTATTATATCGAACGAAAAAAATTGTCGTAATATTGAATTACGATAAATTTCAAATAGATTTTACACATTTTAAAGAAAATAAAAGGTTAACTCGTAATACGTAAACTGATTGTTGACTGACTCAAGGTGTTCAAGGGATGTGGAATTGGAAACTTGTTATCTCCGGGACGTGTGTTGTTGTTACCTTTGCTCTGATATCTTTCTCGATGTTGGGGGTCTCCTGTTTGTCGTCCACGTTGTTGATGCGTATCACGGAGTCTTTCTTCCAGAATGCACCGAGTGTTGTTTTCACAACACGTTTTCTCACACCCTTTTGTTGTACTGTGAATACATCTATCTGTTCCGGGTTCTTTGTTTTTTCTGTTGACAAATAGTTTTATTTATTTTAGTAAAATATTTGAAAACTGTTATGTACAGCTTCTTATTTATTTCGGGTAGTGTGTCAATTGCAAAGGTTAAGTACAGTTGTTATTTTTACCACGATCGAGGACAAGGTGCTATGTTACAAACTGAAATATTCAAAAACATAAAATGTCGGTAAAACGCCAAGAATTATTGGCCGTTAATTTTCTATTCATCGGTTGATCTCATTAAACGCACTCGAACGTGAACACGAATTATTTACAAAAGGCATTGTGTGATACGGTGCGGCAGCGGCCGGCGACCGGCGCGCCAACTTTAGTCTCGCTCTGAGGCTTGCGCACACTACACGTACCCCGCGCAACTGTATTGCCGCAAAACGTTTCGCAACCACCGTACTTTATACACTACTTTAACTATTAAGTAATAAATTTACGCACCTTTACCCTTCTTCCACATGGCGATCGCATACATGTGGTAGTCTGGGGACAGGGCAGAGTCCGGGGGCAGCGGGTCTTCCGCCCGGACCTCCAGTATGAATCCTGATTCGAGAACAGCGCACAATATGTTCTGTTCATCGTGTTTAAACCACTTGGTTTCGCGTAGTTTGTGGATGGCGACCGAGGAGCCGAAGCGCGGCTTCTTCGGCGCGAACAACGCCTGAGCCTGACTGCCGAAACGGCTGAGCAGCCCCTTCACCGTCGGCTGCGGCGCCAGGCTCTTCTCGGGCGGCTTGATCTGCTGGAAACTCCGGCAGGTCACGAACCTCGCTTCCATTGAACCCACTCCTCGCACTTATTTACGAGACAAGCCTCCTCCTGCACTTGAGTTATGGGAACGCGGCTGTGTTCGCGACAAATTACTCTCACTTGAGAAATCACGTTTTATAAGTAGCACTTTCACAATATGTTGCGCGTGGTATCGTATATGTTTTAGCACTGAGCGACACGGTGGCGCGGGAACGATAGACGCGGCGCGCGCGTGGGGCGCGACTATATACCGGCGCGCGGGGTGCGGCGGCGGCGAGACGCGCGGGCGGCACGCGGGCGGCGGGGCGCCCCGCCGGTCTCGCTCCGACCTCACTAGTGCTGGGCGCCGTACGATAATAATGCTATTGTGCAGTCTTTATTACATCCTATTTTTATTGCGCTGTCGGGAGTCCGGTCGAGTTGCGCTTTGCTCTTGACAGTTCACCGCAGTAACTTCTAGATTGCCGGTTAGGATCGAAAACATCCTTTGCAGAGTACGTCACGTGTGTTAGGAAGTCTGTGCGCTCAGAACGAGATCCAATTGAAAGTGATTTTTTTTATTGCTTCAATAACAATAGTTTATACACTTGAGCTCATAGCTGTTAATGTTTGTTAGTAGGTAATATACCGATTTTATTGGGTTGTAAAGAAGAAATAACTCCCAAATTTTGCACTTGGTTACTTAATATTACACGCATAATATTTTAAACAATTTACGTGGATTGATGCTCAATAATCTTGCTTAATTACAAGAAAACAGTCATTAGAAATTGTCAAGATATGTAACTGCACAGCTCGATACCTTCATCGCGAATAATGAAGTTTTTTATTCTAGTTCAGTAGTAACTTCAACTGGTATTTAAGTGGGTATTTTACGTCTATCCACGGTCTCCAAAATTGAGCTACCATCAAAACTGTTTTGCCCTAAAACTCTAAACGAGATACAATAGCAGATTTTACACCACCTTTACGATAACTGTTAACCAGTAACTTGGATTATCAAGTTAATACCGATAACAAATTAAATCTGCTATCTCGTAAGACGCGGCACTGCGATGCACCAAGCTTGACCTCACCGGCACTCCCCCGCGCGCTACCGCTCTCCCCTCCACCGCGCACCGTTCACGCGACACGCCGGCGCCAACCGGCTAGTTTTTTTTTTATTTTCTTTTTTACAATACCGTAAATTGGTAGATAATGTTAGAACAGGTTTTTGTGTTTTAAATTCCATTCATGTTTTTATGAAATTAGGTGTAAGTAAATAAATAAAGTTGGTGATAATGTTTACGCTAGGTTTTGTTGAGCGACATTCGTTTAAAAATAAACGTGTTTAAACCATAAATGAGGACGTAAGAGCTTTGAAGGCATGTAAAGTGTTTGTTACCAGTCGTGAAGCCAGTGGAGTCGCAAGATCTAAACTATCTTTAGTAAAACAGCATGAATGAGAATGATTGCATTAGTTGCGCGACTGCCTATACCTTTAACGATAAAGGCGTGAACTGCCTATTATTAACCGAATTCAAAAAGGAGGAGGTTCTCAATTCATCTGTATTTCATTTATTTTTTATGTATGTACCTCAGAAATTTTGAATGCGTGAACCGATTTCGATGATTCATTTGTTCCAAATATTCTTATCTCACTGATATCAGGCCACACATGTTTATGCCCCCTGGTATGCAGTTCATGGACGCCGGTGATCACTTACCAATAACTGTATGCTTGTTTTCCCTCTATAATATAAAAAAAAAGTTTCGGTCAGCGCGTATTAGTCACCTAATTTGATACAGGTGATATAAGCTGCATTCTCGGGGACACACAGGGAAAGATTCTTTGTATTCTTAGAAAGGTCCACCATTCTCCACAATTAGTGATAACTTTGAATTTCGATGCGCATATTAGGTACACAATTTGTAGATTATAATTATACGTAATACATAATTTTACCTCGGTGGCGTAGTTGTAATGCCGTACTGGCGTGGCAGTCTCGGGTTTAATGCCCAGGTCGGAAAAAAGTTATATTCGGTTTTCCTTCTCAGTATCTGCCTGGACTCTGGAATTTGTGCCCGGAAGGCTCACCCATTACATATTGGGACGGAATAAGTAAAGCAAAAAGTGAGTGCACGAGTTAGTCCTCTGCCTACAACTTGGGGTTATAAGGCGTGATTATATAAATACCTAGTACAGTTGTATGTAAGTTTACAATTTGACATTCAAGAATAATTACCATTTACCATGTTGTATGACAGGACATGCCAACGGCAAATTGCCGCTGACCTAATTAACTGTATGTTATGCATTTATTGTTTTTTTTTTTTTTATATATTATCACTAGTTTGCGATCGCGGTTTCGCACGCGAAAATGACATTTCCAGGAAAATTTGTTAATCAGTAAAATGGCCGGTAGTAATTAACTAGTCAAAATTAAGTTAGCCTTTACAGAGATGCCATGAGCAAACAGCCTGACACCCTATAACTGTATAAATATTTATCGGAAGACAAAATATTACCTAATTACACTGCCTTCAATTTAATTTGTTTGTATGTATGAATAAAGTTTACTTCATTAGTAAACAGAACATTTAAAGAAGCGTAGAAGGAGAAACTGCCTCAAAACATTCCAGAAAGGAGTACATAAATTGTTGTTTAAATCAATGTTTAATGAGGTCATTAGGATATATAATGTAAATATGTACATTCGATATTCGTTTGTTTAAATATGCATAATACTTGTCTATTTGTTACACTTTCACCTCTAAACACTAAACCGATATTGATAAAGTTTGGTGTAGAAGCATGACCCCGAGGAAAGTCGTAGGCAATTTTTTTAATTGTCTCATTCTGTAAGCCTCGCGGACGAATTTAAACGACATTTCATTAGCTAAGACGTAAATATTCGGGCTACTTGATAGGATAGGTCATAGATATCTGATCTATGACCTATTATATTCCACGCACCAACGCGAGTTGACTACAAAACGATTAACAAATAATTATGCAAGTTTGAAATTTTTATGAAGAGCTATTTTTGTGCTCTTGGAATATCTATAAGTACAAACTTTCACATGATAACAAAAACACAAAAATATTTTACATAGTATTTATGTAGAGATATATTTACGTGCTTTCGTATATTTTGCTTAGTTTTCTATTTTATTTTTGATTAATTAGTAATTAACATGTACGTTATAAATTACCCTTTTCTCTTATCTCCATGGTTGTCTGTAAGAGATTCCCTGAAGCGATAAGACAGCTGATTGTATCTTCTCTCTGTCTTTATCTTGTTAAGTACAGTATCTTTTCGTGTACAATACTTATACATAAATAAATATTAATATGATAACATTACCTGCATATGGCTAACGTAGCGAAGGATTAAACCTAAGTAGGTAGTATAGATCTGTTTCCAGGAGTGAGATAGTATAACTCGGAGCTGGTATTTACAATAAGATTATTTGGAACATAATAACCGGTCATTGTTATTTAAGTGATAACTAAAACAAGTTATTCCTACTGATATTGCGTAGGCGCACCTTAAATTCTAAGATCCAAGGCCTCGAGCCGGGTGGGTGAGTCATAAACGTTTAAAATGCGGTACACGAGTACAATGCTTTTAGGCGAATGGTAAGCGAATATATTATGTTTTGAATGAAATCATTTGCGTATTATGTTCGGTGCGTTTTGAGTGCACGCGTACTGGATAGCGACTTATTATAGATAGATTAACCACCTCTCTAGTTCCAAACGTTAGTATAATATGCTGTAGAGTAGAGGTTCTGGATTTGATTATGACTTGGGGTATTTCTGCAATTTTTGTTTTCTTTGAAAAAAACTAGTTTTCAGATTTAATCGCGTTTTTTTTATATTTTAATTTTTTTCCAACGTTTAGAAGACTTTGTAACTTTCATGGTTAGGGAACGGATCGAGGTGTTGGTCGTCGGAAAAATCAAAGTTACAATATCAACCTACTGTATACAGTTATACAAAATGTTTGTTTCTTATATAGTCAAGAATATCTGAATATTGAATTTAGAGTCAACGACTGACATATGGCCGATTGTAAAAACTAACCCAACACTTTCAGCAACATGTGTAAAGCATATTGAGTCGACACCACGTTGCGATGGGATAAGGATAATGAGCAATAAACAAACGAGTTTGATAATTATTTACTTTTTAATATTCAAGGAATGTCAAAAAACCGGCCACTTTTATTGAGTATAAAATATTTGCCATGAGCAAACACGTTTTGTAAAACCTGTTACATGTAAAGGTATTCCCCCTTCAGCATGTTCTTAAATGACCGTTTGGTAACCAGATGTGAGGAAGAATTATAGAAAATATTAATAAGTTTTTGTTAATCGTTTTTGGTCTTGTGGCTACGTTTATCGGTTGTTAACCGTGATATTTGAGGGTTCGATGTTAGACAACACTGTGACGGTTTTGAGTTAGTTAAAAGTTGGTACGCAGGCGGCTGCTTGCAAGAACTAACAAAATCCTATCTGCAGCATTTTTATGTGTTATAAACATTAAATTATTATAATAATTAGTAGGTACACTGAGGTGTAATATACAATCAAATATCACAGGCACGTTGACGCTTATTATAGATTAAATTAAAGTGCCACGTAATAATGAGATTACTGTAATTCAATTAACGTTGAATTTTTGTTGCATGCGACGCCGCGCCGCTTCAACAAAAATCTTTTTGGTATACTTCTACTTGCCTAATTCTAATGTGGATCCGACAAAACGCACTTTGCAATTCAATAAAACTAATAAGTAATGATTAAAGAAAAAGATAAGAAAAAGAATGTTAGCCAGTGTGTGATAATACATACATAATTTATTTAAAATGCTTTGTGAATTTCGACCGTGACCTCCATACGTGGCGTGTCATTATTCCGTGGCACGACCGGGGCTTATTGATTCTGTTTAATCGGTTTCTAGAAAACGCATTTGTTCAAATGTAGTACAATTTTATAGTAAGTGGGTTAACTGATCGTAATCTATCGTCCGTTATATCCTTAATAATGGATTTTCTTTTATTGCAACTGAATAATGAAACGAGCATACTACTTGCCTGATGGTAAGCGACACTTTCCACCAGCCGAATAGCAATCTTATGAATTGAATGTTAAGTCTTATAGTCCCTAGTAATGATCTGAAAGAATAATTTTACAGGATAGACCGGCTAAGGAGCAAATAGAACTTTTGACGTTAAGTTACTTGTACTTCACTTTTCTTAAACACCCACCATACTAGAAGAACGAGCGTTCAGAGGAAATTAAACCGTATTTAGGACGGCATAAGGGTGTTTGTGCCTCGGTAAACAAGAACATAATACATTTCTAGAATATTTACATATTAGTTAATTGATTGATGACACAAATCCATTTCACACGAGTCATTAATATCGTAGATTTGGGTTAGGAGTATCTACCTAAACATTAGTTTAGGTAAACATAATAAATGTATATTGCTCAGAAATACGTAGCTGATATGACAATAGACCCCCCCCCCCCTCTCCGCCAATAAGAGATGAACTTCAAAACAAAACGCCAGACGAATTGAAGAGGCTCTAATTATATTTCCTTCTACTCCTTAGAGGTTACAAGCGTGAAGATTTGCTTAAACGTGGCATAGTCACGTTTCTAAGTGTCAAGAATAATTAGGGTAGAGTTCATATCAATTTAAAGTCTTAGCAATAAATAACAATATAGACAACATTCTAGGATCGTTTAAAATACATTCTTGATAAAAGGCCGCTCTTGAAGAAGTCAAGGAACTGTTAGGAGCAGTACAATGTAAGTAATTTAAAATGCATATTAATAACTTCTTACTAATAAATATTGTTAGTGTTTTAGATTCTTACGATCATGATACCAAAATAACGCACGCGTTGCTGGCGCTAAAAGAAAGGAACAGATATTTTTATAGTTGGATGTAATTAGTTGATTTTAATAGATTTTATAATAATTGGATACAATAGCCTAGGGAAATCCTACTATAGATATGTGACAGCAAACAGTCAAGCTCCATCTGTTTTCTCTGAAATAGTACAATAACCATGTTCGTCAGAAGGATCTATATAACCCTATTTCTACGAGCTTCTCTCTATGTAGAATTTCTTGTAAATCTAATTATCATCAGAATGCGATTCGCAGACCGTATTTATACATATTAGTACCCATATGTTGTGTCTGGTTTCCTTTCTGAAAATTTCCTTTCGCCACTGATGTTCATGTTATAGAATATAAATAAACATTTACGAACTACCATTGCGTATTTTACAATATTTGTCGTCTCTGTTTACAAAAAATTATCGAAAATTTCCATTCCATATTCACAATGTTGATCAAATGTAACTTGTCGAGATAAAACAAAAAAGAATCAATGATCATTTAAGATAAACTTATTACCAATCGGCATTTTCGAGAAACTTCTGCGAGATATAAAAAAACGAAAGCGAATTCTATTCTATCGTGCAAATGGATTTCTGGAACTAGTTCACACAATCAGTCAAGGATAAATATGGACCGATGACCTGTGAAATAATTATTTTTACTTTAGAAACAAATAATCTAAGAAAATTATATCTTTTTTAAAGACTTGTTTTGAAAACGAAGTAAATTCCTAATGGCGATAATCTTTACAAATAACATAGAGTTGAATTAACAATAAAATAGGTTAAAAGGACGGCGATCTACTATAATATAAAAATAATATCGAAGTTCTCAAATATGGAGTAGTATATTCGATGCCACAGATGAAAGGCAATTTCATTACACTGTTCTGTTTATTGTATAATTGTGTCTATAGATCTGCTTTCATTATTCATATTGCAATATCTTTTTGTAACTCATTGTGACTAATCTAAAGTACACCGACACGACGTAGATTATCTTAAGAAGTCAGATATCACATAGTTTTATTCCAATGATGCAAGTCTCACAAAAGATGAGCCAAGTTTTGATAGTTCAACGAACTAATATTGGTGATAGGTCTCATATGTGAAAGTCCGCCTGGGTAGGTACCACCGCAATATCTATTCTGCCGCTAAGCAGCAGTGTGTAGTCACTATTGTGTTCCATTTTGAAGAAAATTTAAGACAGTGTTACTACTGGACATAATAAAACTTAACATCTCATGTCTCACGTTGGCGAGCGCAATGCAATGTCAAGGAATACTTTGTAATTCAAGGTGTTAGATGGTGTTTCTACTGTTTACGGGCGATCTTATCACTTACCATCAGGGGAACGCCAAGCTGTGTGTTCCGTACTACGGTGGGATAAAGGGAGTGCGTATCGCCACATTGAGCACACAAAATCTAGATCCCGGACTGATACTGAAAACTCAATATTAGTTTGCTCCACCTAGAATTCCAACCCGGGTCCTCAGAGCGGTGTCATACTCCACACGCAATACAACAACGCCACCGAGGCGGTCCTTACCACCGCTGTTAAATCATTAACTATGGCGTAATGTCACCATCTTCATTAGGCATTTATCTCTCTTTAAACCGAAGTAAGTTTGCTTTGCTTTTGCGTTTAGTTTCAAGGATATTATAACTTAAAGGACACCGCCATTTCTAAAGTCAGCAATGCACGTACTAGTTCTCTGACTTCTCAGAACTCCAATAATACAACACAAATATATATTTTTGTTGAGAACCGCTACCAATCAATTATTGACTAAGCCCGTTGTTTGACCTTTTGCTATAAACATATTATGCAAGAGAATCTTTATTGTTTTTTAGTCCCGAAAAAACCAGTATTACTTGGTAGTAGCGTTTAAATTATCAAAATATGCCACTGCAGCCTGTCGCCGTGCAAACAACTAGAACTAAAAGAAGGTATTTACTGTTTACGACCGGTACATGCCATTTTGTTTTAATAGGATATTTCATTTATTTTGTCCTAGCGAATTACAAATTTTCGAATGACTTTTAAAATATTTACTTTTACTCGTCATTGACTTGATGAATAGTACAATAAACATAACTTCATGTACACAAAATACTATAATAAGTAAAAGAAATAAATTGTCTGTTCTATCACATTTAACTAATTTAAAATGCAAATCACTAGTTTCTACATTACAAATAACCCCATTTAATTTAATTGTTTATTTTTCCATTGACGACAGACACTACTGCAAAATAATAAAGAATGGTATGGTAACAATTATGATTTTAAAACATGTGCATGTTTTGTTAAATTATCAGTATTGTATAAAAACAATGAAAAACGTGGAATCGGTACACGATAACAAATTTAAATTGTCCATTCAAATGTATTTATGGCAGACGTTCATTGGATGGTAAGTTTTATAATAAGATGTTAGGTGTTCCGTATTGGAAATGACAATTTGTGCCAACAATCAATAGTGTGGGTTCCTATTGCCTTCAGGTTTGAAGGATAATCATAATATAATATCAGCCCTGTATTATATACTTGCCCACTGCTGAGCACGGGCCTCCTTTACTACTGAGAGGGATTAGGCCTTAGTCCACCGCGCTGGCTTAGTGCGGATTGGTAGACTTCATACACCTTCGAAATTCCTATAGAGAACTTCTCAGATGTGCAGGTTTCCTCACGATGTTTTCCTACACCGTTAAAGCGAACGATAAATTCACAAAGAATACACACATGATTTTAGAAAAGTCAGAGATGTGTGCCCTTGGGATTTGAACCTGCGGACATTCGTCTTGGCAGTCCGTTCCACACCCAACTAGGCTATCGCCGCTTGGTTTGAAGAATATGGAATTTAAGTATTATCATCTAATATCTCTAGTTAATATTTTCCAAAATGTATTGCTTTATTTGCAATAGTATGAGGCTAACAAACAGCTCGTTCATATCTTCATTGACTTATATAAAAAAACGGCATCTATTTTTATAGAATGCACAACCTAACCTAACCCAACCTCGCCTAAAACGAACATCTCGCCATATTTGGAACTTTTATCGCTATACCTAATTCCATACTAACCACCGTAAACGGAAACGTAAACGCGCAAGTAACCTGTCGACCTTACCTATTCACACGTGGTATGTGGTTAGTGGTTACCATCGGTTATAATGATATCGGATAATTGTCTTCAAATAAGATACTTTTATTCAGTACTTAATAGTTTTTTTTAACATTACCTTACTTTAGTATGTAGTCGTCGCAAGACACTTTTTTATACACATTTTTGATATTTTTTGTCCTATACTAAAAAATCTCTAGATTCATATTTCTTTTTACATAGACGCATTTTAAAAATCTCTCCATATTCCTAAAGGCTAACAAAGTCTGGCAAATCCAGAGATTAGATGGTGGCCCTATAATGAAGAACTTTGCGTAGGGTCTGGAGGTCAAAGCATTCCTCGAAGGTCTCTTCAGCTTCCGACTCGACCACTCGGAAGGGCGTGCGAGATTAATGCTGTGTCAAATACGAGATTTATAACTGCAATCTGTTTCACTGTTTATCGATCGTTAACTTGAATTATTGCCGATGGAGGTCTATTTGCCTTCTCGAGGTGCTATTTATAAAACCTTTCCATATGTATTAAGTCTTAGAGTCTATAATAAAAAGCGTAATACTAAAGAATATAAACTGTAAATAGATTATCGTTATCAAACTATAGTAGAATTAATGATATGTGGGTAAAGAAAGTTAGGAAAGTATAATACGAAATCAGGCCCTTATAGAATAAAGGTCCTGTACCTGACCTGGTTCTTTTTCTCTGTCACTACATTCTTGACCTGTGAATTCTATTTATTAAGTCGAGGAGAAGGATGGTTTGGAGAAATCAACGTCGTATAAACTACGACACAGAGGAATAAGTGTTTAATGAAAAAAATACACAAATTTTGTTTAGATTACTTTCTTAACGATGGAACGAACTTTGATAGGAACATGATTGAATAAAAGCTAATTACGAGTGTTATCGGACGCTAATATAATGAAGTTTTTACGCCGATAACCAGAAATAAAGGTATCGTAGTGTCCTCGCAATAACTACTTTCTAGATTAAAGAAGTCGTACAAAAGTAGGAAGGTAATGTAAAATTAATTAAGAATTTTTACGTATAAACCCTTTAATTAATTTACCATTAATTATATGCTAAATATACGAATATTTACCACTTTATTCGACGTCAATGGAAATCCCAATGCGTTTCGTAATAAATGAGTCAACATTAGAAACAATAAAGATAAAAATAAATTATAATAATAAAAAAGGTTAAAATATTGAAATGATAACTCGGTCGCAGATTTTAAATGTTTTTGTTAGACTTGTATAATTAATATGGTTTTATTTTTGTTTACGGTAATTAAGTTCACCTTTTAGTAAACTGGTTTTAGAGTTTTAATTGCCTTTTTTAAATCTGCCTCTCTAAAGGCGTGTTGTTTACCATCGTGTCCAGCTTTTCAGGCAGACTGTATGCATAGTCTTTGCTTACCAGCGTAACACAATGCATACAGCGTCACTTGCTCGAATTATTGTCCTTATTTTTTCAGTCTGTTTGCTAAAAATATTCTATTTTAAAATGATATTGTGTACAACACAATATCTGACATAAATTGTAGTAGAAATGGGATGAGTAGGAATATTGTAACGACAAAACAAAGTCGATTGAAACATCGAAAATTTCCGTCAGCAAATTCGGTATTTGATCTTTGACCATCAATGAAGTTGATAAAAAACGACAAGTGTTTAGTTTGATTTCCGCAATCGATAATTTAAAACCGCACTAATATAGACAGTTTTTGTAGAAACGTACTTTGTAGTTTCATGTGCCAAAATATTTTTATATGCGTTCACGAAAGACTGACTGCGTCATCTAATGGATAATGAAATGGCGTTTAGATTGGCTATCGATTGATGAAAGATAATGATCCCTCGTGAGTCGAGACAATTACGAGTTCAAAACAAACGCAACGCACGTGAACCACTATGAGGGGTTTACGTCCTGTGTAGGATGGTCGCTATCCGGGCGCATACATATAACTAACCACCATCATTATAGCGTTTACAAGCGTACTAGGGTGTATACTACTTATGGGCTGCTTCGGTGGCGTAGTTGTACTGCAGGCGCGGTCAGGCAGCGCTCTGAGATCCTGAGTTCGATCCCGGGTCGGGCAGTGATATTTTGGTGTTTCTGCTCAGAATCAGTCCAGAGTCTAGAATTTGTGCCCGATATGGCGATAGGCTCGCCCCCCTATAACATTATGGGACGGAACATATTTGGCTAAAATTTAGTGCCCTAGTTGCGCCTCCGCATACCACTTCGGAGATAAATGCGTGATGTGTTTTATAGGTATATGATTTATAAACTGTACTTTTTGAAAATAAGAATAAAACGACTGAGTAGGAAAAAATCAAATGAAAACACGAAGTCACGATAACTCGATAATTGGATGGACATATTTTTTTAGCAAATGCAAACGACGATTTAAGTCACCTGATGGCTATCAACGTCCATGAACTTCCATAAGGTCAGGCGATAGGCACGTGCTAGCTCGACCTTTAAGGAGGGGATTGGGTTGGACCTAGCAAGCCCAAGGTTCGTATGAAACTAATGATAGATTTTAAGTGACTTAAAAACGATAATTTGAAAAGATTTTTATGTTAGGCTGGCGTTTTTGTTTGGGAAAATTGTTTACTGCGTAGTTCCACAAGATACAACACATTATGAAAACTTCGTGACAGTGGATCGTCCAGGGTGATCCCGTGTGCAGAGAACGATAGCCTGGTTTAATTCCGACCATCTTTCGTCTCAATGTCCCTTGTTTAGAGACAAGATATTTGGACTACCACTGTACTATGAGTGGTTGTGTAAGCACTTTGCTGAACCAGTATAAAAAGGACAAATTATCTACTGTATTGGTTAGACTGTACTGCAGTAAGTAGTTGAATGAGGGTTTCTATTGTTGGCAGAATATAATGCTGCTTTTAATTATAACATGTTGGTCCCAGCAATAACATCTTTATTTCTTACTGTAAATTGTCCTCGAATCTGTCAATTTGGTATCGTGAAGAAAAACAACTAACCGTTTAACAAGATGGGAAAAATACCGAGTGGTTTAAAGAGCCTCACAATCGATCAGATAATATTGACAGTCGTGACTGATAGGCACGGCTTAAACCGTGGCATATCGAAAATGAAGTATGTAAACGAGATTGGAGTTAAGAAATATCTTGTGGCCTTTGTAATTTATAGTAAAAAGCAGAGTTACATTTTTTGCATTAATCGATTCGATAGACTACCCATCAGCTGACGTCTCCTACGCCCCTAAGACCCTGTGTTTATAAAACAGAAGAATCCAGGACTTGTAGCCGGTATTAAGGATTCGGGCCTGCAGAAATTTCATTTATCACACAAAATGCAACAGCAAGCTGTCAATTCACCTTAGTACTCTGTGGGAGATTGGTGATCAGGTCCAGACCCTAGTCAAATCCTCGTGCATGCTGTACATTGAGAAATTATCGGTTTTTTTAATCGACTGAATAGCGACCAACGTATAAGTTGTCAAATAACCGCGCTAGCGACTAATCACCGACCAACAAATGTGGCCAAATATTCCCCACAGTCCTTCAAACGAGACGGTCGAAATTCTTTAGGGAAGGGATGAGTTAGATAGTGATAATGTATTAACCATCAGGTGCAGTGTATATCGAGAAAATAAGAAAATTAATAACAGTTCTGACTAATCTATCCAGTGCAAGATGATATCAGCAGCTGAACAGAATTGAATTCAAAAATACGTTTTCATAATGAAATTGTATCGTTTCACATTGAAACAATAATCTTTATCGATATTATTTTATCATACGTATTTCCTTAGATGAATCATTTGTGCATTCAATTTTCCATTAACAGGAGGAAAACCTATTGTACATGCATATAAACTTTAAATGAACTAGAACTTATTAATAAAATGATAAATTGAAAGATTTCATATTAATTTTGACTTATCTGTATCGGTATAGATTAATTATATTTTCAAGCTTAAATAATGTAATTGAATATCTTAGTGGCCTCATTAGGGTTTCAAGTTTAAATTTAATTAACGTTGCTTTGGTACAAAGTCATGACCTTTTGTCCTTAAAATCAAATTGCACTTAATTAGCATTTATTGTATTACAATTGTCTTGTTGCTTGTCGCTCGATTTCCATCTTTCTGGGCAGCTCAATGCTCGTAACTGAGGACCTCATTTTATCCATCCAATTACCTTTGTAGATAGGCGGTGGTGGTAATTGGCAGCACTTACCTCGCGATAAAATTAAGTTCATTCCTCAGTTTATGGAGCCATGTGCACTTGTTTAAGTTCTTTCTACCCCTATGAAGACATACTTGCGTGAATTATCGTATGCTGTGTATTGTAGGTTAGATTACATCGTTTATTCTTACTATGAATTTAATTTCGTAGTTGTGTTTGCTTATAACGTTTTATCTTCGACTTCGAAGAAGAAAAGATTGTTATGAAATTGATTCCATAAAACTAATAATTTCAAATGAAGAATACTGTTTAGCGATTATTTCTAGACAATGGGGCAACAGAAATTGTTTAATTTGTATCTAAGTAACTATGGATATAACTTACATCGCCATTAGTATTTATCACTTAGTAATCCGTGACTGATATCAGCATGGGAAAACCTTCGCAGAATGACACATGTTCAGCCATGATCAGCTATTGGAAAACAATTTATCAGAATCAGGGATTTTCGCACACACCATAACAGCGAATAAACTGCAGTTTGTATCTCAAAGCATTTCCAGAGAATTGATTTCTCAGATAAGACTGATACGAAAAAGTTATTAAATCGAAGGGTGTCAAGGAATCGAACTATTACCATTACAATCTTAACAAAGATCCTCTCTACCAATACAGATTTAAGGGTACCCAGCACCTAATCTGTTGATCCTTAAGGTACATCACGTACTGGTGAATATTATAGTTTAGATACTATTGACACGACACAGAATAACAATTTCGAACACAAAATAAAAATTATTATCGGTAATTTTAAAAAATCTTATCTAGATGTAACATAAACTATAATCAACAAATAATGATATTGTTTTTATCAACTGGCTAATGATAAATTAGTGTATGGAATACTGATTACAACTGAACCCAGACAGGTTATATAAATTATAACACGTCAACAATGTAAGCCTGCAGAAGATTAGTTAGAAATACAGAGTGTATCTATTCGTATTATTTTGAAAATGTTTTATAACTATAAGAGAATTAGAAATGCCAGAATCTATATTTCGTTCTGCACGTTCAGTGCGTTTTCTTCTACGTTACGAAGTCCGACAGGATTCCCGATTAGGTGAAAATTATTCGACAGTATAATTGGGGAAGGCCTATGTTCAGCAGTGGACTATATGCAGCCGATGATGATGATGATAATTGTGAAATGAAATCAATAAATAATGGAATAGGTGTACAATATTAACAAAAAGATTTGGGAAGCAACAAAGCTCTAATCGCTTGCAGTAGAATCTAAAATAATTTTAGGTAATACTTAGAGTCTCATTGCATAGTTTATCATATTGGCCGTGTTCTAACACAGGGGAAGGCCCTTCGTAACATCACTCGGCATTGTGAATTATTTATGGACGATTTTGTTTACTTATTGTCTAGTGACCTTTCCGTTGTATACGTTCTGCCTTCGTTATTGCAAAGACTTATCATTAGTAATAAAGAATAATGAATTATCTTCTTCTTCCAATTGAAATGTTTGGTACACCTTGTTTAATAAACCATTTCAAGAATGTCTCGAGTGTGCTATCAAAACTGGTGATTGCTGGAAATAAATGCGTTATCATTTATAATATTAACATAGTGAGTTCCTATATAGATAAAAGAATTTAATTGATCGCCATGATAAAGAATTATCTCAACACAATTATTTAACTTGAAATGTTAATAATAAGGAAACAAGCCTTATTTTGACCTTTTCTGATTACTTGTAAGTGGAAAACACGTGTTCTTTTTTATGTGTTTTGATGCATATGTACCTGTAGTATTCTCATGTGCAGCTTTCTTACAAAAATATAGATCGCAGTAAAAGGAAATAAAATCTACTATCGAAGGTGCCACCAATGGGTCTATTTCTACAGCTAAGCATTTAGTGTAATATATATAATTTCTATGCTTAATGAGGCAATTTGCAACCTATCAGGATTTTCAACACTTTTATCCTCATGCAGTGTTTTATAATTCGAAGGCTTGTATGATGTTGCTGATATTCATGGGCAATCGTTGCTCGTCTTGATTTTCACTTACTCACATTAGATAAGCAACTTTTTATCAGTCGTGGAAAATTTTTATTCATAACTCATACACGACGTATATCATATCTATAATAATCAGTATTTGCAAAAGTTCTGCACATAATGAAATTAATTGAAATATACGATTAGTCTATAATCTGATGATCTATTATAGTTTTAACATTGGAATTTTATCTACCACGTTAAGCTTCTAATTCTTTCTAACACTATAAATATTATAAATTAAAAAGTGTGTGTTGTGCGTCCATTCTCTATTTAGAAAACAACGGGGCAATTGCATACGTCTTTGTCCAGGAAAAATGCGTCGTTCCTTGGGGACGTTTGTTTTGGAAAAAGATTTTGTTTCGCCGAAACCGTTAAATAATCTAGTAATACAAAAAAAACTTAACTTATAACTCATTATTCTAACATTATAAAGCTTAGAACAAAGTGTACATAATGTGTGTATAACTCCATTATTTTCATGTATGTCTAAATTTACGTGACTTGTGTTTATGTAATATTTTATTTTTACAAATAAATATTAGATTACAATAATTTAGTAAACACATTGTCCACTTTTAGATACCGTCTTGCCTGCAGTGTCTTTCTTTGAACGTAGGTCTTATTTCAGGTATACTTGTGTTGTTATTCTATACTTTTGAAAAATATCAAATCTTCTGTCCTTTGTTTCCATTTTTTATTCAATGACGTGACCCTTACAATATAAAAATATATCGTTTCTTACCGAAACCGCTTTATATTTCTGGTCCTGCGACTTTATATAATAATAATAATAATAACAGCCCTGTATTATATACTTGCCCACTGCTGAGCACGGGCCTCCTCTACTACTGAGAGGGATTAGGCCTTAGTCCACCACGCTGGCCTAGTGCGGATTGGTAGACTTCACACACCTTCGAAATTCCTATAGAGAACTTCTCAGATGTGCAGGTTTCCTCACGATGTTTTCCTTCACCGTTAAAGCGAACGATAAATTCACAAAGAATACACACATGATTTTTTAGAAAAGTCAGAGGTGTGTGCCCTTGGGATTTGAACCTGCGGACATTCGTCTCAGCAGTCCGTTCCACACGCAACTAGGCTATCGCCGCGATTATATACCTGCGACTTTATACCTGTAGTCTAATGTACTTCAATAACTAGTATTTCATTGACAGGAAGATCTGGGGCGATTATAATCTAACAATACTGTAGAAGGGAAATTTTCTTTGTCCCACATTATTTTATCATAAAATCTCGCGTTCAGGATGTCCTGATTGTTTTATCGTGACAACTTGACCACAAACTGCGCAGTTTTTATGTTATCTCTAATGGACGGTAATACGGACATTTTGTCGGTTAAAATATTTGCTTTAATGTCTTCTTATTGCGTGTCCTTCTATCAAAAATGCTCATGGATTTTATCTTTTATTATATTTTTTTGGACCGACTAGAACGGAGATGTTATATTAGTTTGAAGAAATTTACCAACAACTCGCTGCTCACTATTACTAGATTATATTTTTTAAACAAAAGTAAGTAGTAAAAGTGTTCAATATTCACGAAGGAAAATTACCAGCATAAAACTTTAAATCTCAGGGATCTAACATCAATAAAAATTAATGTAAGGATAAAAATTGTAATCATTACGTGCGTAAGACGAAATATCAATATCTAATATACCCAAAAATTGAAGATGTGTAAATTACAAATTGTTCTAAGAAAGCGTTTCACCAAGATTTGACTTTCAGACAGACGGCACGTGTAGCACCACGATGAAAATAATGCTTATATTTATTTCGCAACCGAATTTAAAAATAATATGCAATTGACATTATGTATTTTTTAAACTTTACTTCCATAGGGACTTATCGATAGTAAGTAAACTGTACTAAGATCGATCCATCCGAAGGTAAAAATAGTAAGAAATGTATTAAAATCGGCTGCTAGAAACATGAGCAAGTCAAATTCTACCCTGCAAACTATTACAAAGGTTATAGAAAAGAGCATAATGATTTCTTATGTTTACGCGAATATTAGCCATCGAAATAAAACTATTTTACGGATTTTATTGCGGTTTTTTATATCATAATTTTCCCCCGACATTTCGAAAACTTTGTAGCCTTTACGGTCACGGGGCGGACAGAGATGTTGGTCGTTCGTAAATTCAGTTTCAATATCTACCTACATTTTACAATAACTTATTTTTGGAAAAGAGCATACTTGTGACACGTCCTTTCATACATAATTAAGGAGTAATAGGTTTGTGTATATAATTTTAAATCAGAAATATTATCTTACGGGGCGTATAATAATAAATGAAATCATTTCGACTTTGTGTATGCTTTGATAAGATTTGACTCATTTTGCAGAGGACGTTCTTATATCAATATTGTGGACCATGTTATCAACTGATAAGTGGTTAATAATAAGTAATTATAGGTGATTTTATATCTTTCTCTGAAGTAATAGTGTTCGTAATTGCATTTGTTTTCGCCCGTTTGGGGGTTTAGTGGCGAAAAGGTAAAATATCACGTGCGATGATGTCGCACCTAATAAAAATATAAAATTAGGTATGTTCAATGTCTGTAAGTGTCGGTTATCTCTTGATATGAGAACAAAATTAACTATGTCTAAATCTGCTTCGCATTTATGAGTAAGGGTTTTTAATAAGTTTATCATATGTCGGAAGGAAACGAAAGATAACAGCATCATGACATACCTTGTAATGTTCTGTGTTATACGGACTGTGGTCTTCCAAGACAACATTCCTAGATGGCGGCAAATTCCTTATCGTATCACGTCAGAGAGACTGCTCCTGTTAATTATAAATGAATCTATGACATTGCTGTCGCAATGCCAGTGAGTAGGCTACCAAGACTTATAGAACTGATACTGGATGGTTATCTTGGTCAAGATTAGAACAATAATTTAGTACAAGTTCAATCTCGTGAATATAAGTTAGAGCCAAAGCTTTATATTAGTCCTAAGGGTGCTAAAAATAGTAAAAGAGTAACGCGACGTTCCAGATTTTGATTTGGTACAATAAGCAAGTGCACAAACAAATTCGTAATTGTTATAGAGCCTTTTCGGCATCATCTCTAAGTTATGTTACTAATGTTAAAGCACAATTAAATCGGATCCTCCCCCACTCTACGAGGGAAGTACCGGGCGATTGCTAGTCGCCTCCAACCGGATGCCTCAAGGATCACCGCTTTGTGGTCATGCATTCACCTCCATACGAGATCGCTCAGAACACTAGACATCAGAGGGTGCGGCTATAAGCTCCCAACCACACGGAATCTCTCCAGACGAGCACAAACGGCGAGATATTAATATTGTTATAGAGCCTTTTCGGCATCATCTCAAAGTGAGGTTACTAATGTTAAAGCATAATTAAATCGGATCCTCCCCCACTCTACGAGGGAAGTACCGGGCGATTGCCAGTCGCCTCCAACCGGATGGCTCAAGAATCACCGCTTTGTGGTCATGCATTCACCTCCATATAAGTCCGCTAAGAGCATCAGACCTCAGAGGGTGCGGCTTTAAGCTCCCAACCACACGGAATCTCTCCAGACGAGAACATACGGCGAGATATTCATTTAGGTAGGTTACAAGCCATAAACCTTATTGGGCATGCTGTTAGGATTTCCATTTAAGTTAAACTATGGAAGTCTTTGCTATCAGTCTGGAACGCCGCAGCGTCTCAAAGTGTAAATGTAAGTATAAACACCCTTCAAATTGGTTATAAGTAATTTCTCCATTTGGAAGCATTAACACGCTCACCGCGGGTAGATGTCTAGATTACATGGTAAATTCTGTATACAGACAAATTAACGTAAGTAAATGATCATTCACCGTAAGACAAATAAATTATAATGTTATAAGTTATACGTGCTATATTCGGCGGTGTGTAAATTAAAGTTAAATAAAACCCAACTCACATGTGTGTGTAGAAAATGAAACAAAGTTAACTCACATGTACGAATAGAAAGGTAACACAAAACCTACTCACTTTTATATGTTTAGATCTTTAGTTAAACACAACTTCAAAAGTTCTACTTAAATGGCGCGCATTTGTACTTTCGGCCATATTGTCACTTTATAGTCAGGGAATGTTGGTACTACAGTAAACCACTCACTCACTCATGCAAGACATATTCTGTACGCGGTACTCTCAACAGAAAAGTGTGCAAAACTCACTTAACGTACATATATGATATAGTATTCTATCTATGGACAATATTCATAATATAATATACCTACTTATATTTGGTGAAAGATACAATATCTGCGTAAATATAGGCACATACTCACTATAACTATGTATACATCTGCACATACTCACATTGGTGTTGCCAGCCTTTCAATGATTTCGCGACCTTTCGCGACACTCCCGCCCGAAAGGAAAGAGATATTGGTTTGACAACTCCTTCGTCCGTTCTCTTTTCTTTTTCAGCGCCTAAACTTTCGCTATACGGAGTGGTATTTTATCTAGTTGTTCATCTAAATTATTGCTAATTTCATTTATTACTGTGCTATCACCTCTGATCGACTCTGCATTATCAATAGGTAATTCAATCTCGTTAATCGGTTGAGAATTGTTTTACTAAGTTCCATTGACTATCAGATCCTCTAATAAGAGAAACTATTTTGCCAATACTCCAATCTTCACGGTTTTTATTTTCTTTGATCTGTACAATCTGATCTACTTTAGGTAACTCCTTCGATAATATTCTGGGATCCTTGTGAGAATTCTAATATTGTTCCCTCAGGCTCGGAAGATATTGGTTTGCAAACCTTTCTTTTAACTCTTCTAGAACTATTCTAACTTTTCTCCAGCTCTTTACTAGGTCTACCTTTGTAACTGCACCTTCTAGTAGTAATTTTTCCTGCGAATCTACTAAGGTGATACATCTACCAGCTGTAAGGAAGTCGGCTGGTGTGAGAACATGTTCCATTTCAGTGTCTACAGTCATTAATGGTCTCGTATTTAATATTGCCTCAATTTCTTTCATTACTGTCATCAACTGGGTATCCTTCAGTAAGTGTTTCTGAAACGTCCTCTTCATGCAGTGCTTAACCAAGCCTATTAATCTTTCATAGAAACCGCCAAACCATGGAGCCAGTTCTGGTGTAAATCTCCATTGGATTTGATTCTGGATGCAATACGGTTTTGATACTATTTCTGATATAAGTTTGAAATATAACGCATTATCTGAAGTTATGATTGTCGGTACCCCTCTAGTCGATATCATTCTTCTAAGAGCAAGTAAGCCTTCTTCTGCTGTCAAATCGTGTACCATTTCTAAATGTATGGCTCTAATAGCTAGACATATCCCTTTCTTACTTGGACTGTTTGGTGTCTAGAGGCTAACTATTTACTTAAAATTTATTTCGCGAGACCCTCCCCCGCCAAACAAGAATTTATAATCGTTACTATTATTAACCAATCATTCAAATATTTCTTAAAAAAATCTAGTCCTTTGACTGTATGTCCAGAAATATTGTCGAGTTATATTAAACTTAAGATATTTAACCGCACATTTCATGAGACGTTCATACATCTTTATGTAATATTTTATCTGGTAGTATTATTGGAATTGCATATTCGCATGGATCATAAATTGAGACTACTACTACTACTACCAACTACATACTAAGTACTCTTTCTTCAAGGTCGATTCTTAAAATGTGGCTCATATAACAACAATGAATTTGAATCTAAGGGCTTTAACAGATTTTTCAAACATTGAAATTAAAGTTCAAAATTAAATTAAATCATTAAACTATCCTACCGCCTATTCTTCCAGACTGTCATTACGAAGATGTGTAATACCTATAGATTCTAAATCCCATAGCAATTTAAGTTTCGCGCTACGCACCGGTAGATCTGGTAAGCTCAATCTAGTAGCAACAGATGATTAAAAATATATTATGACTGATAACATTTATACAGGTCTTTCATGAATACTCCCGGATGGTATTTATACAAATTAGATTCTATCAATTAAAAAAATATTGTCTAGCTTTATTTAACCAGATAACAATAATGAATAATAATAACTGTTGCCTATTTATTTATTTGGACGGAAGAATAAAAAACTATATCGTAGTTTGTACACAACTTTACATTTATGCTTGAAATTTCTTTGGGCACAGTGCTCTATTATGGATCCCCTTTTGATTACAGTGCGGGCATTCTACTTCAAAGGAGCAGGCCTTGCCATGGTGTTTGGGTTTAAAACAAATAAAACACAAATCCTTTATAACTGCCTTCCTTTCTTCGATACCTTTCACTTCATGACATTGATCGTTAAAGTGTGCCCCTTGGCAGAAAATGCATCTTTTCTTACAGGATAAAATTTTGATCGCCTGCTATCTTCTGTTCTTTGTTTGAAAGATAAATTTCCTCTCTTTATCATCTGGTTTTTTCTGTGTCCAAATTGTTTATCATTCACATATAATGCTTCAGTAGTATAATGAGTAGAATTCTCTGACATCATAATATCACTGGTATTTTTGCCACATCTTCTTTGGCTGCAATTATGACTTCTAATTTGTTTCTTATTTCTTCAACTGATTCATTTGACGTCTTCATTTTAAGATCATAGAGTATATCTGCTGGAAACTTTTCCATGATAATGAATCGTAAATGGTTATGGTTTACATTTTCACCCATAGAGCTTAATACACGTAAGTGCCTTTCAATTTCGTTGAGTGTCTTCCTTCCATCTGCACTCGTTTTTGCTGGTTCGATTTTGTATAATGCTGCGTAATGAGCATCAATAATCTGACTTTCTTTACCATATCTTTGCTTGAGTAATGTTACTGCAATTTGATAATTTTTATTAGTAGCATCCAATCCTTCTAGAGTATTCTTAGCTTCGCCTGTGAGGGAACTTTTTAAATACAATAACTTATCTACATCAGGTAAGTTTCTCTTATCTATATTTGAACTGAATTGGTCCCAAAATTGATGCCAATCAAGGATGTTGCCTTCAAAAATCGGTAAGGATAGCTTTGGAAGTTTACTGGACAAAACGGCACATGTACTGCTTGTTGAAGCTTCATTTTGTGATATAGCCCCTGACTCAATTTTAACTTCTAGCTCTACTAATGCTTCCTCTCCATGTAGCTGTATGCTAGTGAGTGTAGACACTTCATCTATATCTGGTTCTTGAGAGGTATTAAAGTAAGTATGCAATTCATGACCAAATTTACCCAACATTGCTTTTAGTTTAGCGACGATAATGCAGGCTTTTGTCTTATCATCGTTATTGTAACTAGCACTTTGTGTGAGAGCACAGTCTGTTAATCTTTTAATTTCGTCACTTATTAGCAATAAGCGATTCATTAATACTTGGTCCATTTGTATAAGATTTTATCTGAGAACAAATAGTTTCCCTAAATATTGCATAACTTTATTTAATGTGTCACAAGGTAGCTTAAGTAAGTAAGATAATTTTTGTTATTTATTTTTATGTATAAGCCCTTTTAGACAGACATCACAATAAGTATTGTCATTTTAAGTATGTACAACAAGAATACTTAGCACTATTATAATTATTTTATTCATTTATTTTTAATTATGTATATAATTTATATTAATATGCTTATCACATGAAATGTACTAGACATACAAAAGGTTATATAATTTATTTTTAAGTTATGTATTATTCTGAATTCAAAGTAAATGTTAAGGTATGATCATTAACTTAATATTTTTTAAAGCTATGTTAGTGTGGTAACTGTACTACATCATTAAAGTAAAGCTATGTTTTTAATTAACATATTATTCTCATACAAATATCAATTCAACAACAAAAGAATTAAATCTTAACAATTAATAATATACTAACAATTATTAAAACATTTACCATGTCTTTGAATCAATTTTATTTTACTCATAAGTGTTTAAATAGGTACCTTTGATTACTATTGAATTACCTTATAAATGTAGACAAATTTACTAAACAATATTTCACATATTGCAGAGTATTAGGGAAGTAAATAACACCAAAATGGACATAAGTTTTAATTCACAAACAGATGCCTACAAATGATACTATGAGGTCACAGAAATTAATATTTATTAACCCTACTTGTATCTACACCATCAGTTCACCAAAACGCCTTAGGCAGATACCTGTATAGTTTATAGTATATGGTTGGTTTTAACTTAGAAAACATAATATTTACTAGTGTATACCTAAATACAGAAAATAATAGTTATGTGCAAATAGGTAATTTTCCTGGATAAGCAAAAAGAGAAATGATGTTTGATGAATATAGCAAAATTTAATGAGGTGCTTAGGTGCAAGTACCAACCCAATAGCAATAACCAAACCCAAGATGCCAAACAAAAACCATGCGATACCTAGAATGTATGTGTATCACATAATATAGCTTTGTTGTTAATCCAATGCATATAACGTATGTGCAATATAGAATTCAAGCAGTTCACGCATAACACCAATTTTTGCCTAATTTAAAAACACGAAATAGCTTTGTTATGTTGTAGCAGTTGGAACCAAACATAATGAAAATACCTTACTTACTTGTAAGTACCCAAAAGTTTCTATGGATCCTGTTCACATATACCGTCACGCAGGCACTACAATAATTATTATTGCAAACTTTTCGATTTACTAGGCACATCGAAACACAAAACCGCACAAAATGGCCGCTTCAAGCGAGCTGCGTAAGCGCGCGGTTTTAGAGATGTGGCACTAGTTTGTAAATAAATAAAATCGAAAATCGATAATCGTATAATGATCGAATTGTTTTTCGTGAATATGAAAAAAATATAATTACTTTATCTCTCATCTAAGGATACTTTCCCTTTACACAAAACATTACTTGTGAATGTTGTCCACACAGTTAATTTAAATTTTCACCCTTTCTATTTTATATCATGACTATATAACAATAAATTCCACCCCATTTTTTTTTTTTTATATATATTTATAAAACAAAGAAACTTTACGGTTACGCTTGCGTTAAAATATGAAAATATTGCTCCATATAGTAGTGGAAGAAAATATTGTTTTAGAAAGGAATGCGTAAATATAAGCTAACAAACCGTTAGAATTATTACACAACAGTCATATAAGGAAATAGAAAGAGAAAATTCAATTTTGGTATATAATTATAATATATGAGGTTTTTCATTCCTGTTCCTATTAAGTCATACCTAAGATATTTTAATAGATTTCTTCGCTTGAATCAAGTATTACGACATTGTTGCATTACTAATTAACAGATTTTTTTTTAAAAACAAATGCTATTTTGTCTGTCCAATCTACATATTTAAAAATTTAATGCGATCGTCAAAACTTTTCGATTATAACATAGTCTAAATTCGGTCATAAATGCAAAACGCCCACAAGCACATCCCTAGTGCGCATTTTGATCGAGCATTTCCGGTCAATAGAATGTTTTCTGAACCATTACAATTTTGGTAAAAGTTATGTGGTTCATGGTTATCACCCTACCTGTAACCTAAAATTCAAACGGATAAATTATACTAGTATTATTCTTTAAAAATCTTTCGAAGTAAAGTATTTACATATTGAATCTAAAACGCGAAGCTTAAGCGAAAAAATACTTTGTACCTTAACTAAATTGACAAATTCAATTATAATTTTACCTACCTAAAATTCCTAACTTCATGAAATTTAACATACATAATGTAACATTGAATATTATTTATCAGGACTTTTATAATTTCCATTGTTATTCATCATGCGCGCCATATGTAGACGCGTATTATTATTAATGGTGAATTTGACACACAACACATACATGACGGTAATTTAACAATATTAATTGCAATTTATTCCAGACAGTCTACTAGGAAGTCTCGATGTTTTAAAGTAAATTCTTACTTTCCTTTTGTAGACAACGTAGAAGTAATTACAGTTCTTTCAAGTAACACCACATTGTATAAGAGTTTTATAGGTTTCGAGTAAGCGAGGGTTTTCCTGGATGATAATAAACAAATACCAAAAAAAAATTTTTTTTCCTTTTTAGCAATGATTTGTTTTTGTTTAGGTATATGTCAACGATGCCATTCATTTTCCTTCCGACAATAATTTAATTTTTTATTATGGGATCAATCCCAGCATCTCCACCATGTTTTCGCCCGTTTGGGGGTTTAGTGGCGAAAAGGTAAAATATCACGTGCGATGATGTCGCACCTAATAAAAATATAAAATTAGGTATGTTCAATGTCTGTAAGTGTCGGTTATCTCTTGATATGAGAACAAAATTAACTATGTCTAAATCTGCTTCGCATTTATGAGTAAGGGTTTTAATAAGTTTATCATATGTCGGAAGGAAACGAAAGATAACAGCATCATGACATACCTTGTAATGTTCTGTGTTATACGGACTGTGGTCTTCCAAGACAACATTCCTAGATGGCGGCAAATTCCTTATCGTATCACGTCAGAGAGACTGCTCCTGTTAATTATAAATGAATCTATGACATTGCTGTCGCAATGCCAGTGAGTAGGCTACCAAGACTTATAGAACTGATACTGGATGGTTATCTTGGTCAAGATTAGAACAATAATTTAGTACAAGTTCAATCTCGTGAATATAAGTTAGAGCCAAAGCTTTATATTAGTCCTAAGGGTGCTAAAAATAGTAAAAGAGTAACGCGACGTTCCAGATTTTGATTTGGTACAATAAGCAAGTGCACAAACAAATTCGTAATTGTTATAGAGCCTTTTCGGCATCATCTCTAAGTTATTACTAATGTTAAAGCACAATTAAATCGGATCCTCCCCCACTCTACGAGGGAAGTACCGGGCGATTGCTAGTCGCCTCCAACCGGATGACTCAAGGATCACCGCTTTGTGGTCATGCATTCACCTCCATACGAGATCGCTCAGAACACTAGACATCAGAGGGTGCGGCTATAAGCTCCCAACCACACGGAATCTCTCCAGACGAGCACAAACGGCGAGATATTAATATTGTTATAGAGCCTTTTCGGCATCATCTCAAAGTGAGGTTACTAATGTTAAAGCATAATTAAATCGGATCCTCCCCACTCTACGAGGGAAGTACCGGGCGATTGCCAGTCGCCTCCAACCGGATGGCTCAAGAATCACCGCTTTGTGGTCATGCATTCACCTCCATATAAGTCCGCTAAGAGCATCAGACCTCAGAGGGTGCGGCTTTAAGCTCCCAACCACACGGAATCTCTCCAGACGAGAACATACGGCGAGATATTCATTTAGGTAGGTTACAAGCCATAAACCTTATTGGGCATGCTGTTAGGATTTCCATTTAAGTTAAACTATGGAAGTCTTTGCTATCAGTCTGGAACGCCGCAGCGTCTCAAAGTGTAAATGTAAGTATAAACACCCCTTCAAATTGGTTATAAGTAATTTCTCCATTTGGAAGCATTAACACGCTCACCGCGGGTAGATGTCTAGATTACATGGTAAATTCTGTATACAGACAAATTAACGTAAGTAAATGATCATTCACCGTAAGACAAATAAATTATAATGTTATAAGTTATACGTGCTATATTCGGCGGTGTGTAAATCAAAGTAAAATAAAAACCAACTCACATGTGTGTGTAGAAAATGAAACAAAGTTAACTCACATGTACGAATAGAAAGGTAACACAAAACCTACTCACTTTTATATGTTTAGATCTTTAGTTAAACACAACTTCAAAAGTTCTACTTAAATGGCGCGCATTTGTACTTTCGGCCATATTGTCACTTTATAGTCAGGGAATGTTGGTACTACAGTAAACCACTCACTCACTCATGCAAGACATATTCTGTACGCGGTACTCTCAACAGAAAAGTGTGCAAAACTCACTTAACGTACATATATGATATAGTATTCTATCTATGGACAATATTCATAATATAATATACCTACTTATATTTGGTGAAAGATACAATATCTGCGTAAATATAGGCACATACTCACTATAACTATGTATACATCTGCACATACTCACTTTGGTGTTGCCAGCCTTTCAATGATTTCGCGACCTTTCGCGACAGCATTTGTAGTCTGTGTTCACTTTCAAAAGACAAACAGATTTCCTGGATTATAATAATATATACAATTTTAGCAGGAAAGTTGGTCACAAGCAAAGTCAAGTAAAATCTTGTACATGATAAAAGTTATACATTCGTAATATAATATTTCTTTTTCTTTTTTCGACCATCATAACATTACATTAAAGCACAAAATTGAACTAATCATGATCAGCCTTTAAAGTTGACCCGAGACAAACTGGAATGAAACTGTGATTCCGTTATAATATTATCATATTCATTAATTTATTGTGGCAGAGGTCGCCATCTTTAAGAAATCGTATCAAATGTTATCATTGACATTTTATACTAAGAACCCAAACAAATATTCAGATTACTTAAAAAGTAAATTCCCCAGCGTCTCCAAAGGATACTTTCAAACAATCTACATAATATTATGCACTAATCTTTATAACCGACGTGAAATTAGTAATTTCACCAGCTTGCAATAGGGCTGAACTCACTCTACCGTGTCTTCGAAAAAAAAAACAAAAACGCTTCTCGTCACCATTTAATCTGCGAAAATATTAATGATGCCGCTTGTAGGTAACTTAACCCTTAATAGAAAGGATGTGTCGTACTGTTAGCTAGTAAATATGAGCAAAAATTGGCGGGGAAAGAGTGTATAGTTAAATTCTAGTCTTTGGCTGTGATCTTGTGTTAGATGACGGACCGATCATTCGTTCCTGTTTATTACCGGTATTTATATTATATCGAGTGAATGTACTGGCTGCCAAGCTCGGTGCCCCATACTTTGCAGCAGCAGTTAAAATTACCTATCGCTCATTGGCAAGTAACCGCTTACGGTTACTTGCCCAATGAGCAAGTAACCGTAAGCGCTTACGGTTAAAACCACTTATAGTTTTTTCACACATGTCAATAATGTTACACAAACTACACGCTAGCTTCTTAAGCCTTGCAAGCCTTACTACTTCTTGATTCGATGACCGATGCTCCTCACTGCTCGCCACCGGTACGACAAGTACCTAAAGATTAGCATCAGCTATATAGGGCTGAATTTATATCAATGTGCGCAGTGTGACGCGCCCCCTAATCCTTCATTTCGATACATTGTCATCGTACAATATCGATAAAAATGTTATCAGTTAATCGTTTTACTCGCGTTTGCGATATAATTTGCACCACCCTATTTTCATCCTGACATTGCAATTTGTCTCCACGTCACCAAATTGTAAAAACGTATAGTGGACTATGCGAGGCATCCTTACTGCTATTTACTGTTTACAAAAGTAGCGCTTACCTTCACGCAAACGACCTTTTTTCTGCATTATAAAAAAATATCTGCATTTTTCATTAAACAATACAGTATATCATTGACCGCATTGTACTTGCACCAAATCGATTTTCCACACAGCTGCAGAATCTAAAAACAGTATTGTGTTTAAATTAAGCACGCTCCAATCATTTTGTTATTCCAGCAGCATTCGCGATTTCCCGCCTTAATAATTGAAGACATTTTGGAAACAATAGACTAGAATTTGTAATAAAATCGATATGGTTTCAGAAGGTACCTAACCTTTATCTTGGCCTTTGAGTAGGAAGGTATATTGACTTATAATAATAGGCTACCGGACTCATTTTAGTTCTTTACTATTATCGAATATTTACATAATATAAATTATAACACAGAAGGAATTATTAAAATCCGGTAAAAAATCAACAAGTTATAAGACTTAGAATTTCGGTGGAAGGGGTAATGAACAAGAAATAGAAAAGAGACGAAATATCCACATGTGACGTCATCGGGAATTACGACGCGTGCGAAAAAAAGAGATGAAGTGATATCCCCACATCGCGGCCACTTCTGCACATTACAATTTTTAAATATAAATTACTCGCTCATTTTTTAACCAACATTTATGCAGTTTTCACAGAAGTGCTTCTTTTTCGTATTATTAACCATTAAATATAGAATAATGTACAAAATCAAGCATAGGCCGGTCCCCTATTACGTTGTGAGATTGAGTATGAACGCAGTGTTCGTAATATATTTTTTTGGACAGTTAGGTACTGTTTGGAATATGGCGTAGTTGTGTTGCGTGCGCAGTACAACACCGCTCTGAAGTCTCGATCGGGTAGAGTAATATTGGGGTTTTCTGCTCAATCCGGAGTCTTGAGTTTGCACCCGACATGGCGTTAGACCGCCCTATCACATAACAGACTTGACGAAAAGTGGGTGGAAACACCTCTGCCTACCCCTTCGAAGATAAAGTCTTGATGTGTTTGATATACTTTTTAAGAGTTATGATATCACCATTAGTACTCGTCTCGTTTATCAGTAGCATAACAAGTTATTTAGATACTAATCTGACACCTAGAAATCCTAGCGCTCATAACAAATAAGGCAGAGGTCTACAGCCCTTTAAAATTTCGCGACGTAGTAAGACTTTTTATGCTCTCCCTCCTATTGCCAAAACTGTAAGTGCGTAGTGATTCCGTGACTACGGTCACGTAGCCCCGCTCTTCAGTAGACCCTTTATTACTTCTCGTTAGAGATTGAACTTTATTTGATACGTTACAAGGTGTATTTTGTGTGGGACGTTGTTACTACGAGTGAGTTATTTTATGCGTCTAACAGGCCCTTTGCTTGCTGCCATTAAGGATTGAACTTTATTTAACGATATACAAGGTGTATTTGTGATTGGCTTATTTACTTACTACAGGTACAGTTCGTATTAATCGACATATTATGTATTATTAATGTTGCTCGGTGTTTGTATAGAAATGTATGGAACAAATTGCTGTATCGCGTGATAGGTCTATTTGATGAAAGTTCTAGATCGTTTTGTTGGTAAAATGACTAAAATGTACTTCTGTATTATTCTATATATTTACTTACCTTGACATGAAAACACCCTTGATTCGCCCCCAAACTTTTATTGTTTAAAATTTCGTTTTCGTATTTGATCTTAAGAGTAAAGTGTTATGTATGTGGTATGTGGTATTGATGCATGAAAGATGCTTATGGCTTTCCTATATTTCGTTCCAAATTCTGAATATTTTCACGCAGAAAGAGTTAGTTAGGGTTTAGGCCACACCCGGTCCTCTCTTCAAATATGATGTGGTGTCTTTGTGTCCAAAGATATCGTTACCCAATGATGAAGAAGAACAGTAGTTAATATCGCAATTCTAGAACATTGTAGAATGTTCTACAGACATCCATAATAGATAACAATTACATATTTAAGGACGTCAACATGCTTTTATATTCGACGTAAAATGTAAATGCGATGGTTTAATTATAATTAACTCACAGTAAATTTCCATTTTTGTATTTGTTGTTTTAAATGTTATTTTCGACTGATGTTTATATAAATTTAATTGGTAATAATTAAATTATAATAACAATTTTTATCAACATTATACATGTTTAATTTGGTTAGTGTGAATAAGCATAAGACGGAGTATTTAAAAATGATATACGTTTGGTTCACTAATCCCTCATTGTCATAAAAATGTAATTAGCAGTATTCTCACTAATTTGAATAGTCTAAGACGCTTCTACACTACAGTCTTCCTTATAAACTTGTTTTAGCATTAAGAGGTGGTTAACAATTGCTTAAATAGCTGACAGAAACATCACCAGTTCCTAGTTTAAACCATATTAAGAGGGAAGGTGGCGGCTTTTGACTTACAGCTGATCGAGTAAATTTATGTTTTAATTTTGCTTTGCGAAATTTTTATAAATAAGACTGATAAAGCAACAATTACGGTCCGACAGCCTCTTTTCTGTAAGAGTTAATGAAGCTGAACGGCACAGAACAAAAACAAAGGTAGAAATAAAATGAGAAAGTGTTCGATTCTTAGTTATAAAATTCACCCTACCCCCCTAATTTGGAATGTTATGCGACATCCGGCTGGATCATAATATTTTTTATCAAAAGATAATATACTTAGGGCTGGTTTTTCCATCATGAGATAAAATTTATTCGTAGGAAATATAACATAAACGAATTAGATATTAATGTTGTATGATTCGCGGGTTTTATTCCTGAAGGGGTAAGCAGAAGTGCATCTGGTGCACCCACTTTTCGCGGTGTGCATTCCGTCACATGATGTGATAGAGGGCGAGCCTATCGCAATATCGGGCACAAATTCTAAACTCCGGGCTGATATTAAGTAAAAAAACCCAATATTACTTTACCCCACCTATGGATCAAACCGGAGACCTCAGCAATGCAATCGTACCCTAATACAACTACGCCACCGAGGTAGTCACTTTTATATTCAATCTGATGAAAAATCATTTTATAGATAAATTATATTTGACAAATGAACTTTGCCCTTACACAAAGAAATCATCTATTAACTGGTCTGGCACACATATTAGTATTTACTAACGAGTTTTAGACTAAATGATCCAAAAGATTCCAGACGAAACAAATAGCGTCATTTGTTAACGTCATCAATTTGTGTTAAAGTTTACAACCGACTGCATGGACTTCAGTGGCGAAGGGTGAAAATTTTCAAAAGGTAACCCGAGGAAATATTTTTTTCTACAGTTAACATGTAATACGCTGTTCACAATAAATTAAAATCAGTAAAATATCATAATATATAATAGTTTCCCACTAACATACACATTATTTCTAAACTCTAAATTTAACATATAATCACATATTTTGAACATAGGTACTTATTTAAAAGAGCCCAACAAAAATTAATAACCCACACTATACACAAACACTAATTATACATTCTAAATTATTAAAAAATTTCGCACCAATGGCCCAACATGAAGCCGCAAATTCTCGGGTTACCCTGAAGTACACATACACGCACGCACACATGTATTTTTACGTCACTTCCAAAAGATTAGACAAAGACACCGTGCTGCGTGTGAAAGAGACAACAATATCGCGAAGGAAGCTATGCCCGGCCGGGTTCACTTCGAACACTATAAGGCGCGAGCACTGCGCGCGAGTTACGTACGATTTTTAAAGAATTGATATGAACTATGTACATACCGTAATCGTTGAAGTATTCATGTAATGAAATAAGTAGGTATAGGATGACTTGTTTGAATATACTATTATTATTCTAGTTAAGTATATAGTTATGTTTTTCATTTATTATTTTAAATTAATTTACAAAAGGTAACCCGGTAGGAATCGGCTTGTATGGACGCTTCGCCACTGATGGACTTTGTTCAATTACATACAGTTTAGCCAATATGGGACCACGGTTTCTGGCTAAGGATACCATGTATTATTAATCAGTAAGATATAGAATTCGATAAAAGTTGTCGATATGAATGAGTATAATTCCAATTATAGAAGAGAAACGAGAGTTGACTCCTTTGGACCTCTTTGGTCCCAATTTTTTCATCCTTGTTTAAGAAGCTCTATTGTATGTTACCATTTTGAATATTCAGTATTAATGATGATATTCTTAATTTCAAAAGCAGGCCTTTATAAAACTAAATATTTTTATAAAGGTTCCGAATTTTATAGTTTTTATTTAAATTAAACTATTTTACAGATTTTATCGCGGTTTGAATATTTTACTTTTCTCCCGACGTTTCGAAGACTTTGCAGCCTTCATGGTCACGGGGGGGACTGAGGACATTTTTACAAAAGTTGTATATTTG
Source organism: Manduca sexta (assembly GCF_014839805.1). Taxonomy (NCBI): domain Eukaryota; kingdom Metazoa; phylum Arthropoda; class Insecta; order Lepidoptera; family Sphingidae; genus Manduca; species Manduca sexta. The sequence goes on from NC_051129.1 coordinate 13,056,276, forward strand.
TAAAATGTAGGTAGATATTGTAACTTTGACTTTGCGGATGAACAACACCTCAGTCCCCCCCGTGACCATGAAGGCTGCAAAGTCTTCGAAACGTCAGGAGAAAATTATAATATGAAAACAGCGAAAAAAACGGTAAAATAAATTTATTTAAATGTCCAACATTCGCGTAAACATAAGAAATTATTATTCATAGTTTTTACATTCAAAACAATATAAACCAATTCGAACCGATAAATAACTAGTTACTTCATAAATGGTACGGAACTATTAGCATTCCAAACAAACAGATCTAGAAATAATTGGTTCAGGCCGAGTTCTTTTCGGTTTAATATGATCGTCCTCTCCTATCATATACTAATTTAGTTTTACGTTATTTCTTTGACATGGGAAACATTTGAGGTAAGTTTTTGCGACCGACAAGCTTCTAATATCATCCAACGTCAATCTTCTCTGTGTCTCCAATTCAAGCCTAAAATTTAGAATAACCATACAAGTATATTTCCGACTTATAAATCGAAATTAAAAAAAAAAGATCTTGCATAGTCTAAAAACGCTGTCACCAGTTCAAGAAGGCGATTCTTCTCGTATCAATAATCGGTTGAAAAATATTTACCGAGCAGATAACGGGATTCAAACCCATGACCCCTTGCTCCTTAGCCGACTGATTTTTTATCACTGAAGGTCTACAAGACCTAGACCGACAAACAGCAATAAAAAACCTCCTTGACTCTTCGTTTGATAAAAGAGCATTGCACTGCATTCATTATTTGCTATAATAAAGTAATTAAAAATTATCAACAAGGAAATATATTACATTACATTACTTTCAAGTATCGCCCTTGTCGGGCCAATTCTACTATAGACAACTGTCTATAACCGGAAATTCCATTTATAGGCGCATTTATCTGGCTATATCTACGATCTGTACCAAACCACATTGATTATAGCCTAAACCAGCAGTTTCGAGGCTTTTACTTGGCACTAGGTACAATGCTAAGCAGAAAAACCGTACACTGGCCAGTCAGAAGGACCTTGGTAGGCCTAGGGTATTAATTAGATTGGCTTCCTTACGTTTTTGCTAAACGATCATAAACATTAAACTTTGATCCGATTCTGAGATGAACCTATCAAAATAAATCATTTGAAATCATTTTACTAAGGATTAAAAAGCGATTGGAATCGATTGAAAAACACGGCGACAAGTGAAAATAATTACCAATCGAAACTAAAGTGCAATTTAATATCAATAATTGTTCACCGCCAAGAATAGATCGATAAATATAGAACATGCGTGGAGTCAAGGCAGCGTGAATCGATTGCACTTAATGGTTTATGTCATTAGTTTTAATATACCGTGTGAATTCACGGTCTTGATGTAATAATAGACAACAGTTACATTAAATTCCTTTTGACCTTACACTTGCATGCGGCAAGGTCTTGGCTCCAATAAGCATTGATGAAAACATCACAGTCCTTAATATTTGTGGGCACGTACTGGTGCAGCCTATGTTTATTTTATTTAGGAAAATAAACAGCATAAATTTAAAACATGAATGAATTACAATATTTTTTACACTAGCGAAACTGTTTTCACAAATATTTTTTTCCAAAGTAAGGACATCTTCTATCCTTCCTCTCCTCTCCTCCTTCTCCTCTCCTCCGCCTCATCTTCAACCTCTCTTCTTACAAACCTGAAGGTTTGTGAGGTAAGTTTAAATGATAGTAATAATAGACACAATATTTGCATGCACAGAAAAAAAAAACAGAAATATTAAGGATGGCTAACCAAAGAGCCGGTCCTGGCTAAAACGTTAGAGGCACTATTTTTCATAGATAATGGCTCGGTATCAAATGGATGTTCGCCATCCCTGTCCTATCTACTTCGATTGTCAAAACATGCTCAATGCTCATGGTGTTCATAGGCAATGTCGATAGGAAGCCATTGCGCTTTCTTTCAGATGAGCAAACTGGTCATGTTTAAATTCCGATTTCGATGGGTACTCGGTAGAAAAATTGAACTTCATACTACAAAAACGAGACTATGAAGTAACGTTTGCAAAAATGTTTCTTTTCTAACAAACGTAGGATAAATATTCGATAACATCGCTCGAGTATTCCATGAATTCGTATAAAATAACGTGCCTACAACATATTTCACGCCACTACATATTGCAATAGGTTTATTTATTTTCTCACGGTGCTTTATAAGCAGTGGGTATTTCTGAACCATTTTTCCACGTATTTGCACTTTCTATAGGGTTGTACATGAATTTAATTTTATATGAAATCGGAGTACCTTTTTTTTTCTTTCCAAATTTGTGTTTTCGTGTCGTGTTTTCTCATAATAAAATTAATTCGACATAAATTATTAATTTATGTCCTTTAAGTACATTATACCTTATGTTAATGACGGTTCAATCATACTCTACAAGCTAACACTCGAACTAATGCTCTACGCAACTGAACTATAGTATTTTCCGACCGTCGCTCCGGCCGCCATAATGTGTTAAAATAACATTGTAAAGGCCTGTTTTACAACTTCTGAGTAAACGCTATTCGTGACATAACTGTATAAGCCTAACAAATATAAAAGTCACACACTTATCAATGCCCCCAAATCAATGGTAATAAAATTATTGCTGTTTAAATTAGCTGTTTAATATGATAATTTTCAAAAAAAAAAAAACTTGGAACTGGGACTGTAAATTTTAAAACCTGTTGTAGTGGAGCCCTTATACTCAGACGTTCTAAAAAAAATAACGTACACTAAACTTAGTTAGTGCCAACCCTAATAAATATAAAATTGCGAACGTATAGTTATCGCATCGAGTGCTGCACATCACTGATTTTTGGATTTACGACGCAATCGAACGTATCCGTTCTATATTTTTTATGATAACAATCGACCCTTCATTTTCTCAGCAGAAAATCTGCTTTTCTCCTTTAAGTGGATACTGTACATTGCGTGTACCAACTACCACCGTCTGAAGATAATATTCTCAAAAAAAAATATGTTTTTGTTATAAAATTATCTAAATATTTGCTACGAATATTTGCACTATATATTTATTGTTATAATAGGCGTCGACATAAATCTTAGTATCGTCCAACTATCACAGTATAAGAGATAATGATAGTATCCATTAAGTAATAAGCATAATAAGCTGTGACCTAAGATCACACTTCTAATCGATTGCAATATACAAAGTCAATACAACACTAAGAGAAGCAAACGACGAACTTGATAAAATAAAAATACCCTAAGACAACACTTTTTTATCGATTGCGATACACAAAGTCAATACAACACTAAGAGAAGCAAACGGCGAACATGTTAAAATCGAATTAGCCATACAAATTTTATGCAAATATTCGTCGAAAATATGTTTGCAACTGCAATATCGCGTGCCAAGGTCGACTGATATTTGCGATGTGTCGAGACAAGACTGGCAAAAAGTTACAAAACTGCGCGCATAATGCTAGAGTACCTAACAAGTATCCGAATTTCGATAGTGGGTAATCAGTATCGATACCCAAATTATTGACAATTATCAGCCGATTTCGATAAAAGATCTGGATCGCTTTTTTCGAACCATCGCGAAAATGGGCCAACCAGTTTTTTTTTACATGCGTAAAAATGACTTTTATAATGGTTTAATATCGGGATCGGGTCGAAGATTAAGATTGGGATCATTCATTGAAAACAGATGTAAATCTATAATTGTAAAGAAAATGTGAATAATTATTTTATCAATTTGCTACATGAAAATGGAATCACAAGGTCGCTTGAACAGTACTTAAGCCTTAATAAATTATCCCATCGGTATAAGATATTTTTCAGTGCTATATTTTGACAGAAGTAATAAACAACACGCGATACAGCGTAGTGCATTTAACAGATTATAATTTATCAAGGAACGTACTGGGTTTACATAGATGATAAAATGTATCAAGGATATCATCTACACCTTTAAAGGCAATAAAATCATGCAAGTGTCTCGTGTCCACTATCAAGCCAACATTACTGTTTCGAGTATCGATATTATTCGATTAAATTATGTCGCTTATATTCAATATATTTTGAACCTGACTATACATTTTTTTTTGTTTCGCGGAGAAAGTCCCTTATTACTACCGCCCAGCCTTCACCACCCTGGGGGGTGACTGAGTGAACTTGCTCAGAAGCCCCCGCATCGAAGGACGCCCTCGGCGTCTACGGCATGCAAAACCTACACCAGCGGCGGACAGCCCCCTGCTGCCCGCCGGCGACCCCCCGATGGCCCCTATTAGTCGCTTCTTACGACAGGCAGGGGATACCGTGGTGGAATTCTCCAAACACCCCCAGTCCACAGGGCGGATACATTTGTTAACCTGGCAGGACCGGCTAATACAATCACACCGGACTTTCGGGTGAGCGCGTTAGGCGCTCGCAACCCTATGAAAATTCAAGCGACCATGCTGAGGGCAACCCAGTAATAGGTCACGAAGCTCGGCTCAGGACGGTCACTGGGAGAGGACGAGACATCAGTGATTATGGATGCGCGTAGTCGTAGCGAACCAACAATCCTGATGGTTATTACCGCTTTCGACAGCACGCGGGCCGGGGTATTGATTTAGCTTTATCGATTTGTTCCGTGCCTTTTATGCATTTTTTATGAAGTAATACTGTTTGATATGAATAGTAGTGTGAATTGTAACAAGCAAATGGTTATTCTGACTATGTTTTGCTTGTGACTTTGCTAATTTTAGATGGCATACATATTTACGTACGATTTGGGTATTGTGTGACGAAGAGTTGCAACACACAATTCTCGTAATGTGGTTGTGACATGAGGGATTTAAGTGGGTTCCTTATACTGCGCCCTCGTGCGTTGACCCCAAAATAGGTCTTGGCCCCAACACTAAAAGCTAACCAATGCTGACGAGGTGCTTCGATTTTATGGTTACTACTACAGTATTTGATGAGATTAGCCGAGTGTTTATTCGGGGCTCGATTCGGGTCACTTTGTTTGTCCTCTAATAGGGAATAGAGTAATTTGATAAAAATGTATTGTGTATAAGTGTATTGTTTTCGGGTAATTTTTTTTTTTGTATAGTGTACCTTAATATTGTTCCATGTCGCTAGCTACTACAAGGTGCTATGTGAACTTTTATTTATAGTGGAAAATGTGATCTGCATTTTTTATGTTGAGAAAAATTGCAAAATTCAATAATTCATGGCTTTTGGGGAAAAATTTATGTTATGCATATGTCGTTCAAATTGAAACATAGTTAACTAATAATACTGCATTAGTTTTACTTTCACGATTAGAGCCTTTATGACGACTATAAATTGTCTACAAAATAATGATGTAGATAACTTTTAATGTCAGTTGTTTTACAAAGTTTTGTCTAAGATTATTATTCATTTTGTAATGTTTGTAGCAAAATGCACAACTTGTAATTAGCTAAGTTGTTGAGTTTGGAGATTTGATTACATAAACTCGCCATTCTCTTCTATACTAATACTTCGTTAAACTTTTAAAAAATGCATGAAACTGTCAGTTTAAACGAAAATTAATAATAAATCTATTCTTATTTTAAAATGTGAATGTATCACCACCAATTACTATCATATTTATATGAACCGCCATTTTTATTAATGCAATCGATCTCAATCGCTTTTATCGATCTCTCGTGAAAATGGACCAATCAGAACAGTTTTTTTGACACGCTTACAAATGAATTATTTTGATTGGTTCATTCTCGGAATCGGATTGAAGATTGAGATTGAGATCGTTTATGGAAAGGGGCTGTTAATTGCACTACCAGAGGATAAATATACCTGGCACGTATGTTAAAAACCTAATAATACGCTCTTGTCGGACCTTATTAAATAGTATAGCTTTCAATACTTGACAATTAAATACAGTCTGATGATATCACTCTGATTAGACATTAGATGTCTATGAAACAGTATAGTAACCGTTCATTCAGTACTAAGCTAGTGTTTATCTGGACTAAGCGTTGTTTACACAATGGGTGTACCGCCTTGACCCAGATAAAGGGTCGTCCACACCGTACGCACTTGGACATAAAACCGATATGAACCTTACATGCCGGCTTTTGAACTATAAATAGTATTCGTTATTAATCACTTAGAGATTTTTTGTCTTGAACCAAAAGGCAATATTGTATTGTTGCTAACCTTGTTTCTACGAATCTCGGCCACTTAACACCAATAAAAACAGATTAATTAGAAAGCGGCACATGTTTGCGTCCCGAAAATTAATAGCAACCTAGATTCGAATCCGCGACACCAAACACGCGAACCAATATCCCATGTATTATGCATTCGCCATGCCTGATGACACGCTGTATTCTGGGCCGATCGCGTTTACTTTGCGAAAATCAGGCCTCACATGAAGTTAAACACAGCGGTAGAAATCGTAGTTTGGTGATAAGTGACAAAATAAAAATTTCAAAAACTAAAACCTAGAGGTATCCAGCCCCAGGCTAATTGTGTTCAAAAACCGAGTTTTACCTGGTAATTGAACCTAAGTCCCCCAGGGATCTAAAACTGCTACTAGGCTAAGGAAGCGCCACTTATCGCCTATAATAACACTTATTACGTAGAAGAAACCGTCACATCTCATATCTACGCCACTAATCATTTTACAGCGGTTATTAGTTGAATCTGCAAGTCATTTAGATAGCATCCTGAAGGTTGTCAGAATTACAAATTGTCATGGCAATAAAATAATAGAAAGAAATCAAACACAGTGAGGGGTTGAGTTTTTATCTCGGACGGATGTAAAAATATATCCTACAACCAACAATTTATTTATAAACGCAACACATGCGCAACATAAAAATGTGTTGTATGCCCCAGCTTTTGATAATCGACCTAGACTCAAAACATCTATAAAATTTTGTAAAAGAAAGGCTGTACTGCCAAATGTTTGTCTAAGCGTCAGTGGCGAAGGGTGGAATTTTTCAAAAGGTAGCCCGATGCAAAAAAACAATTGTCTTAGTTAATATATCGCTGCTATTTTAACAGGGAAACAAAAACATACGACCCAGGCGTTATAAACCTAAAAGGAAAGTCGGTAGGAATCGGGTTGTATAGACGCTTCACCACTGCTAAACGTTTTTGCATATTGCTGATTTTTTTAACACAGGAACCATAGTTCCCGCTACCTATACGTGGTACTTAATCATTCCACTATGCTATTGCCTTTACCTAAATACTATTGTGCAAGTATATGCTTCTACAAGAATTAAACACAGCTCCTTGACTCATAAATGCTGATATCCAAGAAAGTATAAACAAATGTTGCAGTATAGCAGTATTGAGATGTTTTAGCGAAACCACTCTTTCTAGGAATCTGCGCGTAAATTGATTTTGAATGCCAATGTAGTGACGTCAGTCGGTTCTGTGTTTTACACTATTTATAAATTGCTCATTATTGTACCTTCTCCTAATGAATTAAATAACGTTCTAGAAGCAATTAGTTCTATATTAAAGTGATATGTTTCGTGACCGGTCCAACAATTGTCATTCTTGTGTTTTCTGTGATTAGATCAAGAGGATGGTGTCAGTGGGACGTTCCTAGTGCATCTAAATCATGTACTACCATGCACGTCTCTGAAACCGCTACTTCACCTACCTACTGGTACGGTTTTGATTTTCTTCGAAACACAAGCCTTTTGATGACCACTTTCGCCGCATAAAATGCTTTTTGTAGGACCTTGCCAATTTTTAGTTGCTTCTCTATACTCAATGGACCAGGCAGTCGAAAGGTCACACAGGGAAAATAAACGAATTTTACCAGGTTGGCTGTCGTTTTACGTGCAGCGAGATTATCGTTGGATTTTTTTCTGTTTAATCCTAACCTATGTGCCTTAGAGCTCTTAAAGTTTTTATATTATTGCTATATACAAGTGTTGATGATAATTTGCCATCACACATGCTTATTTATCTTAATTGCAATGACGGGTAAACGAACTAGTAGAATACCAGATGTACCAGAAATTACCTTCCCCAAAAAACCCATCTTTTTATCTGAAATTTACTTTTAAGTAATATATTTTTTTCAATTGTACTATCAAATGTCGCAATGTTTGGAGGAAAATCCCCGCTTCGCAAGGTCGGGTCCTTGAAGAGTCAGTGGACTCATTTTATTAATAAGTCTAGTGACTAATTCGCTTGCAAATATTTATATGATAATGAATTTTTTTCTCCGTGTATTTACATGTAAAGTATTTACTTTGTGACGTATTTTATGCGCGTCATAACGTGTTTAATATTGGTGTAGGACCGAAACAAGATGTGATGAATATAAGTATGTCTCCAAGATAGACTGGTTTTCAATAAAGCTAATAAAATATATTACCAAACTATTAATTTTTTCTTTCACTTAAAAATAGCCACTAACTACAATTAACAAGATTAATGAATCTCATATCAGTTGGCGTCTAAGTTACACGTGGTAAAGGAAAACAAACACCTTTATCATCTTACAACATTATAATTACACATTTGTTTTTGTAACATCCAATATAATTACGCAATAGAAGCCCACGCAGTATTTACATCTGATATGCAGCATCGGGGCAAATCGAATGCCATTGCAGCCGCACGGCATAATCTGGCATCGGACTACCTTCAGTCGCGGACGAAGGGAGAATTAAGGGTACTATGCCTCCCATCACCTGATTTGCTTTACCACTTCTGTATAAAGTTACGCGGTATTACGATCTAAGACTTTTCATCTACATGGCATAATTTGGTAATAGTCTACTTTCAGTCCGGTAGCTAGTGGAGTTCGGCGCACCTATCTTCGTTGCTTCAAAACTTTGGCGTTAATTATTGATGTATAATTTGTAGTGTACTAATAAGCTTCTTTGCAAATTACTTACACTTCCCTTATCTTCTTAATGGTCTAACCACAACATATCTTGAAGAGTGTGATGTTCAATCTGAAATAGCATTTTCTTGTTTTATCTTTGAATTAATGAATCCAGATTGATATTCAGAATTTAAATCCATATAATTTTGCTCACTTGCTCGTATCACACCTTTTTTCCGCAGTAATATTACTTACGTGACACAACCAAGGTACGAACTCGGAAAAATCCATGAACAACACATTCACATGAGTGCGTCAGTTGTTGGTTTGTTGACATTTAACCCAACCACAAACCACTGGCGACGGCTCTGTTTACCTCAACCCTTAATCCCCATTACAAATGATTTCGAACCTTGACTCCTTATCTTAAAATTGATAATACCGTGTCGCATTCCACCCGCATTTGACGTAGATGTTACATAATATGCCCACGTAACATCACACACCTCCTTTTTATTACGTCAACACCCACACAAGTATATTTCATACGTATGAAAAAAGGTCACGAATTTCAAGTTTATTGCGGGAAAGTTATGAATCTGGAGTGGAAAAATATGTGTACTAAGTATTATAACAAAGTTTCAGATTTGTTTAAAACAGGTATCCTCATTTCTATTAGTTTGGTAGATGTAGAAAGTATCAACAAACAAACTTAAAACAATATTAATGTCATTAAATTACCATTTTAAACGGTGATTAACAACTGTCAAGAACAGAAATTAACTGAGATATTGATTATTAACTTTAGTTGATACAAGGACCATTATTAGTTTAATAGTTATGTTAAAATCCGCCACAAACAGCCTAAATCCTGCAAACATCTGACTAAGTCATCTACTGGTGGTGATCTCTCATATGTGAGAGATTATCGTAATGTTTATTTCTACCGCCAAGCAGCAATGTGTAGTCACTGTTGTGTTCCGGTTTGAAAAAGATTGAAGCTAGTGTTACTACTGGACATAATAAGACTTAACATCTCATGTCTCGGTATGGCGGGCGCAGTGGAATACCAAACAATATTTTGTAATTCAAGGTGTTGGATAGTGTTTTTACTGTTTATGGGCGTATCGCATACCATCAGGCGATGGGAAGCTCGTCTCGTCATTCAAAGCATTAAAAAAATAAGTTATATTTAGAAATAGACGCATTCTCCTTATTATTGCAATGTTCAGATTTGATTAAATGAAGTCATTTGTTTTTCTAAACTCCTGATTCATATCATGCTCATCACTAAATATATCTCCACCAGTCATATGATTTATGACATCAACGTGAATACATGCAGCAGATTAGATTCCGACGGCGCCCTGGAAATTTTCACGTCAACAATATTTAATCAACAATTAGGATTTGATCTTGAGATATTTGTTTTATTTCGTCGCTTGAAAAATATTTTTACTCGCATTGATGCACTTTCCCGTTGCAAATTTGTACATAACATAATACATAACATCACGCATTTTATCCCCGAAGGGGTATGCAAATTTGTAGGTGTGAATAAATAATTATGTTTTGAAAATATTAAATAGTTATCGGCGACGATTAGATATTGAATGTGAATTGAAATGTTTTGTAAAAATCATTGTATTTTGGTCACTTTATAAACTAGATTAACACTACACAACGAAAGTGCTAAACGAAACTGCACGACGATCATCAGTCATAATAAATAATAATGAGTTTTCATTTTACTCAATCTTTACAAAAATTGGCAATTAAAGTCCACATTTAGATCAATGAAAAAGACTTATTTTGTGAGATTTGCTCTTCCCTAGGTTTATACATCTGAGTACACTTAAATTATATCTCTTAGACAAAATATAAAATCCATAATGCCGAAATAAATAATAATTATTTGGATCAACCAGTTGTTTACCCGAACTTTCAAAACATTAGTGATCAATATTTGACATACTGCTTGGCATAAATGATTACGTACACAATTAATTAATGTCCTATTTCATAAATAAACTGCCCTATTTTAGTAACATAAACAAATTTTAAATCACCCAGACATTATAATACAAACTTATTCTGATTAAAGTTATAGTTCTTTTTCAATTAACGACTCAATACTTAGGACTCTCCAAGATATCGAAACTATAACTTCATCAATTTCAAACTTTTATACGTGGCTACTATTTTGTCTATCGTTAAATAGAAAATAGTATAAACGTATACTTGTACTTTATATTGTGTACTCTTACGTTGTATTGCGTACGACAGTGGTCTGAGGTCCTTCGAATCTCAGGTCGGGCAGTGAAACTAAGTTTTCCTGCTCCGTATCATTAGATATAAATCACGTCATGGGGCAAAACACAGGCGAAAAGTCGGTGCCTTGATTGCACCTCTTCCTACCCCTTCCGAGTTAAAGTGTGTATCTTCCGTGGTGTGTGTGTATGTGTAAAATTCAAACTCGCTCAACAACCCTCACGCTTTCTGCTTTAACTCTGTTCCAGTTAAAAAGACTTAAAACATTTACTAATCGTAATATCGCGTGTTAGCAGCTGTCGTCCGGAACAGTACCTCCCTATTGATCCACAGAAAATGTCAACAAGCTTCCAAAACTACTTTTCTATTGACAATAACGTCAAGCCTTTTCGTTTCGTCGGGGACTTTCCGTATCCTTAATACACAAGTATTGTTGACACCGCGCTAGATTAGCTGCTCCAAATAGTTTATCAGCTATAGACAGACGTAGGAAAGGCACTGGACTTTGTTTTTGATACTAGATCGAGTGCAATAGTTGTAAACAGTGACAGAATTTACGCATTATATTGGGTAATTAATGGACGATAGCTTTGTCTATTTCTGCCGCATAGCAGTGTCTGAGATTGATAGCAAAATTACGCGAAATGTAGTACTGGTGGTGGGATATCTTTTATATCCGCCCGGATAGCGCCCAGTGCCCACAAGGTGTTAAAACCTGCCACAGCGGCCCACATCAGTGTGTCGCATTCTAGGATCAGCCTGTGTATATCCGGTCCCAAGAGGCCGGCATAATCGTGTCGACTGCTGAGAGGTAATTGTTTTATCAGTCTACATTCTTTTAGAGCTCACTCTATTCCAATAAAATGCAGTAAAATCACTGTGCCGTGCACATATACTTATTGCACCGCAGCGACATAAAGTACTTTTTTGCCTTTCCTGACGTTACTACTTAATGAGAGTCGGTCCTGTTCTTCCCATTTAGCGAGCGATCAGCCAGTGTTATTGTATAAATAGTCTCCCACAACATTACTGTCAAATATGCTCACAAGAATATAAAAACAAGTACACAAAATAAATAAAACTATCATAAAACTTTTTGTTTTTATTTTTGGTATGACACGATCGGAGTAAATATTATTGCAAACGTTTTGTACTTATTATAAATATTCATGGTCCCTGACCTACGAAATTGGTATAAACTGCATAACTCAACGTCTGGTGAAATGTTCATCGCATACATGTTTACTATCATAAGTAATCAAACGCCAAGGTCTTCCCAAATTACTTGCAACAAATTTGCACTAAATTAATGAAGCACAAATATTGGCAAACGAATGAACCTGAATCACGGTGAACGATGAATTAATTTGGCAAATGCTAGTGACATCTTGATATTATCAGAACGATTTATTGTAATCACCCTTTCTATTGACATTTGAAGGTTGTTAATTGTGAATTGTGTTGAATACTTCAGTTTTCAAGGTTAGTTCGTCATATTAATATATACATGCGGTATATGGTTTAGATATCTGTATCTTTGCCATAACAATGGCCAACAGAAAGCTATATAAAATTGTTCCCAACCCTTATCGGTTAACATCCCTTGTACTATCTCATACCTCATGAATGACTCTAAATGTACTTAGTTTGGAGTCAGGATTATGTGTAAAGGATCTCGGTTGAGTGGGTTTATTAATTTATTTATGATCGGTATTTTATTGAGGCTGTGAACTCGTCAGCCTTTTGTAATCCATCATGATTCATGAATCATGATGGATTACAGATTATCAGTTGGAAATTTTAATGACTATACGTCATGACGTATAGTCATTAAAATTTCCAACTGAATGCCTTTAAAATACCGCAAGTTATTCAGTCCGAATTTCTTAAATTAAAATTTGCTAGTAATGAAGACTGACAGTTTTATGTACTCTGAGGACATTAATAGAAGTAATTTAAAGTTTTGTTCGATTCATGTTTATTCAAACTAGCTTATGCTCGCGTGTCTGCCAGCGTGGAGTTTTTTTTCAGGATTAATATTTCTCCAGATAGACAGCCTTTAGCACCCAGGAATAACGTAGCTTCCTATTAGTAAAAAAAAAATCGGTTTAGCATTTCCTGTGATTAGCACATTCAAACAAATAAACTCTTTAGTTTCATATAATAGGATAGATAGATTTAGGGATCAGGAAAGTGAACAACTAACATAAATATGCCGTAGAGGCATCATCTCTAAATATGTTTTTAAATTCATTAAGGTATTAGGACTGTAGACAATTAACACCAATTATAGGAAGTAATACACTACAATCTTGATCATTATCCAATCATCACGGCATTAAATAGTTCGTATCATTCATCCTCATTGATCGTTTAATAGTTCACATGTATAGCATAATAAAGATTATTGCTTTAATGTTTACAAACACAAGTTCCGTCCCTGAAACCCGAGTTGGCATTGATCCTGCAATGTTTATGGAGAAATTCGATGAATATTTATAATATTTAATCGTTGGCTCACTGGCGCAGTTGGCGCTCGTATGCTCGCTAGGTTTGTTTGTTTAGCAATTCAAGTGGGGAAGGGAGATAATTAATAAAAATTAAATTAATTATGTTTGATTTGTTTATTCATTATGCTATCATTTAGGTCGAGGTTACGGTGATGTACTAGGTAGGTTTCTTGTATCTGAGAATTCGTTTAGTCAAAAACATTATTTATTTCAGTAAACGAGTAACAGTTTTTAAGGCTTGAGGTGTTTTTATATAATATAAAAGACATTGTACTTAGTATTATTACTGGGCTTTAAGATATTTAATATTTAAGATTGACGAGCGCAGTTCATTGCCATATAGAGTTTTGATCTTTGTTATGCTAATATGTTACTTATTTCGCTTTCCATTTATATAAAAAGTGTTGATTTTGCGCACGCCTACGCCATTTTAAAACGACGTCACAAGCATGCAGTTGAGTAGGTTTACTACGCCCACAACGCTGTTTTAATCAATTTTATAGTTCTAAGCTAACCTTATTTATGTAGGCGTAAGAACTTTTTGGGTTGTAAAGTAAGTAGCTAATTCTTTTAGATGTAATCATCACTCCTGCTCGGAGGAAAATTTTCGTTCCATTATCCGACTAACTGCGTCGTAGACTGAGGTATTTTACGCTCAACTTTACGTATTGATTTCGAAATCTTTTATGAGCATTTGGTACTTGTAAGTCAAGCACCTTTTTTTTAAAAGCTGCTTTATTATGTAAGGTTAACGCGTTTTGTTCGGCAAGATATCCCGTTGCCAATTTCAAAGTTGCGAAATTGACAAGCATCAAAACATCTTTCCAAACTAACCCATTTGTGCACTGTCGTATTCTTAAAATAATATCTACGTTTAAAAGCGTAGAGGCTGCTGACATAAAATATTTATAGTTCTTGACACTTGGGACATTTAGATGAGTGTATCATCGCTACTGATTTTGTAAACGTGGAAATATCTTCATTGCCGGTAATACTAACTATTATCGCTGGAAATCCCCAGAAAGAATAAGTTTTGAACCAACGTAGAAACTTGGTAACATATTGAACGTTTGTCCTGATCTTTATAATAAAGAGATTGATGTTTTCTTTTATATTAGTGATGATTCGTATACTACTTTTAATTTTGGTTATAAAACATTTGCTCAGCAAGTTACTTAGACAAAAGAATTTCCAGATGGAAATGTTTTCAAACAAAACGTACATAACTTCAATAAATTCAAACTACCACGTGTTATCAACACGTATACATACAAATTCTATTAATAACGACAAACAACACTGGGGTCAAATATTTATATGTTTGCATTGATAATACCCACATAACTTAACTTCGGGCCACTACATGAAGACACTTTTATCAAGCAATAATAAACTTAATGTGAATGCAGTAAAAGCTTTTCCTCGTTGCTAAATAAACTGTATTAGTTATAAACACGTACTGCTTATTAATTATATTAGTAAATACATGTGCTGATCAACAATTATGCAAGGTTGTCTGAGATGACATAAATGCTGATAGTATTAGAATAGATGATATGCAAAGTGATGCATGTGTTGAGTGTTTACTCGAGTCACGGTGAGACGATATTTATAGAAAAACAATGCGAATAATTATGGAATAGCAATCGTATTTTTAATCATTTACTATTTCTCGGTTATTGGTCTCTTGTATGGGAATCTACCTGGTTAAGTACCCAACGACGGCCGGCAAGTATATATGCCATAAAATACCATCGTTCTAGCGTTGTTGTGTAGAAATTTGAAACACATTGCAGCCATTATAATTACTGGACATCAATATTCCTTATGCTCAATTTCTCAGGATAATTTTACTTCAGTATGATTTCAGTTATCAAAAAATCTCTTCACTTATCCTTATTTCGTTTCCCTTTTTTTCAAAATCACCAATACACTCACAATTTCTTTAGCGTCTGCTATATAAAACTCTTTTATTCCACGTATAATGTCAAGTACAGTAATATGTACTTAGACTTGTTCCTAACTTTACCTACTTCAATGTTCTAGAATCATTACGTAATTCGCTTCCATATTTAGCTGAAGGTCAAAGGTAGCACCTGGCGCTTTGCTTTAGAAACTTGTTCTTTGAAGTTGAGCTTCGAGGCTTACTTAGAAAGTTTTAATGGACGGTTTCTAGTGGAATTCGGGACCTTGTTCGTTATTTCAAAATTCTGAGAACTTTACCTCTACTTCGTTATACATACATCTAAGATCAAGCTTGAACTGATAAAAGCAACGATGCTGAATCACGTTCTTGTGCGATATACGTAGGTCAGATAAATTAGTTTGTATTCAATTCAAAATATACCTGATTTGCTAATTGGGGGTAATTACCCCAATTAAATGCTGGATTAATCTGCTATCACGTAATAGGTCAGACATTATCTCGACGAGCTGTTGCTACTTATTTATTTATTTATTTATTTATTGTGAGTTTGTTTATTGTTGGTTTTACCTTAAAACGTAAAGAACTTTCATTTTGATTCTGCTCAACATCACAGATATATTTTACCGGTTTCGTAATGATCAATTTAACACGGTTTTCCTTTGTTTAATGTGCAGTTAACGAACTGGATCGACGTTTATAAGACGCCGTATTGCCGCATTGGCGAATTTCTGCTGAATATGTACCACATGTGTCCGACTACGCTAGCGATTCGAATATCTCGGTCATAAGGCACCTGTCTCACTGTCTAGCTAATGATTTTCGACCATGAAACTTGTAGCTATGCTATATTTTTGCTTGTTCAGTTGAAAACAATTAAAACTGGATTGTTATAATACTGGCAAGAATTATCACAGCGATTCGTCGCAACGCAAGAGCGATTCAAGAATGCCGGTCTACCGGCGCTGAATCCCTGATATTTGGCTTCTAAAAATTGCTCACATAACACGCTAGGTAGAAAATAATTAATAGATCGATAGTAATCTATTGCTCTCTCATTAATAACAAACCTATTAATATTTGCCACTCCAATGCTTACTGAATCGTGGCTGATTTTTCTCGCTACTCGTAGCCGATAAGACAGGCACTTAATATTCCAGCAAGAACATGACGTTAACACTTTTTACTGCTCGATGAATTTGGTGAAAAATTACATTCCAGTCAACCACTTTTGGCGGATGCCTTTGATGTTGCGAAAATCCTAATAAAAACATAAAGTTCCATATCTCTATATGGAAGTGATAAACTTGATGCAGATATATTGCAGCTTTAGATAATTCAAATAGTTTAGTCATTGTGTGTAATGAGATTGTACTTTGATCGCGCTATTCGGGAATAGTTTAAGAATAAGAGGGATATGTTGCTGGTGGTAGGATAGCGACCACTCAGTACATAAGATGTAAAACTTGCCATACTGGTCCATGTAAGTGTGTCTTTCGGGGATCATCTTATGCATATCTATACAAATACAAATACAAAAACATTTATTCGCACAACACCATGACACATTCAATTTACAAAACAAAACAACGAGATGAAAAAAAATGTTATACAAAAAAGAAATAAATAAAAAAAAAGCAAAAAAAAAAAATACACACAAACACACAAATAAATAGATGAAAATATAACAAGCAATAAAATCGCAAAAAAAACTAGTGCATCATCCCGAACGTCATGGTGTGCGTGCGAAACGGGTCCCATTCAGCACAAGCCGCGGACGCGCCACGGCGCTGGTCTTCCATGGGCCCGACGCGTTGAGTGCCTGGTATAGAACAGGCTGGTATAATTGTTTACTAGCGACGAACAAACATCTCCACTCAGTCGATAATCGACACTGTGTTTGGACGCCACTGCACTCTTCACCAAATGTAGTAACGTGACTTTGCTGTGCACATATAAAGAAAATAGAAGATAATTAAAAGACAATTTCGGGCGAAATGGAAAGACCGAAGTAGGAAGACGGCCCCTGGTACCTAGGCCGGGATAATCGCCAAGCAAAACAAGAAGAATTAAAAGACAAAAGACAATCTTATTGATTTCGCAGAATTTTATTTACAGTTATAGGTATACCTTCACATTAGCAAGTATGTATCGTAAAGACCCAAGTAAGATTAGAAGGTGATACGTGTTGGTTGTGAATCCATTTTGGTTTGTTATGTTTCTTTGTGCTGCCAATGACCACGCAAGCACAGTTCTGGTTTGAGAAGCATTGTAGCTAATGTTGTTACTGGACTTTACGAGACCACATCAAACGTATAACAACGACCGGTAATTCAATGTCTTGGGTCTACCTGTTTACTGAATTTCATCCAAATCTGTTCTATAGTTTCTGTGTCTACTTCTGACAAACATCCACAAATCTTCACATACTATTGGATTTATAATATTAGTAAGATATGTATTAATATCGACATTGTAGTTCCAGCAATAGACAATTACAATACGGTATAAACCTGTAATACTTACATTGAAGGGACGCGAGGATCTAATTTGTACGCTTTATCCGATAGTCGTAACAAACGATGTTCTTTTTCTATACGTATGTTTTCGGGACCTTGTCATGTAGTCGTTATAAGCGATACGTCTGTATAATCAATGTCGCTATAACCGGTTTCTACCTTACTTATATCATTATCCGTTTAAAACCGGTCGTGTCTAATGCAGTGATCTCGGGAACAAGCCGTTCGTTACTTTCTAAACTGTCACTGTTATTTGTATTGTAATTACATTGTTTAGTAAACGCAGCTGTTTGTAGTAAGAAAGGTATAAGATGTACTCCTTTGTTAGGTTTAGGTTTGTATAAAGTTTATGTATTTTGAGTTAAAGTATACTTTATGGAAAATCATTTATTGAAAATAATATTCTTTCTAGACGTAAATAAAATTTAGAATGACGTCACGCAACTTTCTTTGAGATTTTATTTGGAGCAGGAATGAAGCAAGCATGAATATTTTCCACATATCGTTCCGAATGAACAGGTTTCCGTCACACAAGAAAATAAGGACGAAGATACCACCCTTCAGTAGTAGCCCAAATAGATATATAAGGCCCATGCAACGAGTTTTTATTCTTGATCCTTTGAGTACTACATTTAAATTCAGTAAACGTTAGTGGTTCCGAAACAGTTCAAATCAATATTTTTGTAATACTCCCGTACGAAGAACGCACAATCCACTTAGAAAAAATATATATAGCGACAAAAGGTTCACGAACTGAGCTATCGTACAATACCACCCATTACCCGTAATTTGTATGCAATAGACTAAACAAAAAGTGATTATTATTTATAGGACAATTTGTATTAAAATTTTATAGTATCAAATGAATATAAAATTACCAACGGTTTTTTTAAATAAGGTAGAAGTTTTTCCACGATGCGTTTACGAACCTGGCTATTATCTACACTGATCATGGCATTTCCTTAGTAAAGCGTTGTTTACTCTTAATTCTCACAGTGATAGCGATCTCGTCCAACAACTTGCAGTATCGCGCACGTCTCATGCGATGCATAATACACGCATTACCATTAAGTTATACGCAGACTTATCGCCCCGGCATTAGAAATTAAACTCTATGTATTGAAAAATAGGCTAAAGGTATTTAGCAAAGAGTACATTTTATTGTTTTGATGTTTGAATTGCCCTATATTAGTACGCTGTGGTTTGTAATATGTGTCTCGGATTTGAGGGTCTATGTGGGCAGGTACAACCACTTTAGTTATTTCTGCGACTGTACATTATTGATTCTGTGGCCTTTATTATTCTAGGATGGAAAACGCAATGTAGTTAGTGCCTAGCTATATATTGTAATTTTAATTTATAAATAATACTGACAGTGAATATGGACTGGTGTTGCATTTAGCATTAGGGGTACACCCAACTAGTTTTTAAATTGAATACTTTAAAGATATTGTTGATTTATAACAAATTATTTCAGAAAATCTACCGTATGCCACACGGTCTAAGCTCAATTTAAATACACAGAACAAATACAAAAACTTCTGCTCGTTTGGTTTCAGGGCGATAAGTGCGCGCCAAACTTTAGTGCAGTCTCCATTTATAGCCGCAGTCGTTGGTCGCTGCGCGTGTGTCGCGTCGCAATGCCCTGACTCATCCCAGGACATTTGACTAATCCTACAAGTATGCACTAGGATAGGCAGAGATCTTCACGATCTATTTATATGTGTTATTTTCGTGTCATGACGCGGTTGATACTATCTCCTTCTGCCATCTAGGACTAGATGTGGCGTATAAATTGAGTTGATAAAGAGCTCTTGAACATGATTTACAGTCCGTGTTTAAACTATAATGTGTGGTTTATCTACGAAATTAGACAACAAGCTTGTTACTATTAATATGAATTATATCTCTTCCGTCCTGCACAAATTAAGCTTGTAATTTTATTTCGCAAAAAGTACTCAAATTGGAATGATTTCAAATAAACGGATGAATAGAAATTCTTATTTTTACCATATTATCGAGTATAAATTCCAATCGCGAACAACTCGAATGTCTTATCGCAAAAAAATTACGGCCCACAGTCCAAGTGTCCAAAGTACGACTGCAGCTTTACCAAAAGAGATTATGTCCAACGCGTTCATTAATGACTCAGTCTCAATATATCAGCCGGATCGCGAGTTCCTTGTAGGGAGCGACTGACAACGAAAATAACTTGAGACATCTCTTTATATGGAAGCAGAGATAACACTATATTTGTGTCTAAACGCACCATTGTCCTTCGCTAATTGCGTCATTTTATTGCTATTTGAGGATATCGTCTCATCTCGTTAGGTTGGTACCTATTCTGCTGTTCATTTCGTCTTGTTAGTTGGTATTTGGTAAGTGTAGATTTTCTACCAGAGTATGACTAACTGCGTGGATTCATGAGGTTTTGAAATAAAAAATCCTAATATAGGTATAAGAATTCCTCATAAGAATGTCCTCATAAGAAGCCACACTAGGCCAGTATGGTAAACTAAGGCCTAGAGGAGGCCCCTGTCGACCAGTAGGAGAATATTTTATGATACAGGGTTGGTATAATTATTAATAACTAGCTGACCCGACAGACGTTGTCCCGTCTTAACTATGAATTTGCAGCGCGCATTCTGTCAATCGCTGACAGGTATTTCAAACAATTGACAGTTATAAAAAAATATATTTTCGTTTAGTTTTCTTAAATTTTCTAATTTTCCGCGCAATTTTTTTCTTTCATAAGAACCTTCTTCTGACAATAACAAACACAACAAAAAAAAATAGTGAAATCGGTCCAGCCGTTCACACGTGATGGCGTGACAAAGGGAAATAGGAATTCATTTATATATATAGATATAGGTATATTTGTTGGTAAGAGCTCTATATCGGGTGTGGTCAGAGAAATCGCGAAACTGATAATTTACGATTAGAAACTGCAATCGTAATGAAGGATGAAGATTTCACGCTTGTTAGTACTAATCGCCGGGTGAATTGGGTAGATTATAAAGTGCGCGGATGCTTCCACCGACTTTAACGTTGTTTCAAAACCATTACTTACAAAATCTACAATTCTTTAATCAGGAATGTCATATGAGGAAAAATATTACATACTTTTAATAAATACTAAGAAAGTCTGTCTCGGTGGCGTAGATGTGGTGCATGCACGGTACGATTATTGCTACCAGTCTCGGGTTCTAATCCTAGGTTGGGCAATGTGATATTCAGCTTATACCGAATATGGCGATAGACTCACCCCCTATCACAACATAGGACACAGTAACGTGGCAAAGGTGGATGTACTAATTACACCTCAACCTATTCATTCGGGGATGAAAAGGTCTCCATGTATGTGCGCGCGTGCGTGTGTAGGTGTGTGAAAATGCGTGCGTGCGTGCAGCCGTGTGTGTGTTTAAAGAAGAAATACTAAAAGTGTCAACTTGCCTTTAAAAGCCGCCTTCGTTATTGCTATCTTACCTTATCAGAGACTTGCAAATTAAGTTTAAAATTAATCTTTCACAAAACGTGCATTAGCCGTTAAAATTAATAACGTTCTACAATGTTTATGCAAATTAAAACATTAGAGCGTGATTCACGACATTTAGAGAAATTATACGATACACAATAAACTTGGTGTATTCAAACAGATATTAAATGATACAGTTATCTTAAAATACAATATTTTATGCAAATTGCCAGCGTATGTTGTGTAATATTTCGTCCGAAAACACTCAAGATGTTTAGTTGTTTTTTAATCATAAGGATTGGGTTAAAATCGTTGGGTTTATAGAGAAAACTACACAATGGAAGGTTTGAGAACAAGTTTAAATTACCTGAGCCTAAATAACGTTTAGATATAACTGCATAAGTACTAACAATTATTAATTTACGGAATCGAATTGTATTGGAAAAATTACTTACGTCTATTTTGCCAGTGTGTTCAAAAACTCACTATTTAAACCAATTCTTTAGACGAACTATAGCGTTAACAAATGGTGTGAAACATCGAGCCCTAGTGGTAAATCGAGTGTTCAGAGTACGTTGCCCTTCATGTTATATTTTCTCATCGGCTTTGTGTCTCAAAATAAACATTTTTGTGTTGAAGGATCTGAAAAATGTAATTGCGTGAATTTATCTTTGCTTTTATTGGCTTTCTTTTCAATTTTTTTTTAGTGTACCTTAAATTATGAAGTTTTCTCTTCAACGTTGTGGGGTTACATTAGGTTTCTTAAAACGGATTTTTATCTTAAAGGCAATAAAGAAATCTCCAAAGTTTTCACTAACATTTGTTAAACGTAAAGATTATAATCAAACTCAATAAGTACCTTGTAAAAAATATCCAATCCTTACTTTGGTGGTAGTACTGTAGACTGAGGAACCGGATTGGATATTGAGTTTACTCAATATCCAATCCATCCGGTTTCTCAGTCTGTAAACCTTGACAATATCCGTCAGACATTCCAATCATCGACGCGTCCATTTTCGCTGCAACTACTCGTTCGCTTGGCATGCGCGTAGAAAACATTATGTTTATGATAGTTCCGTTACTAATTGCAGGAGGCGCCATGAACAAATGCCAGAGTTTCGAGTTTTCTTAGTTGGAATTGTTTTTGGCAATGGAATAAAGACGAAAGTAGCTGAAAGGTGCTCCTAATACTTTGGTCGGTAGATGGGTGTAGCTGGTATGCGTTCAAAATGAGAACTCTCTTAAAATTGGCCACAAATATTTGTCTGGCAGTATCAGAACCACAGCCAGGTTAAAATTTGAATTAATGTTTAACGTCAAACGTCTTTTATAGCTATAATATTATTAAAAATCTCTTTTATAGCTAGATTTGTTTACACGATCCACAAACTAATCCTTATTATTTTACTTAAAATTTGGAAGCGCACCCGCGTTTCTTCTTGCGATGTGGCTGTTAATGTTTATCTTTTTAATTGGATTAGTTAAACCATTGCCGAACGCTGTTTTAAGAAAAACAACATGTCTTACTTAAATATAACTTGCTGATCAAGCAACCGCGACTGCGTTCTCGTTTCTATTTATGTTAACGTCTCTTGCTTCCGGCAATTCAATACTGCTCACTGGATTGGAATTATTTCGTGTTATATCTGTTGTTTTTACAGTCAGGGAGTCCTGTGAAATTCTTTTACAAGGATATTTGTTACTTTTAATGGAATTATGAGAGTAGTTTTCTAGGATTGGAGATTATTACGAATAAATATATTTGCGCATCTTCGAATATTTGTCACAATACTGCAGTAAAGCGTAAACTCTTAGCTCCTGTTAGAGCAATCTGATTATTATTATTATCTACGGCAGGACTATGAAGCTTCATAGTATTTGATGTTAAGTGAAGTGAAGCCCAAAAAAATTGACGACCGGCAAAAGATAAATCCAGACCGTCAGTAGAGTTATGCCGGCCTGCCTGATTGCTTCTCCACGCTCTTGAATGAATAGGTAACTATGTTTACTTGATATAGTAAGGTGTTCCTTACTATATCAAGTGCGTAGTATGATAAATGACTCAACGTGTACTATAAACCATTACTGTATACACGAGTACTTGTAGGTATTAATCAAGGGGTTCCCAGAAATGAACACTCAGGTGATATAGTGGAATTCCAAATCAATCAATTCTATTTATGTTGTTTTATTGATTTTTAAATGAAATAAGGACGAGCCTTTTGTGATCTTTCCTTTTTACCAAATTATAAGATCAAATGCTTATGCACACATTTATAAAAAGTGTTTAAAGTTTATTTTTGTGTGCGTTGATAACACATAACAGTATAAGTATTGCTCTTTCTATGTAGTATTTACGTTCAATGACAATTATTTGTTCGTGGTCATAAGCACATGACGCTTCCTTTCTAGATGGTCTTAGGGTTTATGGCATTAATCTGACTTCTATAGAAGATTCAGTTCAATACCATACTTAGACTTGTTTTAAAATTGTTGTTAGTTTTGTGGTATTAAAGGGCACTCTGATTTTTCTTAATTTAGCCATCTTTCAATAAAAATTTGATACCTAACCGTTCTGGTATCGTTTAAGACTGATAATAACTGACCATTTGCTGGCCCACACACGCGTTACTGGCCTTCTACTATAAAAAACTCAATTCCGCTTACGCCATTATCTAATTCCAAGAAAAATATCCCTTTTCAATGTCATTGTTAATGAAGAATATCAAATCTGTCTCGGTGTAATTGTATTTCGTACGTTAAACGACTGCCGCGCTGTAGTTTCAATTTCCAAGCTCTAAAAATTATATTGAGTTGTTCTACTTAGTATTAGCTCGGAGCTCGGCCCTAAATAGGGCCTAACATTGCTGGAATATGAGGATGTGTTACACCTCTGCCTACCCCTAAAAAGGGATATGGTGTGTGTGCGTGCTATGTATGTAATATATTATGAAGATGCTTAATAAACTGTTATTCAAGCGATCTGCGCGACATCAGGTTAATGCCCTTTGCACATTTACCCTCGTAACGCGAGATATTTACGGGATATTTATTTCAAATTGTCAGAGCCACACTAAAAACATGTTTGTCTATGGTTTATAGCATAAGTGTGCTCGCGCGACAGGAATAGTTCCACTGCCTCATAGAAACCTAGCGTGTATTGATAGCTTACTGTTCTGTTTCGTATGGCGAATAAGATTAAAGGTCCAAAAACTTCCTTAGACTTTTTCTTTATAGCCCGTAGCATGTGTATGGTTGGCAATAAGTACTAACAGGTCGCGTCGATTACTATATTTTCTATAAACAATTTAAAGGAATTATTTAACGGATTAAATTTCCCTAGTTGTTTTTGACACTGCTCCTTGTGGGTAAACTGATTACCGTTTATCAGGATTGGTATAATCTTCTTGGGATTCTATTCTAATGACATTTAAATCTCGAAGAAAAGATAATCGTTGTCAAAACAACTTAAGACACGTTCAGAATGGATACTGCCCGTAGATGCTCTTGTGTTATCATTGGTAATGTGCCAGACGCACGCGTACGCAGTACGCACCTCACGGCACGTACTCATGGGCTCACTCATTTACGAATTGTCATTTTATCGCGGCGCGTACGCATCGGCGCCGAGTGCTTCATCAGCCCTGTATTTTACAAGGTATAAGGGGAATCCTTCTGAAAATTTTCGCGTAATTTGTAGTGTTTAGTTGTTTCGATATGAATTAGGGACGCGTTGTTGGCGCTTGGATTAAAGAATAGTAGTAAATGTAATTATTGAGCATTATTAGACTTACCTAACATTATGTTTCAGAAGGACAGAAAGTACTGGCCATAGATCGGCTTTTAATGAACATATTGGATGTAATTTCTTTTTTTGTTTACCATCAGGCAATAGACTTTACTGATCCACATCCTAATGCATAATTAACTGTTCAACATGTTCATAATTTATAACAGGAAAATAATATAATTTCTAACTGCTCAAGCTTATCTCGATTTATATCACGCAAGTTCCTCATTATACAGATAAACGGACATCTCATTTGTTATATATAGAGGTAAACAATGAGTGTAGCATGCGGAAATATGTGTTATGTAGGAAGCGGCACGTTTGGAGTCGACCGGTGGGGAAGTATGATGGAATGCAAGGTCGCCGGTGAAAACTGAGTGCTAACAGTATACGTTAAATGTATGGTTATAATTAAGTATAGGTGCAGAGGTCTAGAAAAAAGGGGTTAGTTAAGAGATTTTAGTATAAGACTTTTGTAGTTTTCACCATGCTTGGTTAATCGGATAGAGGTGAACACCAGAATTAACAATTGCAGCAGCCCGAAGAGCAGTGGGGAAGGCAATGGAGGAAGCAAGAGTGGCATAAGGGAGTAAGGTTACCAGGACGAGAGGAGGAGAAAGGTGGGGAAGTTTTTCGCCGCTACGTTTAGACCACAATGTTAATGCAGTCTAGAAGTATAGATTAAACTATGCTTCGGCCCGCATAAATGACCCCATACATGGGTAATGGGTATGCATTGAGTGTGGAGACAGTGCGAGGCTGTAAGGGTTTGAACTCCCTGGACTAGACAGCTAAACTATGTAACTTGGCAAATAGGGATTATCATGGTTAGGCTAAACATGACAAAAGAAAGTTTGCATATGTTGTTTTGTAATTTTTGTTCGGCAATTAACATCATTGATATTCATTGTAATTGCCCATTATGAATCTTATTATTTATGTGTCAGGGTGCAAACGCCAGTGCAATGTGTGCAGTTATTTGTATTCAAAGCTACTATGGACAAACGTGATGATGCTATCAAACGAGCATAGTGCTCGACTCGTCAGTTAACTGTGTAAAAATAGAATCTCTGACTAATGACGTTAAGTAAACTCAACTATGATAGTGTTTGAAGGTTTGTTAGTTTGTTTGTAGGGATTATCTCTAAATCAACTGAACTTATCCTAAAAAATCACAAATAGAAAGCAACATTGTCTCTGAATAATTCAGTAATTATTATATATTGATGTAATTATTCTAAATGGAAGACCAAGAGTCTACAAAATCTACTCTAAACTAAACATATAAACAATATTTCTACAACAAAGTACTTATTATCAAACATGAAGGAAACAAGTGTATTTTAAACGTTATGCAATCAGATAATAACGTGCGTTTCCTATTTGTGCAACATGGCAATAGTCGCAACGGGCCCGACCCGCCCCGGGCACGTAGTTCAGATGCAGTTGAGTAATGATTTGCGTTTGCTTTGTTTGTAAATGGTTTTGCTCGAATGTTTTTTTTCCTGAATGAGTCCTTCTGTACTTTGGGATGAAATGTAGCCTATATGGTAATCCTGGATACGGTTTATCTTAAAGCAAAATTTCAATGAATTCCGTCCGTGGTTTTTGCGTATATGTCTAACAACCGAATATACCTCCCAGGCAATTCGTGTTCGCTCGATCGTCACACCGAATGGTAACCCATGTATTTTTAGTGATCCAAAGCACACAGTGCATTGTGTATACATCTTGGATGCATATCATATTGAGGCCGAAAAAGATCCGCAGAAGTTCCTAGAAAATTCTCATTCTTCCCCCATTTCTTTCTCCACTTCTAACAGGGTCGCTGTGGTTGCTAAGCCGTGAGATGGCTTATATCCTGATAGCAGGGTAACACGATGATTACACACAACTGTACCCACCCCCTCCAACAAAAAAAAAACATCAAACAGATCTACCTATCTTAAGCTTAAACATAATGCATATTATTATTATTTTAAATTAATTGCAGTAATTTCATATAGGCATTGTAATAAAGATTAATTAATTAAACGTTTAACAAACATATAAATATGTCGTCGGCTCAAAAGTCACGGGCAATATCGAATAGGTTATTTTAATTATAATTATTGACATTGAAACAGAAGTTGAGCGTTGCCAAGTTTGCCTAGTGTGATTAAAAGGTCCTATACGGCATCACATCTATCTTTAAGACCTTATAGATACCAATAACAAATCGCTTGGAAGCTAGTAAGATGTAACTAACTAGCTTTTGCTCGCTGGTTCGCACGCGTGAAGTTTTCCGGGATAAAAGTCCCGCTATATATTTTCCCGGATAGTATACTCACTATAACCTATAACCTTCTCAGGGTTTAAAATTATCTCTAAACCAAATTTTATAAAAATCCGTTCAGTAGATTTTGAGTAAATCGATAACATACATGGACAGAAAAGAGGACTTTGTGTCATAATATGTATAGATAGATAGTAGCACCATGCAGAACTTTGAATTATAAAATTAAATCTGAAGTGTGATGTTATCGTCACACTGAAATTACGGTCATATTACACTGGACATGCGCGCCGCCTTTTTTATACGTGCGCGGCGTAGTGGCCCCACTGCGATGGCAAGTGGAGTGGGGTCCAATAGAATGTCGACTGACGAGAGATTAGCCCTCGACAGTCGACACAATTATGCCGGCCTGTTGGAACCTGATATACACAAGCTGATCCCTGAACGCAACACACTTACCTCCACTATGGCGGATGTATTCGCTTGAAATTCGCCAGTGGGAAAGGGCCTTAATTTTACCTAACCACAGATGAAACACCCCAGCTTTAGACTCTGATAGTGCTAAGTAAACACACGACACTGACCACAATGTCTTTCAAACCAATACAACAACGCTTGCTTATTCCTGCTTGACGACATAAAATTGCCCAGATATTTTGCATACGAGAGACCCGTCACTTCAACCATTTTATAATTAGTTGTAGTTATACATATATCCACCTGTTCAAAATCCAAGGGTTCACACCTTGACTTTTTAAAATAATGTGTGTATTCTTTGTGAATAATTATCGCTTGCTTTAACGGTAAAGGAAAACATCGTGAGGAACCCGCATAACTACTTTAAAAGTTTTCGGTAGGAATTTTGAGGTTATGTGAAATATACCAACTCGCACTAGACCAACGTGGTGGACTAAGGCCCAATCCCTCCCAGTAGTAGAGGAGGCCAGCAGTCGTAGTTATCGCGATTAATTTATTAACAATAAAAATGACAACAGTAATTTATAGGACTCTAAGAAACTTCCATCCTCTCAAACACCCAGTCTATTTTTACCTTGCTCAAGAATCGGAAATAGACGATTCTTGGCTGAGGTCTGCACAATCTTGTAATTAAAAAAAATGTTTGACGGCTGTCGTTTACGGGAAAATATGGCGCTTACCATGAGACAAGCGACGCGGCCCCGACATTAATTTATAAGAAAACGTCTAATTTGGTATATTTGGCAGTTGCGTCGTTTTAATCGGAACTTGTAAACGAAATAGATCGAGTGCCAACAAAAACATGAAATATTTTATCCTTTTAACATTAATGAGACATTTGTAAATCGCTTCGCTTTCTTAATGTGCAGGAATTGTTCTAGAAACTACGTTCTTTTTTAACGATCTTTTTGAAATAATTCTGTTCAGTATAGAATGTTAATGCATCTATTTATTCCCTGGTAGTAATCGGTTCTTTGTTTTATAAATAGTTTAATTCTATTGTCAATACTTAACCTAAGGAACAGTTTGAAGCTGATTTTGTTATGAATTACTATAATTAGCGAAAAAACTATCTTACAAACAGCTCACTCTTCGCTGCTCGCTGACAGTGCGACAGCTACTTTGCTCTACCCAAAATTAATAGTTCATGTTCCTCCAGTTATAATGGTTTTTATATCAAACATACACTCATTAGTGTTACAGTGTATAAATGTGTTTTAGGTAAATTATATTTTGTTATACTGATTGTAAAAATTTTAACATCAATACTACAGAATGCCGGAGTAAAATATTTTAAGGTCTATACAGATAGGGTATTTTCATGCCCCGAAAAACATTTCTTAGGATCTATGTTCACAACGCTTCGAAACGACTTAAATACGTACACGTTTGATACGGCACTCATTGCAAGTTTTCATTGCGTGAATTTGTATCTAAACGTACACAGTTCCCGACTGCATCGCGTTAACGCGTTTTTCAGTTGCGTTTGAATTTTAAAGCACGTATTCGTGCCGTTTAACTAACCTCGTATATAATATATTGATATTTTTATCAAGAAGAGAGGCAACCCTGCTTTGAAAATCTGTATAAAAAATTAATGGAATATATAATGATAAAATAATAAACAATCTCATAACATTTAAGCGCCGGCTCATTTTTAGAGTAAACAGTGCTACTGGCCCGAAAAAACACTTCAAATGGGTTAACGCTTCCGTTTGAAAACGTAAGACAGACTTTATTATAAACGGCGAAATTGTTTTGTAATACAGGCCACACATAAAGTCCAACCGCTCCAGCGACTTAGGATAATGCTGAAAATCGGAACGAAACAATGTAGATGAACAAAAAATAGAAATGTAAAGTACAGAAAAAATAATGACACAAAGTTTGTAGCCAGTGTAACTACTGGACATAGTAAGCTCTAACATCGCATGTCTCAGGATGGTGAGCGCAGTGGAATACCAAACAATACTTTGTAATTCAAGGTGTTGGATGGTGTTTGTACTATTATGGGCGGTCGTATCGCTTACTATTAGGCGAACGGAAAGCTCATCTCGTCATTCGAAACGAAAAGATGTTTATATACATTTATTATATTTATACATTTATTTATATTGTTAAAAGATATTAATATGAAGACATTGAAAACGGTTTCTATAATTATTGAATAAAATTTTACATTATACAAAAATACATTTTCACCCTTAGTAATGTTAAACGGTAGCTCTTAGAACGCAATTTAAGGTACATCAAATACTGAAGTTATTACCTCGATTAAAATTAAAGTTGATGTCATACATGAATTGACATATTTGTACTATCTTTGCGTAATCACACGAGTCATGACAAATTCCATGTCTTAAATATTTGACATTGAAAATTCTTCAGAACATTACTTACGTCATCAGCTTCAAGCTTATATCACCCTTTAATTTGGAATGAACATGACTTTTTATGCAATTGAAATGCGAGAAGCGTATGGCACTCTTACAAGGAAGATATGATTAATCATAAGAAGTAACATCACCAGAATTTGATATTTTTTTTCGATTCTGAAAACACGCGTGAGTTGTCCAGTATTTCTGTTTATTTCCCATACGGTGACATGTTCTTTTTTTTTATTTCTTTAAATGACGAGACGAGCTTGCCGTTCGCCTGATGGTAAGCGATACGACCGCCCATAAACAGTAGAAACACCATCCAACACCTTGAATTACAAAGTATTGTTTGGTATTCCACTGCGCTCGCCAACCTGAGACATGAGGTGTTAAGTCTTATTATGTCCAATAGTTACACTGGCTACAATGCCCTTTAAACGTGAACACAACAGTGATTACACACTGCTGCTTGGCGGCAGAAATAGACATTGCGGTGGTACCTACCCAGACGGACTCTCACATATGAGAGACCTACCACCAGTTGAAGATCATACGGACGGATACGGAATTGCAAAACGTGGACCGGTTCTATCTCTGTCTATTCTTCGGACGTAAAGTCATGAATGTATACTACAAAATATCTCACATAACCCAATTACAATGACTGCCAACTCCACAAATGTGCAATCAAAACAAACAATGTAACGTTACATAAAATATGAGCTATCGTCTACTGCGTTTCCGTCGCTAACAATCACACGGACAGACACGTTCTATTTATAGACTTACATATATTTGTGCGTGTGTCACTAGCATTAGAGTTGAATATTCCGTACATATCAACGTAGATAACTTCCTATCGTGAGAATTATTACTATCGTCAATATATTCAGCGATCTTGAAGTTAAAAAAGGAATTTGTTATCCTGAGACTTCCAACGTTAAGCATTAACACGGGTTTAGATTAACAAGAAAACTTACAGTACTACCGCAAGCGATTTTTAGCATTTCAACAAGCACGGATCGGTAAATTTTGCGGCAAATCTCATGTGTATAAAACTATTAAAATATTGCTGCTAGTGTAAACGCATCTGGAAGTTATTACGCAATATATTGCTGCAAGAACTTGCTAGTTTAAGCTTAGTATTACCGTAGCAGTAATAACACTGGCTGGAATATCCTTCAAACCGGAACACAACAGACCTAACATAGTGCTCACTGAATAGATAGGGTTAAATAATATCATTATGTTTTCTAATAATAACCACAGATTATGTGCTACTAACGTTATCGATAAATTACTTAACATTAAATGGCGCGTTCATAATCAAGTGCCACTTACGGACACACATTGTTTTCAGATAATACTATGATTATTTAATTGACATAATTTATGTGTGATATCATGCTTTTAAGAGTCGTTTTCTACAAATGTATCTAACTTGTCTTAAGGCTCGCTCACTATCACATCATGGGACGGAACGCACTTGGCGAAATGTGGGTGGCCTGGTTGCGTCTCTGGATACCCCTTCGAGGATAAAGGCATGATGTGTGTTTGTTTGTTTGTATTCCTAACACTGATCTTATAACCTGTTTGAAGACAGTCCCTTCGCCCACCTTCTGCGGTCTTGGTATTAGATAGTTTCCTTAACTATCGAATACCAAGAACGCATCAAGACCGCTAATTTCAATCTGGTCCTAAAATTCTCCATGGAGTGTACTAACATGATAATTTGAAGTTATTGTACTTGTGTGTAGAGTATGTTAGCGACAGGCTGTACAATGTGGTAAATTTCAGCTATTGAAGTTCCATTGAACGCATCCTTGTACGAGTTCTGTGTAGAACTTACCAACATTTTACGCCTTTTACTTATTATTTCACTGCTATCTATATTAGTACCTACCACAGTTTTTAATCCATATAACTTTCCATTTTTCTTCACCCCGTATAGCGGTTTTCGTGCAAATACCCAAAATCTTCGTTAAAAAGTTCACATAGATCGATTTACATTTTGCAATTTCTATTAAATAGAAAAACTGTGGAAGACATTGAAAAGACGTACACCTGTTTAAAATTTATCTCATATCGAATATTTTAACTCTTTCAAATATCCTGCATGTAGTATTAACTCTTTTATCACTATAATTTCTTCATTAATTATCTTCATTTAAGAACAATTAACTTTAACGAACAGAATCTCAAGCATCCATTACTTAACCTCTCGATCGGTTCGTTAAAGCAATTACGTTGGCTCGTTAATGTTCGGTCACATTCCTCGCTCAACGTGCTGGTACCGCTTCGTAACCTGAACTCCTTGGTGGCACGCTGCTGGCCACGTGAGGGATAAATTGTCACGGTATCACAACTCTGTTGTTGTGATTTATTTTGAACTGGATTAAAGTCCATCGTTTTCCAGTTGACTTTTTCTCTGGAAATTGAGTCGACTGGTTTTAATCTGTTCGTGCTTGAACACTGCTTGAAGATATGGGTAGAATCATCGAAGAATTACTTATTAGGAAATTAGAGAGGATTTGTTAAAGTTCGGCAATTTCAGTGACCCTATGTAATGTAACAGCAAAACCACCACTTATTATCGTCCCGAGGGAAAAAGTAATTGTTCTATATTTTAAACCCTTTTTAGTGTTTGGAACTTTTACGAGTTCTGTCTCGGTTGAACGGCTTCTTATCGTCTGCCTGTGATAAACGTGACTTGTAAAAATAATTTTATTACACGCTTTAATATTAATTTTTGTATTCAATTTTTATATTACTAAGGGCTAATTTGTTAATCGTCACATAAAATTTATTTATTTAATAATGTATAACTTGAGTAAGTAGTAGTTGATAAAAGTGATAGAAAATAACAACTTTATACGAAAAACATTCAATTTTAAATCGATTGTATTTCATCCTATGAATAATTTTTGTATCATGATTGAAAAATTTGTCTTTAATGACATACCAAGTAAATTAGGCATCGTCGCCTGGTGATAGGCACTATAAGTTTCCCTAGAGAGCAGCAACACCCAGAAGCTTAAACTAAAAATCTTTTTATAGCTCAGCACAGCTCATCGCGATATTAGATGTTCAGCCCATTCAATCTTGTCAGGTTACAGAAATATTTTACAATACTGTTATTTATCCGTTTGTTCGCAATCATCTATGCGTAACTGTTAACAATATTTATGCTACATGTGGATTAGAAATTCCATCTCTAATGATCTATCGAAACGATCACGACTGCTATTATATTCCGATTGCAATATAAATACTTTATAAGCATGTATTTAGTTGGGTATATAATTGGCTAAGTATTCAAGTCTTTATAGCAATAGGTTTTGCTAGCGGTTTCGCCCGCTTGGATAACGTTTCCTAGGGTTAATTTTTCTCTTCTCCAAGATTCAAAGTAGCTTATGGGGTATTCCACGTGAAGCGGGCACGAACAAAAAACTCGATGTCTCAGATTTTCGTAATATTTGATTATGTTATACCTGTATATGTCCTCGATCCAGATACAAAATATTATTAAAGTATAAACCCTGGTTAGCGAGTTAAAGGACTTTGGAGTTTTGACTGGCCGGCTGGTATACGCCACTTCGAATCCAATTATCAAGTAAATGTTACAATAAAATAAATAAAGCAATGAAATAAATACTTCATTTAATGAGTTTTTTATTGTATTTTTGGAAATAAAAAATGTTTTTTTTTATTGAAAAAAAAGTGTTTGAAAGTTTCAAACTTGAATTTCATAAAGTTGCATATTTATATATTTTTTTATTTTTTTTCTAAAAATAGCTATTATTGTATAGATAATCTCTGCGAAGTTTCATAATGTGCTGAGAAGTCGTTTAGGAGCTAGACCGATTACAGTGCCGAAGCGCGGCGGTCGCCAGAAAGAGCGAAGTAATGAAAACTTTCAATTAAACTAAATACTTTAGATCAGATAATTTTATCATGTTTTGCATTGCTTTAAGGATTCAATTACATCTGATTATAATATTAAAAAACATATTTATATTACTGACGGTGCACAACAACATTACAACAGTAGCCTTTAATTAAATAATTCTTTTGTAAGGGTGTGTTAATTATACTAAATCCAATAGACATTTCAGTTCCAGATACGTATCTTTATTTAAATTTACTTTGTTCATTTGAACCTCATTTGTATAAATGCCGCAAATTGTCATTTCGTTCATAAACACTAAAAATAGCTAAGGTCGATATATATGTATTACGTACAGTATGCCATAGAATATACTATATACTAAATAGATATAATCTAAAATTATTCTGGTACAAATATAGTCCAGTTAATAGGTTGAAGACATCTGTCGAGTGCACTCATTCCGCCCACACTCACTAATTTCTGTTATACCGATTACATTGGATATTGGATACAACATCTCTAGTCTTCTTTTCCTAAATGTAAGCAAAAGATGCATTATGGTAACCACACTTAATGCCTGCGTCTTCGAGATAGGGAATAGACGTATTAAATAGCGGACCTTCCCCATCTCGCACCCTTACACTTGATCAACCCTAAGTGACATTGTACCCAAATCTCTTATCGATAATAAAAGTTCCCCCCATGTTGTATCATTTGGATACTAAAAAAAATTGCATGCGTCTTCTATAGTATTGTTTTCTTACATGTCAAACGCCATAACTAAGTAACCAATAGATTGATTACTGACCACACCTAATGGGCTACGTTTCATTGCAAATCCGCATAATACTGGTAGAGAACACTGGATGCAACGTGACTTGTCAGTTCCACTTGAATGAGCGTACAAGCCACGCCAGTATCCGAAAGATCAAGTGTCTATGGCGTGACTGTATAAAGCGCTGGCTCTAGTACGCACATGCGTTGATGTTGTCATGATCAGCTGACAGTAGAACTGAAATGGGAGGTTAATAAAACAGTCAATCAATGTCTCGTTTATGTGTAGATATTTGTCAGTAGTCTATGATTTGGATGCAACGTGTGTTGGCGGTTCCACTCGAATGGGCTTACAAGCATTCGGAAGATCAGGTGTCGATGGCGCAACAGCCGACAACATCGGCTCCACGCACGTGCGTCAGTTTATATTGTCATGCTCTGCAGGTGGAACTGAGATGGAGAATACATGAATATTCAAATCGAAGTTTTAACCCATTTTAACACTTAGCATT
The DNA here is from genome assembly GCF_014839805.1 of Manduca sexta. Lineage (NCBI taxonomy): Eukaryota > Metazoa > Arthropoda > Insecta > Lepidoptera > Sphingidae > Manduca > Manduca sexta. Next base: position 13,091,901 of record NC_051129.1, read on the forward strand.
TAGATGCATTGTGACATATTAATTCCACTCGGGGTAACACAATTGGAAGATCAGGAGTGGACGGCCCACTGATAAGCGGTACCAACACACATCAGTCCAAATTGCCAGAATAGTTTGGCAATTGGATTGACTTGGAGGAATTTATTAATCTCTTCGCCTAATAGTCCAGGTTTCTTCTTTTTTTATACAACGTCACAGCTAAGTGACCCAACTGCGCCTGATGGTCAGCGGAGTGGAGTCCATATAGAATGTCGACTGACGACTGATGATACTCCTAGCTAGTCGTCACATTTAGACGAGCCTGTTTGAACAGGATATATACAGGCCGAACTCGGAACACGACACATTTGCGAAGGCCACTATAGCGGGTTTTAATGCCTCGTTCACGGTGGTTACTATTCGGACGGATACAAAATATATCCTACCACCAGCCTCCTGTCCATACCTTCAGGTAAAACCTGCATTTGAAGCAACGTGACTTGTAAGTTCCAGTCCAATAGGTTTACAAGGAAGATCAGGTGTCGATGGCGCGACAGCAGCGGCGCCGGCGCCCACGTTCCCTCCGCACGTGCTGAGGATTATGTTGTCGGTATCGGTTGACAGTGGTGACTTGAACGGAGTGACTCATGAACAATTTTTTATCAGTTAAGATTGATAACCTATGTTCGAAATTATTGGAGATTAGTTCCATGCTCCATTATCAATGTCTGGTCAAATTGTAGGGAGTTTGGTAGTCAATATGTAATTGATTTTAGTTTGGTTTCAGCGTTAGATGTTTATGTTAGTAGAAGAAGTATGAAGAAAGGCCTGAAAAGTCGAATATGACGCCAAATTCAAGAGGATTAGGGGATAATAGTATCTCACTCTGATATACGTCCCTGCAATTCTAATAAGCCAAGATCGTCAGGTGACACCAAGCAACGAAGCTCGGTGACTATGTATATTCTTGACTATCATTAATCCAAAATGAAATTAATAGATCAGGAGACTTTGGAAATTGACATATTAATCTAAATCGATTTTGTCAATGTTAATTACACGTTAAGGAACATTCTTATCAATAAGGATAATAACTATTACTTATTCTAGTTATTTGAGAGCTAAAGAACCAAGCACTAATCAAATTATTTATTAATTAAAAAAGCCTCTAATTAACTTTATCAATCTTCGCTGTATCAGGTATTCACGTGTTAGCCCGCACGTTACTGCTGGCTTCTGACTAAAGTCAATTACGAAATTATTTACGACGGCTTATGACGTCTTGTGAATTTACGTTTTGCGAACAGGTGTAATCTGTTTTTTTCGTCGGTATAATGTTTAGTTATAAATTAATATATTATAATAATGTAACTGCATCTTTTCGAAAGTATTTCCAAACATATTCTATCTGTGATGGAGGACAAACAACTGTTTAGACTTTAAAATTTTCAGTTAATAGAAGTGAAAGCGAATATCTTTAATATATCCGATTGGTAAAAATATATAAATATGCATGTTTATAAATTATTTTAAAAATATATTTTTGACTATTATCTTAATTTTGGACTAACATAAACGAAAGTAAATTAATAAAATTGGTTATATAAATAACAGAGATATAAATATTTGTCACGCCAATGTGTATTCGGCGCAAAACTCTGCACGTTGCACAAACGATTCGGCTTAGTTTCTAAGACCGACCGCCTGACGTGTCAGATACTATGGGGTCACATTCAGAATTATTAACAACATAACTACTGGGCATTATGAGACTTAACATCTTGTCTCAAAAGTGACGAGCGCAGTGGAGAACCACGCAGTACTTTGTAATTGAAAGTTCTGTATGTTCTTCTAACTGTTTATGGACGGTCGTATTGTTTACCACCAAGCGAGTGACATACACGGCTCGTCATTGAGTTGCAATAAAAAACGTGATCTACCGGATCTCTTTCCCATCTTCTGCTGTAAAAACAACACCAAACAGGTTTCTATGCAAAATTAAAATACCAATGTCATTTTTCTTAACATATTATGTAACCAGTTCGCACAGAAACAGTGGGTTAAACAAAATGCGACCTTTATCATCTCGTGCGGCCCTGACCTCCGCGAACAATTTATAAAGGAAGTAAAGAAACATTTGCATATTATTTTATGTTTCAAAAAAAACAATAACCCGTTTCCTGTTACAAATGTCATACAATTCAGTTGAGGTGTTTGTGTAAAACACCTCAACAGGTGTTTGTGCGATTTATAAAACAATAATAACACATAAATAAACATATAAGAAGTTAAAAGTTTACAAAAAGGGTAGTGTTTTATGAAATTTAAATACGAAGTATACAGAATTTTGTTCTATGTTTGAAAAAATATGAATACTATTTAAATAAGAACCCCTCAACCTCTCGGATGGGAATTTTCAGAAAAAGATACCAGATGCCCTCCGATTTGCTTCTAACAATATTAAAGTTAAGTTTCTTACGTAACATATTAAGACACAGGTGGTCCTAATATGTTACGTAAGAAACTTAATGATTTATTATTTTATCATACCATAATTAGGAGGTGAGCATGCAGTAGGCTTTTGTTCACAATGTTTGTATGAAGTTTGATCAAACATGCATAACAATTACCATAAATAATGGACTTATTAGTGTGGACACGATGACTTGTTATAAAGACATGTTGTGAAGAACAGTAAGGTACATTATATTAAAGAGACTTGAGATATTTTAATAAAATAATGGAAACTAAAATAATAAGTGAACGTGCATTTTCTTAAATAATATATCACTCAAATACTGCCATTATTTAGCCTAATTATCACGACGATACCAAGTATTGGAACCTCTTTAATGCAAGAACCTATATAAGTAGTTATAGATGCTGTCAAACAACTAGATCCAGTAGGCGAGGCTTGAGAGGGCTGCAGGAGGCAAAAGTTGCTTAATCCATCAATCGTTCGGTCGATAGATATGTCTGCCCCGCGTGCGCTTCCTCGTGGACATCTACAAGCTATGGGTCAAGTTGTGTGACGGCATCCATACCAAAGGGTAAGTTACTTCTGCAGAGCAACAATCTGCGAGTATTTAGGGTCTTATTTAAATATATAGATTCTATTTATCGTAAAGTCCACCTTAACATGCGTTGTATACAATAAAACAAAAAGTCTAATTTTCAAATTCCAGTAAATTAGCAACCAATAGACAGGTCATTTGCCGGCGTCAGATCTTCAGTTATTTTCGTTTTCCAACATTGCAGTACCGTTCTGACCGGTGTGGTGCCAAGAAATAAAACGGTGACGTAACTGTCACCCGTATAGTATACCGTATAGTCGTCGTGTAGTATAAGAAATCAGAGCGCGGCCTTGGAGGCTCGCGAAAGAGTAATACTTCATTTATCATCCGTGACCTAAAAAAGTTTTTCGAGTAAAAAATTTACAGGCTCCCCCGAAGGTAACTTAAACGTAGTTGTAGCAAGTATATGTTCAAAATAGTATCACGCGGACTTGAAAATTACGATTTCGCAAGCATTTACTTTAATTTATAGAAGCTAGATTTATGTGATATGCAAATGAACGACGGGACGAGTATGCTGCTGGCAATGATCACCCCATAAACAGTAACATTATTAAAACTTTAATTCTAACAACACACTGATACATGTTTAACTAACAAAAAATATATTATACATTTTTGTAAACACAATCTTTTTTTATATCTTCTTATCAATCTTTGGAATTCTCAATATATCTTTGGGATGGTCAATGGTGATTCAAAACAAACGAGACGCTCCCGCTATTGATCCTAAAGACGTAATAGAAACTAGAGCAAAGTAGGTTTATGTCATTCGCTTATCAGCGCCTAAAAATTAACTGGAGTGGAAATAATCGATGGGCCTTGACGTTGACTGATATCGTAGAGGATATTCCATCTCGGCGATATCAGATCAAACTTGATAAAAGGACCGCGTTGTATTAGTTGGAAATGCTATGAAAATATTCATAAAATATTCAAATGATCTGTTGGAACTGGCAAGTCAACAGTTGTTAAAAGTGATTGAACGCCTTTAATGGATGATTCTAAGTTCCTGTTCATTCTTTAACGGTTGGTTTTTAGAACTTACAAACATAAAGAATATTCGCTCGATGCTGCTAAACGAGCTGACGACGTGCTTGCCGCGTCTGAAAAACGAAGTAAACGCGATGCAGTAGGCAACTGTGTACTTTTACATACAACGGTGTGCGTTAGAAACCTGCAAAGATGTAAAAAAGGGCTGTTTTTAAAAAGCTGATGCATTCTTACAAATATACCAAAACTCCAGAAACATCGAGATGGTTCGGAAACTCATATGTGTGCCGCACTATCAGACTGTGGAATGGTATGCCAGCATACGAGTTCCCTCCTTCCTATAACTTAAGGTCCTTCAAGCGGAGCGTGAAGAAGTAAGTATGCCGGCCGGCATGATTGTGCCGACTGTCTGAGGATGCTCGTATCTTTTGCAGGTCGTCCTTTGGGCTTCAATTCGCTTAACATCAGGTGCAGTAAAGCCACTTTACCGAGCTCCGATAATAAAATATTTGTATTTCGGCACGAAAATAGAATCTGCGACGTCTCGATTCACTCTAACCGCCGCGCTGTTAATCTATTAGGTAATTTAAAAAGCATTACAATTACTCTGCGTCTACGTAATTGCCGCATTTGTCGGCTTAATTCAGTTGCAATATTAGAAAGCATGCTTAATATGATTTACTATGCGCTAATTTGTTGGATCGCTCTAATTTTAGATAATCAACAGTATGCAGGGACGTGTCCATATTGTCTGATTTTAAGCCTTATTTCCATTAACAGTAGCACCATAATCCACTATTTCTACTTAAAATGTGTATTACAGTACTGTGCTGGTTATCACGTGGCGACATTATCTCGCATTGCCCAATTCTTTTAATTTTAATACACACATATTGTTTAATAAGAGAAAAAGACAAAACATGATACGTATGG